>NC_045793.1:78116785-78428373 GCF_009873245.2 Balaenoptera musculus | reverse complement strand
TTATACAGCACTCCCCTGTAATCTTATTCCACCCAAGAAATTTGGGAGAATGCGAAAAAGCAGCAGCCCAGCATTCTTGAAGGGGCGTGGCTTCCCTCCAGGGGCTGTCCAATCGAATTCCTTCAGAGGGAGATACCCCCGAGAAGATTGATGAGGGTTGCTAGGAAACAGGAGCGTCCCCCTCCTGCCTGACCCAGAGATTGTTCTGCACAAGCCCTCTCCAGGGGCTCGCAATGTGCAGCTGAGCAGCGTGTGGGGCAGAGCTGCACATCGGCCTCCCAGGCTCGCTCCCTCTTTCTCCTCCAGCATGCGGTCCTCCGGTTGCTCGGGGACCACAGGAGAGTTCTTCCAGGGCTGACAGCCCCGGTTCCCCCGCAGGCCAAGAGCTCTAGCAGAGCTTCAAAGTTAGAGCCGACGACCTCCCTGCAGCCCCACTCCCCTTCACCCAACCCCTCCGAAATTCACCAACCTTTGCAGGCACTGCCTAAGGATTTCAAACAGACGTGAAGCAACCAGCAAAACCGCCCTGGCTTTCTGTATAATAATCTGCTCGTCTAGGTACCCTGGCTCACTGAAGACTCTGCAGATACACCCCTGTTAAGGGAGGGAGGAAGGGGGAGGAAGAGGGAAAAGGAGGAAAGGAGAAAGAGAAAATGAGAAGGAGAGAATGCCAGAAGGTCCGTGCCTCTGCCGAGAGTCCCAATTAGATGCGAAGAATTCAGCCCGGCCAAGGTGAAGGAAAGTTGCTTCCAAGCCTGGGAAGTGGGTTTGCCTGTGCAGAGAAGGAGAGGCACTCGGCTGGGAAGCGCTCCCCCTCCCCTCCTCGGAAGACCACTGGGTCCCCCCTTTTCCCAACCTCCTCCCTCTCTTCTCCTCCCACCCTGCCTTTTCCCACTCCCCACTGACTCGAAGCCTGGAGGCTCTACCACCAGGCACTGGTCCAGCACGCAGCCTGGAGGGGGCGGGGGCAGGGGGCACTGTGACAGGAAGCGGCGCGCACAAGTGGGCCATTTCGGGGGCAAAATAAGTTCTCCCTTGGATTGGGAAAGGACAAAGCCGGCAAGCTACCTCTTTTGTGTCGGATGAGGAGGACCAACCATGAGCCAGAGCCCGGGTGCAGGCTCGGCCGCCGCCGCTGCCACCACGGTCAGCTCCAGTCCCTGCCGGGAGTTGGCGGTTCGAGGTAAGGGGCCCAGAGGAGGACGTGCCCCTCTGGAGGGCGCCCAGTGAGGGCGCGGAGGCTCGGGGGCCGCGTGGCGCAGGCTCAGCCGGGAAAGTTGAGGCAGAGCTCGGACCAGTCCCTGCTGTTCTGCCGGGGGTGGTGAGGATGGGGGACAGAGGCAAGGTGGGTGTGCGTGAGTGAGAGTTTGTGTGTGTGTGCGCGCGCTCTCGTCTGTGTCTCTGGGAGGGAGGCAGATCTCAGGGCACAGATCTGCGGTCAGGGTGCCCAGGGTTGGAGAGGTGGAGGGACTAAGTGGCGCTCGCAGACGCCCAGGGAGTGCAGTCTCATCAGCCAACCACCTCCAGCCCTGCCCTGGGCTCAGGGTAGGTTTCTAATCGGGGATTCCGTAAGCTTTGTGCACTGGAAACTGTGCGATGACTGGCTGCCACAAGGGCGGTTTCCTGTGGGCGCGAGGTTGCCAGGCGAGGTGGGCAGCGGTCAGTGGGTCCTGGTCCCCGTCGCTTCTGCGAGACGCTCTGCCAGAGGTTTGCTCTCCTGCAAGCACGTTTGGCAGGGATCCCTAACTCGATGTCCTTTGCTCCTTTTGGCTTGAGCGAAAAATCGAAAAGCCAGACGGGGAGCCTATCTCTTCATCGATCCTGTTCCAGTTTCTTATCTGACAGTGAGATAACTCAGAGAGGGCGGGAGATTCGCGATCCAGAAATAGACTAGGAAATATATCCAATAAGCTTGTTTCTTAAGGATTGCATTTAGATTTCCTTCTAGTTCCTTCCCTGGATTAGCAAACGTAGATTCCCAAAGATGTAGCACTCTCAGATAGATATCTTAAGGGGACATGCCCCTGCCTTTTAAGTATTTTAAAGCATTGTAAATTTTAATAACAAACAATAAAACTGTATACTTCTAATGGTCTGTGCTCAAGTGCTCAGCTAATTTACTAATAAAGTTATTTATACTGCTATTTGAATAGTGATATGTTTGACATACACAGCGAGATAGTTACATATCAGTATATTCAAAGTTGAGATTAGTGTGAGTTAAGGATCTCAGAAGCACTTCATTACTTTAAGTTTCTTTGCTTAAATTTATCTGTGCTACATGATCTTAGAAGTGTTCATTAGAGCTATGTTGTGTTTCTTTGGAAGAAAAAAAAGCATCGATTTGTAGAGAAATATTATTCATTTTCCTAAATTTAAGTCTGCTTTGGTTTATCTGATCACATATTTTAAGGCTGTTACCTGGACTCTAATTGTTCATGTAAATATATGTAATATAGGCATGACAAAAACATTTAGACTGCCAATACCCTAAACTCAGGTAGATTACACACTTCCTACCAAAGATGTTTAGGATACTCTATTTGTTAATACTTCTATAGTGCTATGCACATTTTCCTCAAAACAGCCCAATAGAATTTGAATAGATTTTGGAAGTATTATACACCAGACTTTAATAAAGTGATCTATTCCCTTCCATCATGTGAGTGTCTGGTATTTACAAAGATTTCTCACACCTGTAGGTTTTAGCTGTTCATCCTTTCAAGTTCTGATCACCCAGCAGGAGTGCCTGGGTATTTTGAATAGACCTGCCCTAAGGCTGTCTTGATTTCTGTTCAGAGTAACACAGGTGCTCAGGATGGAAACAGAAGTCTTGAAATTTATATTTTCACAAATAAGACAATGAAAACTTCATACTATCTACATTCATTGGGCTAAAAAGAATGATAAATGGTAAAAATAACTTTCAGAATTGATAAGCCCCTCCCCCCCAAAAAAAACCCCTACTCATAAAACCTCTTGTTCTGTGAGCTAGATTCATGCCAAGGAAATGTGAAACTCAACTTGCAGAAAAGTATGCCAACAAAAGGAATAGATTAAATTTGGAGACAGGGAGAGAGAGTCACCTCTTGATTTAATTGAATGGGATTTTTCAGACTTCAGAAATATCTAATCAATACATTGAGAAAAGGTATGGAAGGCTACAAAAAAAGAAAATATTACAAATAATGAAAATATATTCTATGGTCTTTTTTAAAAGTTGCAGTGTACACATGAAAAGAAATGAGGGTAAGTCAGATGATTTACCCCTACAATTACGAAACATCAAAATGAGCCCACCTCTGATTTTATGTCACTGCAATTAAAATTGGTAAGTTAAACAGATGCAAAGATAACATAAAATGCAGTGATCTTTATATTTTATCAAATTTAAATTAATATTTTTATTGAATGAAAGAACTAGGATAATTGGCAAAAGGTCACCTGTCTCACTTCTCTACCTCATGACAGGTGATCAACCAGAACCACACAGAGCGAGGACAGTCTTATTTTGAAAGATTCGCAGCAACCACATTTTTACAACTTCCCTGGGTAACTTTTTCTCTTTCTCCTTTTATGTCAAGCTCTTTTTATCAAATTAAACCATTTTCTCTTTCTTGTCCATTCTAATAGATATCAGTCACAAAATCGTACTTGATTTCTTTCTCCAGGGTTGTAGCTACCTCCTGCCAAAATATAGCCCATTATCTTGGGGATGAAATGTTTCATTTTCTTGTCCTGCACTCAACATGGTCCCAAGATACCATTAAACAAAAGAAAATTACTACCTAATCTCCATTGAAAGCCAGCACAGTATGCATTTATGCATGTTTGAATATGGCCTGAGTTCCAGGGTAAGACTTGTTCTCTCCAGGGTTTACTCCCCAAAAAAGTAGTAATGTTTACTCATAGTTGTCTCACTTTGCTATTTTACACTGAGTTTAGTGTGCATTTTTGTCTCTCCAGAGACTCTGCTAACTGCATCCAATTCTGCATTACATGAATTTGTTGAAATTGCTCCCAAGAAGTAGCATAAAATTGTAGAAGATTATCTACCAAGACGGTACACATAAAATGAGTACAATCATAGTCATCATTGAGAAGGTAGAAACTATTAGGTCATCCCCCTCCTTCTTCTTCTAATGTAGACTTGGTCCCCATAGCACACCATATTTTGGAGTACTTCAGTGCAGCCTGGTTTTAAATGGCTCACGTAATGACTTCTTCTAGCACCTTTGAAAGAGTATTTCACAGTCTAAGAGTTCTCCCTATCAAAAACTTTGTTGTGATATTCAGCCTAATTTTCCTCTGGTCCCATTTGATCTTGTTACTTATTCCCTATTATAACCCCTCTGGACCAGTCCATTCTCTTGCCTGATTTACAGTCTTCATCCACCCTTTATACACAACTTGTAAAATACAAAAGCTTTATAGAGTTACAGGAGAGAACACAAAGGTGACAGTTTTATATCTGCACATCTTTTCTAAATATTTAAGACACATCTTTCAGGTCATTCATATGTATATGTGTGATTATACATTCCCAATAATTTATTTTAGTAATGTAAGTGTGAGAAAACTTTTCATCTCTGACATTCATGACCTACGTGAATATTGAGATAAGTAATGTTCTATGTGGATGCACATTTATGAGACATTTTCATTGCAAATTTGATGTCAACAGAACCCTGTCAACGCCCACATTACAAGGGAGTTCTGTGACATGCTGGTCTGACGCTCCACTGAGCCCCAGAAGCTGTTGGCATGTAAATTCCACTATTGAAATGAAAGTGATTTCCATAATTAATAGAATGTGCTAGGAATATAATAGTGTCTATATTGATAGTTAAATGCATACATTAACATGATAGAGCAATTCTGTTAGAATACAGCAGCCCCTTCCTACTAAAACAATCTGAAAAGCCAGCAGAATTAAGCTTGAATTTATCACTCTGCTGTATCATGAAAAGTAAGCTCAAATCATGCATACATCAATATGGAATCTATTTAGATTTCTATGGAGGTACCATATGTGAAGGTTACTTTAAAAATAGAAAAGCCTGAAATAACCACAAGAGAGGAACAGGTTTTCACTTTGTTCACTTACAATCTGGTTCCAAGACATCCTTGGGTAGGATTCCTTAAGAGTCTCGAGCAAATATCTTGGTAGACTCACCAACCCACTCAACTGTTTCTTCAAGTCCCAAGCATTGAAAGGCAAGTTCTGCCAGACAGTAGAAGAGTGATAGGAATCAGGAAATCAGCTCCTGGGTTACATTTGGCAAGTCCAGAAAATAGCGAATCAAGAGTGAGGTGAATCAGCAGCTAAAAACACAACTTAGTGCTGTTCCTTTACTGCTTGGGGATCATTAAGATTGTAAGTAGAAATATTTACGTGGATTGTTAAGGAAACAAAAAGCAGAAGTGGCATTCCAAAACTGAATATAGCTTTAGAGGGATAAACTTAGACAGCATGGAACAAATAACTTTAAAACCAGTATTCTCTCTTCTGAAGCCCCAAAGTGTTTTTATAGTGCCACTTACCACAGAGTGGTGAGTACCCTCAAAATGATTTTCCTTAGAAACAAAGGGGAAATTGATTCTCTTGGTATACGAAAAGTAGGCCATTAATATACTTGTGACTTCTCCCTGGGACAGATGCATTCTAAGAAGTCTGAGTCTACACAGAATGTATTATATCCCCACCAAATGAGTAATCTTTTTATTGAGCTGGAAATCGTACACTGAGCTTTTAGGAACAGAATAGAGAAAAAGATCTTGAAAACATTCAAAGAGAATCTATATAAGCATAGACGAAAGCATCATACTTGGAAATAAAATCATATATAGCGAGGTGTCTCGACAGAAAGCTCACATGTTTAGTCCTTATTAGAACTTACTTCACTATCATTGCCTCTGCACAATATTGCCTTTGCCAACCCGCCACACACACACGACATTTCAGTAAATTCAGTTGGAAGAATATAGGTATGCACCAGACAGAGAGAAAATTTCAAAGCCGTGATACTAGACACATAGTTTGAAAAAAAATCACAACTTGCATATATGTAGCATGGGAGTAGTATTAAGAGTATAACATTTTGACTAGATTACCGTAAAAAGAGATTACATTAAAGAAAAGGTAGCTAATAGGGAAGCAACCAGGGAGTAAATATTATTAAGCACCTAGTATAAGCAAAACAAGATTCAGGACATACAAATGGGGACACACAAAAAAAATATTAAAACACACACAAACTCTCATAAACATGTTGAAGGTATTCCAAAAATCAAACTTGAAACTCTAGAGAAGACGTTACCGGCATTATCAACTGAACAAAAAAGTCTGTTCCTTCACTTAAAAGATGTATTTAGATTTTAAATTCCATATATAGATATTCTATCACCCTATGGAGACACTGTGCCAGATGCTGTAAGGTGATGAAACTGTCATAATGTCATAATAATAGATAATTATTGACAAATTGCCATGTTCTGAGACCTCTGCGGAAACATTGCATTACCTGATTTAATACTCACAAAAACCCTATGAGGTAGGTGCTATGATCCCCAATTAATAGAAGAGGAAATGGAGGCCCAGAGATACATTTTCTGTAGCTCGGATAGTTAACAAGGCAAGAACTAGAATTCAAAACTTACTTTCTTATCCCAGGTCCTATTCTATTTACTACTAAGCTACCTTGCCTCCCAATTTATGTTTTATGTGGGACTTCATTTCATTCACCAAATATTTTCTGAGCTCCAAGTAGAGGAACATACTTTGGTTAAAAAAGAGAGACAGACAGACAGACAGACAGACAGACAGACAGACATGGTGAGAGAAATGGAATCCGGAACAGAATTCAACAGGCTCAGCCTCTCTCCTCCCCCAGAGAGACACAATCTCTTCTGAAGGGTGAAGAAACACAAACAGAAGAAATAAACTAAGAAATTATTTACAGTTAACTAGAACTAAGGGGGAAAAATGAGAATCAGAAAAGTCTATGAAGATGATAGGTTTATTAACAAGCTGAGAAATAAACATTAGGTGTGAAAATGTGAGAGAAATATACTTCCTAGGGCCTGATTTCAGTGAATATTGCAATCTGCACAACTAAATCCAGGTGGCAAGAATACAGTCTCACAAATAGCCAGCCAGGAGGTGAATAGCATTTCGGCTCGTTAAGGGTAAAATGATGATATTTCTCTCTTTATGACCTAACTACTTCCCACCAAGAAAATAAGCTGGTAAAAATGTTTTGTAGACTAGTACAAATTTGAAATTTGTTTACCCAGCTGAAATAGTCATTCATCTGTATCTAAGAAACTCTCAGCATTTCACACATTTGGGCACTTATTCATAATATAGACAACAGCTTGAAAAAGGAAGGGCTCGAGGGTTTCAAATTTTAAACACCCTAAGAACAAGAGACGCAAAGCCACCTGCCAGAGATTCCAAAGGCTCAGTCAGTAGGGTGGCTCTGGGAAAACCCACAGACCTCGTGATTCTCTGACCTGGGTGCTTTCCCACAGGCAGAAAACCTGCTGTCTTGGTTGCATGAATTTGTATGTCATTTCAGACAACCAAAGAGCTGAAATAGGAGTCTTTACTTGAAGGTCTTTCTCTGACTTGGGATTTGCCCTAGAGTATTTTATGGACATAAATCATAAATGGATATCACAGATCTGTCCCTCCATCTGGTGGAGGCAGTTTCTTCTGATTGTTAATAATACATAGCAGATAGATTATTAGTAATATTGTGTATTTTGCTTAACAGTTTCCATGAACCATGTGTTGGTGAATATTACATAGCAGAAACTGCTTTCACAAAATATGTCAAAATACATGCCAATTTGGGAGATGCCACTACAAGGTCAGAAATGGAATTTTTATGTCTCAAGGAGAAGAGGAGATCTGGAGAATATAATTAACAGTTTCTATTTTGAAGCATCTTATTTTTCCTAAAAAAGCAAAGACCCTCTACTTGCTAATGCATCAATCCCAGTGATTTCTGTCAAGTCCAGATATACTGGTGGCCAGACCATACCTCCCTTCAGAATTAATAAGGAGTCGAGTCATGGGACTTAGATCCTAACACATATCCTCCATAGACTTTGCTCAAGGCCTGCCCTTGGGAGAGATGTTTTAAAGAATGTTAAATCCCCAACTCCCTCCAAAAGAATCTCTTCCAGTATCTGTCTTTGTTCCTTAAGTTCTCTGAATTTTACCTAAAGTATTTCACCCAAGAAATACAAATGACTATATATTTATAGGTCCATGTAGTTCACCAACCCTCCAACACATTGGATTTAAAGGTTCATTTTTTTTCAGAAAAGCTAACTTCTTCCAGTTTGGTGGAGAGTGGCAGAAAGAACAATTATAATTTTTAACCTATTTCACAATTTTGCCTAAGTAAAGCCCTTCGATGGCTATGATTTCCTGAACAAACATGACGCAGAAATTTGAGAGGAAAACAATCTTTCCTATAGTTATTGAACAAATGACTCCCTGCTAGGAAAGCCACTGAGGTGTTATAGAGTGTTTACCCTCCCCACTTTTTTTCCTTCTAAAACTCTAAATGTGTATTTGTTGCTACGTGGTGTAGGTAGGGTGTATCTACCTACACCTTAGATGGTGTATCATCTAATGATGATAAGTATGGTCCTCAAAGGGAAAGGGTTGGGATGTATGAAGTAGGAGGGAAAGAACCGTGAGAGACAGACTCAGAGCAGTTCCCCTTCGCCCTTCCCTTCCCACCCTCGCAGTTGGTGCGCAAACAACTATCATCCGCTCCCCTCGCTGTAAATAGTGTTTATCAAATTATTGCCCAGAAAAGCCTAGCTCAGAATCACCTTGAAGTCTACTTAAAATGAAGAATACTGGGACAGATGCATTCCAGACTAATTTCCTTTAGGTTGGGGTTCAGGAATGCATGTATTAAATATGCGCCCAGGTTGCTCTTATGCACACTCAAGTTTGAGAAACACTAGTGTTTTTGTCAGCTCGGGCTGCTATAATCACATCCATAGACTGGGTGTCTTAAACAACAGACATTGACTTCCCACTTCTGGAAAGTGGGAAGTCCAAGATCAAGGTGCCAGCGGATTCGGCACCTGGTAAGAGCTCGCTTCCTGAAGGACCACCTTCTCACTGTGTCCTCACGTGGTGAAGAAAGAGAGCAAGCTCTGGTTCCTCTTCCTCTTCTCACAAAGATACTAATCCCATCACGGGAGCCCGCATCCTCATGACGTCACCTAAACCTAATTACCTCCCAAAGGTCCCATCTCCAAATACCATCACACTGGGGATAGGGCTTCAACTTACGAATCTGGTGCACAGAAGTGTGGGGAATTACGGTACAAAATTATTCCCCACAGCAAGTCCACTCTAATTAGATTAACCAGTGGCCTCAAATAAATTCTGTGAGCCTGAGAATTAATTAATTCATTAAGCTCAGCTAATAAAGCACAGTCTCCATGACTTGGGTGAATAGATTCATTTTTTGGAAAACTCATACTGTTGTCGCTGCAAAGGAATTTTTCTTCTATTACCTAAAGGAAATTCCACTAAGAGAACGCAAACACGTACAATACCTATCTTTCGGATATTCTTATTAGGAAACTTCCTCATTTTTGACCTTTTATGCTGTATTTTGTAACGGCAATACTGAGATGTTAGAAAGGGAAGTTACTGGTGTTGGAAGAGGATCATCAAGGAAAACGCTATTTCTATTTCTGAGAATAGAAATGCTTCTAGTTTGGTAACTGCACACTTAAAACTCAAATTGTCTTCGGAACTAGATCCTTGTGAGCTAGGGGATGTGGGGAAACGTTGTTTGGTCACAGTCATCCCCTTTGCCCTCCGGATCTGCAGAGCTGGAGCAAATGAAACAAAACAAAACAAAACTTCATTTGGCAACTTCTTATACATTCTCCGCTCAGCTTCTACTTCATTCAAGTGACTGGTTGCTTAGCTGAAGCTAGCAATCCTCACAAACACTGCCAAAGATAGTTTCCTAAGCAGCGTTCAGAGCCACGTGGGAAAAATGCTGGAGAGGGGAAGGAGGGGCGGGCAGCAGGGGGGAGGGGGACCCTTAGGCGGGACCACCAGCTTTACTTCCTAGGGGGTCTAGGCCAACTTTTTGTTCACTGTTTTTCCACACTTAACAGATTTCCTGAAGAGAAAAGCAATAAAAAATAGACCACACCCCCCAACTCTCCCAACCATTACAAAACATTTGCATTTTTAAAACACAGACTGTGGCAGGTACAAAAATGTCCAATTGCTGAAAGCTACACCGTGTCCCTTGCAGAGCCTTGCTTCCTCACCCTCTGTGATGGTTACAGTGTTTATACCTGATAATGGCGCTTCCCCGGGACTCTCCCACTGACACAATAAATCTAGCCAAAGCTAAAAACCCATCACTACCCTAGATTTCCAGATTCTAGAAGGGACACCATCATTTTCCCAGAAAGACGGTTCCAAGTCTTGGAATTGCCTATGACGTTTCCATTCTGTTTGGTTCTCTGTTAATTCCACCTTCATAATTCATCTGTACACTGTGTTCTTTTCTCTCCTGCTACTGCCAAAACCTTAACCCAGGTTATCAGCACTTGCCTCTCAAACTTCTCCAACAGGTTATCTCCTCCAATCTCCCCCTCTTCATGTATTATTTACTTATCAGATATTTAATGAGTGCCTACTATGTGTCCACTCTCTATTCTACAGATGTTACAGCAGTGAACAACCAAAAAAAAAAAATTTAGAAGTATTTTTGTTTTCATTCAGCTTCCACTAAATAGTGAGAGCCAGACAATAAAGAAGGGAACTAAGGCGCTATGGAGAAAATATAATGATGTGATGTAAGAAAAGGGGGGAAGTTGGAAAAGGCAACATTATTACCAGATCTTGATGAATAACTGACTTTGCCATTCCATTCCTTGGTTTAAAAGGCAATAAAGATAAACTCATTACTTAAAAAGGAAGTTAGAGCTTCCTAGCTTGGCCATCAAGATCTTTTACAAGCAAAGATCTTGTCCTAATGTATATTTCCAACCTTTCTTCCTCAATATGAGCCTCTCCTTTACTCGGATTTCTTTACTCAGATTTCTCCCACAAAAGAGAACTTTGAGTATCTTTGTAAGTCAGAACTTCATTTAGAATGCACTTTCTTCTTCCTTTCTACAAACTGAAACTTTAAGGCCAATTAAAAATCTCACCTCATCTAAGTTCATACTAATGATGTTTTCATGTGTCTTACCAAGTCAAATTTTTTCCAAACTATTCATGTGATCCTCATCATCTGGGGGCTTGAATCGTGAAATACTGTTCTGTCCTGAGTCATAGGTAGATAGAACAGCAATTTGTAGAATAAAATCAGAAGGCAAATTAATTACGTTTCACATTGCCCCTTTTAAATGCATTCAGTAAGCTATATTACACGCTGATGTAATAAAACAAGAAACCTTAATTGCAAAGGAGTCTCCATTTGCAAACTTAGTATGCCTGAACCAATATAATAAATAAAACTTTGAACTTTAGAGTTGGATCTCCTCTCTGTCCCCAGAAGGAGCCTATTTCAGGTCAGAAGTTCAGAAAGAAAGCACCAATGCTCCTAAGATTCTCTTCCACCCTTTGTTGTCCCTCTTACCAACTCAAGTTCTGACTCTTCCAAAGATGGAGAGGGAAGGGTGGCCATAGGCAGGAGACATGGGAAATAAGTTCTTATCTAACAAGCTCCACAATCTCTGGGCCCCCAGATTTTTAAGGCTTACTCTGTCTTTGATAGAGAGTGTGTGTGTGTGTGTGTGTGTGTGTGTGTGTGTGTTGAGACTTTTGTCTCCTCACTGGGTATCTTCCATGCTGAAATATTTTTTTTTATATTAACATATTTCCATACATATTTCCATACAAATACAAATATAAGATTTTTAGAAATTTCATGTAATGTCTGAAACATTTATATTAACATATTTCCATACAAATAACCCAATGAAAGTTTAGTATTAGTTGTTTTGTTTGTTTGTTTTTTTATACTGCAGGTTCTTATTAGGCATCAATTTTATACACATCAGTGTATACATGTCAATCCCAATCGCCCAATTCAGCACACCACCATCCCCACCCCACCACAGTTTTCCCCCCTTGGTGTCCATATGTCCATTCTCTACATCTGTGTCTCAACTTCTGCCCTGCAAACTGGCTCATCTGTACCATTTTTCTAGGTTCCACATACATGCATTAATATACGATATTTGTTTTTCTCTTTCTGACTTACTTCACTCTGTATGACAGTCTCTAGATCCATCCACTTCTCAACAAATGACTCAATTTCATTCCTTTTTGTGGCTGAGTAATATTCCATTGTATATATGAACCACATCCTCTTTATCCATTCATCTGTTGATGGGCATTTAGGTTGCTTCCATGACCTGGCTATTGTAAATAGTGCTGCAATGAACATTCGGGTGCATGTGTCTTTTTTTTTTTTTTTTTTAAATAAATTTATTTATTTATTTATTTTTGGTTGTGTTGGGTCTTCGTTTCTGTGCGAGGGCTTTCTCTAGTTGCGGCGAGCGGGGGCCACTCTTCATCGCGGTGCGCGGGCCTCTCACCATTGCGGCCTCTCCTGTTGCGGAGCACAGGCTCCAGACACGCAGGCTCAGTAGTTGTGGCTCACGGGCCCAGTTGCTCCGCGGCATGTGGGATCTTCCCAGACCAGGGCTTGAACCCGTGTCCCCTGCATTGGCAGGCGGATTCTCAACCACTGCACCACCAGGGAAGCCCACATGTGTCTTTTTGAATTACGGTTTTCTCTGGGTATATGCCCAGTAGTGGGATTGCTGGGTCATATGGTAATTCTATTTTTAGTTTTTTAAGGAACCTCCATATTGTTCTCCATAGTGGCTGTATCAATTTACATTCCCACCAACAGTGCAAGAGGGTTCCCTTTTCTCCACACCCTCTCCAGCATTTGTTGTTTGTAGATTTTCTGATGATGCCCATTCTAACAGGAGTGAGGTGATACCTCATTGTAGTTTTGATTTGCATTTCTCTAATAATTAGTGATGTTGAGCACCTTTTCATTCCATGCTGAAATATTAACATTAATTTCTCCCCTCCATATCTCACACTTTAAAAATAAGAATTACTGTTAAAATATTAATTTTAATCCATAAATTATACCATTTTCCTAAAGGCACTTTGCATCCCAAACAAAATAATGCCATATAAAAATTTCAAATTTTGGCATGAAAAGTGACATCAATTGAATTAAATACATCCTTACTGAATGTCCACTGTTTTCAAGGCACTGGGCAAGGTACCAAGGAGGATACAGAGAAGAAAAAGTTACCGTGTCTTCCTAAGAATGTATAATCTTATAAAAGAGATGGGCTATACATATATGTAACTAAAGTAACAGGAAAATTCAGGAGCTCACCCGTGAAACCCTTGAGTGAGTAATAATACTTGTGGTTGGCATAACTATAGAAAGTACCATGTGAAAAATTTGTTTCTGTCCTGGACCTTGAAAAATGGTTAAGATTTCAGAAAGTGGAGACAGCCACTGTAGACCTATGCAAGGGTAGAGAGATGGTGAGGGGCAGCTCTTGGGGGAGCAGTGTGTGACCTGACTGAGTTGAAGAGTAGGGTGTATGCAGGCCAGGGGGAGGCGAAGCTCTGAGAGCATATGGAACAATGGCTAACATTTCTCCTGTAGGCCAAGGAAAACCTCTGAAAGCATTTGAGCAGAGGAATCTTAAAGTACAATGTGAAGATAAATATGAGGAAATAAAGGTTTGGGAGTCAGGGAGATGAGTTGGGTCATTATGGCAACAGTTCAGGTAATGATGGCCTAAACTAGGGCAGCGGCAACGGGAATAGAAAACACAGAATGAATCTGACACAAAGATAAATAGTGCCTGGTAGGTAAGAATTAGCTGTTGGGTGAAAAAGTCCAGCCAAAACAATTAAGCTAATCATCTTTCTCCTTCTACAATAGAAAGGGGGTCATGTAATATCAAATCCCTGGTTTAATAAAGGGAAAGGGGGGGAGGGTTAAAAAGCTATTTTTCAGGAACTTGGGTGGAAAAAAATGTAATATTCAAAGTACTGACTACTTAAAAACAAGACTTAGAAATGAAATCAGTATTTTCTACATGGCTATGATTTGATAGCATTTATCCACAGACAGCACATTAAGCCACCATGGTCTCTCCCCAGCCTCCTTGACTTTTGTCTTCCCCCTCTAAATCCATCCACCAGGCTAGAGCTGGAAATATCTTAATACAAATCTGAGCATGTTTCCCTCTGCTTAAAACTCTCCAAAGATTTTCCATTGCCCTCAGGCTAATCAAAACACGCTTTACCTGGCCCACTATGATCTGCGTATGTCTCCAGCTTTCTGTCCCATCCTTTTCAACTCACTCCTCTTCTTTCCATCAAACTGAATGGCTTCAATGCCTTGCCCTCTCTCTCCTCAGGCCTTCCCATAGCTGGGCAACTTCCCAGAGCCTGGGCACACTCAATTTGAATTTTCAGGGCTTAATTAGAATTCTATATCACTTCTGACCACCTATAGTGTAATAGGTTAGTTCTTGCTGCTATGCACTCCACAAGCTCCCTGTACTTCTCTTCATCATGCTTTACAATAATCGTCTATTTCCCCACTGGGGTCTTTAAGGACTAAAAAGACAGAGACCACGCCTGCTTATTCACAGCTGTATCTCTGTTACCCAGCAGAGCAAATCACACATAGTAGAAGATCAATAAATATTTATTGAATCAACGGAGTAGGGGTTTAATTAAATCACTCTGGAGCTCATTGTCCTCATTTTAAAAATCGGATACTGATCTTTAAAATTCCTTTTAGTCGTATAGTTCCTACAAGTAACCTTTGTCAATAAAGAGGACGGAATTCAGCATCCCAAGTCAGAATCAGTATCCTACTATACTCAAAAAATCAGTGGGTCCTGTTTATAAATTTATATTTTAATTGCTGTTTAGATAGGAAAGTCATTGGAGGGATGAACTGGGAGTTTGGGGTTAGTAGATGCAAACTATTACATATAGAATGGATGGACAACAAGGTCCTACTGTAGAGCACAGGGAACTATATTCAATGTCCTGGGATAAACCATAATGGAGAGGAATATAAAAAAGAATGTAAATATATGTATAACTGAGTCACTTTGCTGTACAGCAGAAATTAACATAACATTGTAAATCAACTATACGTCAATTAAAAAATAAATATGTAGCAAAATCATTAATAACAATGCTAGTGATATGTTTCCCTATTCCTCAATCTGTCCTCATTCTGCAAACCTTTCTCCTCTTTACTTCACCTTAAACAGTGAGATCTGGGTAAAAAAGAGATAGAGAAAAATAACCATAAAAACTGAGAGTTGAGTAAACTTCCCAAGAAAGTCACCTTCCAGGCAGATTTCCTCTTCCCCAGAACTCTCATAAATGGAAACACATTTCAGACATTTTCATAAAAGAGGATGCAGAAATCTCATTTGGTAATACTAATTTCCACCAGCTCCAGTGAATAACACCTCAAGGTGTTCCATTTAGTGCAATTTCGCTCACAATACTTCTCAAAAATAAAATAAATGTGGCTCACACACATATTCTCTACAGCATTTTTAGGAGAATTAGAAGCCAACTGTGAATAACAATAACTTTTATTGAATTCTTACTGTATGCTAGGTACTGCTTATTTGCTTTAGTTATATGAACTCATTTAATCCTCAGAATAGCCATCCATATGAGGTAGGTACTATTATTATTCCCATTTTACAGAGGAGGAAACTGAGGCACTAACACACGTTTACAGAGTAACAGCATAGGTAGGATTTAGACCCAGCAGTTTTAGCTCATGAATTTGACCAGTTGACTATACTGCTTCTTTAGTGAAATCATCCCCAAATTAAAATGTATAATATGCAAAAAACATTTGGAATAACTACCTTCTATTCCTTGATTTGAAAAACAATACAAAACCTGGTAACATTCTGAGCTCTTTGTAAGAAATAAAAATCAGTAGTATAGTCAGATATTGGCCCAATTTGCTAATACTATTAACAGAATATGTTTAACTGTTTACATTTATTATTTTCACCTAAAACCTTCTAATTCCAGTAGCTTGAGAGTCAGCTAAAACTAAAAGAACCACTTCTAAGGCCTTATTTCTTTACAAATAATTTGTTCTTTTGATTTCTAGAACTTGCCCACTCCTTGAAAAGGCAGAGTGACAATGCTTTTAATCTTTTAATTAGCGAGAGAGAATTGAAAAAAGAAAAAAATCACTTCTCTTATTTTTGGGAGAAAGAAAAGATCTCAGATTCTTTTGTGTAAAACAAAAATAATTGATACATGGGTGAAACCAGTGGTCAAGCAAAGGAAACTGTCCTACTTTATTCCTTTTCCTGTCCGTCCAGCTCTCAGAGTAGGTATCTTTACATGTATCTAATCCTTGAATTGATTTATTAAGCTGAGTTTACAAGCTAAAGAGGAAGAGGTCCAGAGGAGATAATTACAGGAATACAAATCAAGAGAGACAGCTTTGAAAGAATAGTAATTTTGCTTTTTGCAACTGACCTTAAATCCCTAGGAGGAGAACAGAACAGCTTAAAGCAACCTTTTCTCTCTATTCAGAAGTGATCGCGAATTAATTGTGCAGTTTAGCTGAACTTTGCTTTCCCTTGTATCCTAGGAGGAGATCTCTGACAGACTGGGAATTTTTGCTTGTTTGTAATGTAAACTCAGTATCTAGAGGTAGTTCTTCACACTGCATGGGCTCATTGGAAAGCCCTAATTCCCAAAACAAACAAAGAGGGAAAGCTGAACAAAATAATCCATCAGTAAAAGGGATAATAGAAAAAAACAGAACGCTAGAAAAAAATCTTTATTTTGATCATTTGATTTTAAATAATGCCTGAGAACAATCCTGGTGACATCAGAAGTCTGACGACAAAATCCAAACTTGCTCATCAATGAAGCTGTATCAGGCTTGTGCTTTACATGGATTCATCAGTTGCTTTGATTATAAAAGCACTTAGTGAAAATTTTGTCTATTTTTTGGTATATCAACTAGTCCATGCAGGTCTAGCAAAAAGGAGGTTTGAGCGTTTGCTGATAAATAGCAACACTGCTAAGTACTAACTGTGATAGTTAAAATTAGAGCATTACAATTCTAACTTCCTCAAATTGGATATTTCCATGCATGCACATACCATTTCAGTTAGTTAATATTACCCTTATGATGCTAATTCTATAGCTTCCTTCATTTAACCATGACATTTTTATTCATCCATTCAACAACTGTTTATTAAGCACATATATTGAATTTGTACTAGGTTAGGCACTGGCAAACAAAGACAAAAAAAAAAAAATGGTCCTTGCCCTCAAAGATCTTTATTTACAATTATAAAACTCTACATTTTGGGGCTTCCCTGGTGGCGCAGTGGTTGAGAGTCTGCCTGCCAATGCAGGGGACACGGGTTCGAGCCCTGGTCTGGGAGGATCCCACATGCCGCGGAGCAACTAGGCCCGTGAGCCACAACTACTGAGCCTGCGCGTCTGGAGCCTGTGCTCCGCAACAAGGGAGGCCGCGATAGTGAGAGGCCCGCGCACCGCGATGAAGAGTGGCCCCCGCTTGCCGCAACTAGAGAAAGCCCTCGCATAGAAACGAAGACCCAACACAGCCATAAATAAATAAATTAAAAAAAAAAAAAAACTCTACATTTTAAAAGTTTTATTTAAGTATGAGTGGCATGATAGTCTTTCATCTAATATTTCAGGCAAAATTAGTCAATAAAGGCTATCGGGACTGGATCTGCTTCCTTGGGCTTCCCTGAAACAATGCCAGAGGCTTAAGAGTCACCCCAAACAAAGTACCTTTCCTGTTTTCTTAGTACCAAGGTTTGCTTAATGCTTTTATAGAGAAAAACATGTTGCAATGTAAAATACAAAGATGACAACTGAGGAAATGCTCTGGGGGTCGAGTCCTTGATATCTTGGTATGTGTACAACTGCCTCCATTTACTTTAACTTAGTATATTTTTGCCACATCAATCTATTCTTCCCAGAAACTTGGACTAAGCACCTTCTGTACGCGCCTGACCCTGCAATAAGTGCTGGGGATCTGTACATTTGACCTTCTGGTCCTATGTGTGGAACTTAAAATAAGTCACATGGATAGTGTCTAACTTATTAATGACCATATACTCAGGATTTTTAAAAATTCAAGATGTGCTCAATGGAATGTAGACTCAAAGAACCATATTTTCTAATGTTCTTTTCCTGAGGTTAGAAAGAATTTGGTCTAATTAAGGAGGCACAGTATTCTCTGACAATTAAAAAAACAAAGGAATCTAAATCAAATGGCACTGGAAAATGTACCTGGACCAGTTTGAATTTCACAAAATAAAAAGCATTTTTGCTGCCAATGTTGTTCTGAAATTCATTGCAAAGTGTGTTTTTTAAATGACTTATCAAAAATCGTTAACCCAATCAATAAGTCAACTGAGGCTAGAAACCAACTAGCTAGTAAATTGACTTACTATCTATTATAATTCCTCCATAAAGCAAAAGAGGCACTTTCCTTTCACAGTGTAATGTTTCTACAACTGTGATAAAATTCAATTTATGTGCATACTTTATGTAATAATTTTTTTTCCAAAAGTTGTTCTTAAATTCATGGTGAATCTTATTATGAAGGGCATCAGAGCTACGGAAATACATTAGTTGCAAGCACGCTAACTGCCTATCTTATAAACTATATGTTCTATAATAACTGCAAATATCTTAACCAAATTTACTTTTAAATGCTTCACATTTTGCTACAAATGGAATGATAAACTCTTTTCTTCCATATACTTTCAAAATCCAAAATCACTTGCTTTGAAACACCTCATTACCAGAGTCAGAAATTGTCTCTCAATACCTTCATTATCCCTGCTTGAAAATAAGAACAGTGTCTTATTAATCTCTATACATTTCTTGTAGGGAAAGCCATAACCTGGTCATTTCTATATTGCTGGAGTCTATAGTAATGCCTTAAAAATAGTAAATGATTGTTGAATGAATAAATGATAGGCTGGAGGAAGAAATGTAAGAATAAACACCTTGGACACAATGAGCCCTCAATAAATATGTGTTGAATTATAATGAGTTGCTTATGTTGACTGACAGGGTATATTGCCATAATTCAGTGATAAAGTTTTAATATTCTTCTGTAGTGGTTGCCTTTGTACCATAAAGAGGAAATTAATAAATGCTAATGATTTTAAATTTTATTTTAATACTTAACTTCATGCATAGCTAAGGTGTGTATATTTAAGAGTCTTGGTATTTCAGTCTTTTGTTCAAACATTCCTGTCACATACCCAACAATTTTTGTGATACTGTTAAAGAACGTCTCCTGAGTAACCTTTATCTTAAAGATGAATTTTTGAAGATATAAACTTCTTATGAAATACAACCTTCTCAGTGATTACTTTCTGCACATATTCTAATATTAAATTATTTTTTAATGTATCCTTGCCTTTATACTTTATCATCAGCCCATCTAACCCCCAATAGTCATGAGAGCCAAAACTAGCCTTTTGTCTCTAAACTGAACTTCTCCATTCAGATGCTTTACTAGAGTCTCCCATCTTTGTTGAAGTTTTTACTCTGTTGAGTTAAAGCAGCACATTAAATTCAAAAACTGCCTCAGATTTTGGGCTAGTATGAAGAAATATATTTTAATACAACAAATGAAGTTAAACAGTATTTTTTTTTGTTTTGCAAATGCTCAAAAATCTCTCACTAGAAATTCAAAATGTATTTGTAAACTACTTATCTGATGGCAGAGACCATTTTACCAACAATATCACGTGGAGTCATAAATGTAAATAGGGGAAAATAGAGGATCTCAGACCAAGTCCTAGAGACTGCTATTTACAGGTCACACAAAAAAAAGGACCAAAGATACACTGAAGCAGTGGTCACTGAAGTAAGAGGCAAGCCAGAGAAAGTGGTGATCATCAAAACAAAGAGAGGAAAGTTTTCCCAGAAGGCGGCAGTGGAAAACTGTGCTGATGTGGCTTGGGAGGGCAGCTTAGCTGAGAAAATGTATGGGACCAATGTTTTGGCATCTTGATCCTAGAAACGATTGAGATCAGTGTGTTTAGCATCTTAAAAGCCATTAGAAATTAGCGTGGAGTAGGGAGACAGAAAACTGTTTGGAGAAGACTGAGTTGAAAATTGGATTTGAGGAAGTAGAAACAGTGATTACACCTCCTTCCTACAGTTTTGCAGTAATGGAGGGCAAGGAAATGAAATAGTAGCTGGAGGAGAATGTGGGTCGAAAGGAAATCTGTAGCTCTTCAATAAATACAATATATTGTGTGATTACAATATATCAATACTGTTTTCAGATTGACTGAATTATATGACATAATTCCTTGAAGAGGAGATTGCAGTAGTACTGGGGCCAGATCAAAAGGCTTCATAAATATGGTTTAGAATTTTGTATATAAGATTTTAGGCTTAGAGTGAGGGTAAGCCATTCAAGTTCAGGCCACAAGGAACTTATTATCTAGTGGGGGAGAGAGGGATCAATCAAATGTCTCAAAGAAACATAAAACTGCAACTGCAATGCACGCTAAAAGTAAGAGATATACAATGCTGTGGGAACACATAATAAGAGGGTTTGATATCACAGAAGTCAGACTCCTATGAAAGAATTGACAAGTGGAGGAGGAGTAAGGGAAGAGGAGAGGAGATCAAATTGTAATCAGTAGGCTGAGCAGGATACCAAATCCTGTGAAAGTGAAAGTGTGGCTTCTGTGAAAAACTGAAAGGTCAAGGTGACTAAAATGCTGAGAACAGGCAGCAAAGCAGTATATGCTGAGGGTTGTTCCTTATCCTAAGAACAGTGGGAAATCAGTCAAGCACTTAAAGCAGAAGTGGGGCCATTCATTCTTTTATTTTAAAAAAAAGCGCTCACTGGAATCTGGAGAATGGATGAATGGATTGAGGTCTGAGGGGTCAGACTGGATACAGATCGACCTGTTACGGGACTTTTGTAACTGTGCAGAACGCAGAAGATGGTAGTTTGGGCAAAGATGGCAGATGCTGACATGAGAAGTAGAACGATTTGGAGAAAAAGTTTAGTAGTTAAAAAGTGAAAGGATGGCGATACATGGGTTATGGATATTAGATATCATCTTGGTGTTTAGACAGTTGTTCACAATGAATCAAGCAATCAATCAGAAAGGATTTATCGAGTGCCCGCTATGACAGCAATCTATCATTCCTTTTACGGAAGGCTTGAAATTATTTATGCATTCGAAATAGAGATCGGATTCTAGACATTGTTTATCTCAATTGTTTTTCACACACTAAAAAGAAACAAGCCATTGTTGTTGAATATCCATTGTGTCCTAGGGATTTGGGAACAAACAGTGCATTCAGAAGCTACACGAGGCTCATCCAAAAGGGATGACAAGATCATCTCTACCCAGCACAGCCTGCACAAGTATGGTGCAAGCTGATGAAAGTTGCAGTTGGCTGAGAAGCCCATCAAGGGTGAATCACCAACACAACTGCAAGATTCAACACCGTACTCACCTCCTCCTGATACCGGAGAACTAGTAAACCCAAAGTCACACGTATCATAAATTCCACTCTTAATGACTGAGGGGCAGTGACAGCATTAACCTTGGGGAGGCCTGGCTAGCATCATACAAACACCAATGAGAGTGACTAATTTTAAAATACTATATTACAAAGATAAACTTTCATGTTTCTCTCCCTCAACTCTCTGGGAAAGATGGCTAAGACTTCACAATAAGTCTACCGAATCTTACAGTGCAAGAATTTTATTCTCAGTATCAGTATTGATTATGGTAGCTGTTAAAGTCTGCTTAGAAGGACACATTTTTCATTAGTCAAACTATTATCTGATACATGAGGAAATCAATTTTGTACTTCTGTTTTCTTCCACTGTTACCAAACTGAATATATTTAAGAGAGAAAACACAGTGAGGAAGATGAGCTCCACACTTGATGCTGGGAGAACCTGCTGTGAATACCGATTCTATCATTTGTAAATTGTGCTATCCTGAAAGGTATACTGAATCTCTCCAAAACTCAATATACTGTCTACCTCACAAGGTTGTTCAGATCAAGGAAGCTAACAAATATAAAAATACCTGATAGGGCCTGGCACTTAGTAGGTGTCCATTAAATGTTAGCTGAATCTTACCAAGGCTGAATCATCTCTGCCCCGAGAGTAATATCCACTCACATAAGATTCTTATTCTTCATTCTAATAGTAACAGGACCCCACTATCCATCTAATTCAACTTTCTTTTGATAAGCCTGTATGGATATTAATTAAAATAGACTCATTCCTCAAATGATTTCCACTTATCTTTTTGGAATTTTCTATACAGATCCCTCTATGAATTTTATAGTCTTCTCTATAAACCATATGTTCTATTTCTTATGTTTATGAAGATTATATGTGTGATCTAAGTTTAAGAAAATGAAGATTTCATATAAATTATCATTTGGTGGAGAAAGCAAAATAATGCAGAATATTTCCTGGCTGCTTTCAGGCTGAACTGCTGTAGCTTTAATAACTTCTGCACTGCAGTGATTATGAAACTAATGCGTATTTTTAAATGTTAACTCAGAGTGTCAGACGGTACTTATATTCGGCAAAATCTTAGGAAGAACAAGTTTGAGGGCTAACAATAACGTGGGCTGTTAGACATATTTTCTGTTATTCACATTTTATGAAGACTCTTTAGCCTCTAATCATTTTATAGAAATTGTACTGTAATCTTTACTTTCTGAGAGGTGTGAAGTCAGAAATGAGAACTTGATGTTAATGTTAATTACAGGAGCAAGTTGAAATGTATTTTAACAAAAGCATAGATATTGAAAGTCAAATAATTCCTTAGTGATTTTAAGCTTCACTTAATAGGCAGAGGAAGCTAGGATAAAATTTGGGGAATTAATAACCCATTTTATAGAGAGAAAGAATCTTGCATCTCACAAGCACAATGATCTGATTAGCTTTTCTTTTCTCTATACTAACTCCAGAAAATGTCTTATTCATGGAAGCAAATGGAAAGATGCTTCAAGAAATCACACAGCTTCTTTACAGCCAAAAACACGACTCTATTCCCAAAACATCGCCTCTCAGCTTAACACAATTAACCTTAAGAAAACTCAAATAAGCTCTTTACAGCTAATATGTATAATCATCAATATGGTTGTGGTTTCCTTTTTTTTCCATCTAAAACCTGAGCAATGCTAAATGAGGGGTTTTATATTTAGAAGTGAATATCCCTCACTGGAAGACAGAACTTGATTTTTTTTGGAGCTAATTTTGTTTTCTTTCTTATTCTCATTCCCCAATAGCCCTTCAAGTTTCAGAACCCCTTTTTTCTAATGAACTGTAGTATCCAAACCAGCTATTTTGGGGGTTTTTTAATGAGAAAATTAGCTTATTCATGAAGCACATTTTACTAAAACGATAAGATGAAGGCACTGGTGAGCTTAATGATATTTTATCAGGGCAAATTAGGAAATGAATTCAGAGTTGCAGCGCCCCTGACGGGCATACTCTTACCTACTCTCATTACTGCTGTTTATTCCATATGGATACCTGTTCCTGGCAAGTGATCCACTTAGTGGATTTCTTGCCAAAATTCACACCAGATATTTTGTTGTATAACTTAACTACCCAGAATAAATCTTTGACGCTAAGGTTGTCATAGGAGACAATGAAATAATACGAGTAGGAACATTTATATAAAGCGTATTTCTTTCCGGAAGTTTGATCTCTTTTTGAGCTCAGTACCTCTGACAGGAAGGAGGCAGCAGGAAGAAACTTATCAAATCAAAGACTAGTGGATCTTCTCTAGTGCATATGTCAAAATCCCTCCAAATTGTTTTGTAAAATAACTGATGTTCCACATATCCCAGGTAACTAACAAGGCAGTACATTCACATCTGACCTGAATAGTAGAGTTACCTGACTGGCCCAGATTGTTACAGAATTAAGGGCAGAGGATAGTGGATGATTCAACCAGGTTCTTAAAGCAGAAAGAGGGGGAAATACCTATGTTTTGTGATATATGATATCAAGTAGTGAGTACTTTGCTTTTAGTTAAGAAAAACCAGTGCACATCACAGTAAGAATCCTAATTTATCCTTCAGTATTCTCCTTAGCCTGCTGTGTTAGCCGCATTTTTCTGATTTCATCAGGTAGAGGAAGGTTATTTCAGTAGACATTTAGCAAAGTTTTAACCCATCATATCATTGATGTGACCTATTTTTCAATAGAGCAACAGCTTAACATTTCAGCCACCTTTGGGGAGAGTGGAGGTTCAGGATGCTTTATTCTGCTCTCTGAGGATGCTCCCCCAGAGTAGGGATAGCAGAGGCAAAACTGAGTATGCCCAAAGCAATGGGCTACCCATCACTCTTTTACCTTGGCCCCAGTCTTTATATCAAAGCCACCTCTTCCTAAGCCCAAACCTCCAGGAAACTTTGAGGCAGCTTTCAGCTCCTCAAGTGCTCTGCTCCTGAGAACACAAAGGTATGAAGTCTGTTATAACAATTGGCATTGCTTTTTGATTGCAAGCTCCAATTACCCACCAAACCTTTCCGTCACTTTCACCCAATCAGTAAACAGCAGGCTCTTTAAGCAGACACTGGAGGGAGACAAACTGATGGCTTGGAGGGAAATTTTGGTGGTTCATCAGAGCCTTTCTTTTCCCATTTGTATTTTTCATTCATACCTCCCCTCCTTCCCCCCACTCCCATTCCCCCAACCCTCCAAGTCTGACCCTGTTTGGTGAAATTTTTTTTGCCTGGTTTATAGACACAAATTAAAGGCAAGTGACTTCATTAGATTCTCGACTCAGGTCTGCCTGCCATGTTGTTGTTGATCTGTTTTTGCATGTCTTGGTGATTTCAATTGTCCACCATGCTAATAACAGGGGCATGTTATAATATGCTGCTTCAAATATTCTCCTGGAAAGTTTTTTCCCTACTACTGCTTTCTTAGGGTTCTTCTGGTTCCCAAAAAACAGCTGAAATGACAAAATATTTTTTATTATATAGGCCATCAGTTATGAACCAAGTTAGGTAATCAGCAAGCTTGTTTTCACATGAAAATGTACACACCTCCAGTCACACTCGGGCCAAGTTTTAACTATCAGGGAAGTAATCCTCCTTTCATTCATATTGGCTTTAAAACGGTTTAAATGAATTCCAATCACCCTTTCCCCACCCCGCTGGATGGGTTTAACACCCTTTGATGCTCTTGTTCGGGCTTTTCTCTCACATGCTAATGAGGCATTCACTTTGCAACTTCACATAATCCCTGGACAATTCTCACACTTGCCAATGACCTCTTCTTTAGAGAGCAGTAAATCTTAGAGAGAGGAGGAGAGGGAAGTGAATTACTGGCCTAGCGTACACCTACCCTGAAAATAGATTCTGAAAATAGATTCGCTCTGGAAGAATAACTGTTGCTGAAGAAGAGACGCCTTCCTACCTGTCACGTACAGACTGTCCACGCTGTACGCAGAGCAAACCACGGTGGATTTTCTGCATCCTGGTTAATCACCAAGTGGTGATTTCAGAAAAAGAAGGAAGCCTGTCTCCTGGGAGCCTTGCCTTATCCACTGGATATTTCTTGAACATGAATTTTACAAATGTCTAAAGACTAAGCTATTGCTAGTGCTTGCTTCTTCACAATCATGGCTGAAAAGCCTTGATTAAGCTGGGTAAAAGGTGAAATATGGAAACAAAAATCTCATCTTTCTACACCAGGGAAGTGAGTGTATTCTCCATGGCGTCTCCTGAGGCTCTCAAGACCGTCACTAGCATCCATACCTTCCTCAAGCAACTTTTGGAAAATACCTAGATGGAGGCTCTCCTCCCCAGTGGAGAAACTGAAGTCCAAACTGAAGATGCTGAAGCAGTGGTTTCCATATTAGCTGCATGTTAGCAACACCTTCAAAAGTTCTCCATGGGGGGCTTCCCTGGTGGCGCAGTGGTTGAGAATCTGTCTGCCAATGCAGGGGATGCGGGTTTGAGCCCTGGTCCGGGAAGATCCCACATGCCGCGGAGCAACTAAACCCGTGAGCTACAACTACTGAGCCTGCGCGTCTGGAGCCTGTGCTCCGCAACAAGAGAGGCCGCGATAGTGAGAGGCCCGCGCACCGCGATGAAGAGTGGCCCCCGCTCGCCGTAACTAGAGAAAGCCCTCGCATAGAAATGAAGACCCAACACAGCCATAAATTAATTAATTAATTAATTAAAAAAAAAATCTCCATGGCCACACACTCCCCCCCCCCCAAGGACGATTAAAAATCAGGACCACTGGGGTTGGGGGCCAGGCATCGATATTATTCAAAGCATGATTCCAATGAACAGCCAAGGTTGAGAAACATGACATTACAAACCAGGGAAAGAACAAGTATTGACAACCAACAGCACGGAGACACAACAGTTGACTCCACTGCTGAGAGCGCCTCTGTTCAACACCTGTCCATGTTACATCTCTCTTTTGTAGGAACACGTCTGCTGGGTCTAGAGCAAGAAGATCCTCACACTTGCCTACTCCTCTTTACACAATTCTGTTTTCCAAAGTTTCCTTGTGCCCCATAAGTGGATCCTTACAAGACTTAGCTGTGAGTGACTATCATTGTGGTATGATCCTTATTTCATCTTCCAAAAGGGCAACCATAACTGGTAGTAACATTGCACAGGTAAACATTTTTTAAATAATAATTGAAATTTCTTAATGATCATCAAAATTTTTCTTATATCTTCTCCATCTCCTTCCCTTCCATCTATAAACATGCCCAATGTTTTAAAAGTATATCAAAAATTCTTCCTGGGACTGCATATTCCTTCAACTCACTGCTCTCTTTTTACCTTTAAACATAATATAAGAGCAGAGCTACTTAGTCTCTCCATTTATTATCTCCACTTAGTCTAACACTGTATTACTTCTTAGCTCTCTGTCATTTGGTTTCTTTCCCCACCACTCTACTGAATGATGTCTTCCTAGTCCTACATTAACAATGAACTCCTAATCCAATGATCACCAAGTCCAAGAACTTCTCCTCAGTTCTAAGGCTCCTGAAACACTCTGTAGCACTAGTTACTTTAAATCATCTTTTAAACCATCCTCATCACCCTGGTTTGTTTTCTACTGCTGTGTCATCTTTTCCCGATTTTGTCCCCTTCACCTAAGTATTTTACCAAGTTCTTTCCTCCATTCTCTTTTCTTTTGGTACCAAGAAATCTGAAACTAAGGTCTACAAAATTTTGTGTCTATGTGTTTGCACATTTCTCTGGCAAGAAGATGCATAGCTTTCATCATATTCTCCAAGGATGTCACAACTCAAATAGGGTAAAGAATTCATAATAAACTCACTCAGTTGGGAATCTTATCAACCCCTGTGGCTTCAACTATTAACTTCTAAGCTGATAACTTCTGGGGCTGTATCTCTCATCTCCCTTCCAAACTCCATGTTTACATTTCCAAATGTCTGTGAGGCAATTCTACAGAATGTACAGGTGCCCCTCAAAATAATCACACCCTACCTCATCGACCAGCACCTCCTCATGACTTTCCTATGTCTTTTAATGGAAGTCTCATGTTCCCATATGCCCAGTTATATGGCCTTGGAAAGCTAAAACAAGTTCTGTGCCCACATTTTAAATCAAAAAATCCACTTGGTTCTATTCCCAAAGGGCCTTTTGAATCCATTCCTGTTTCCCACCTCTTCAGTCATCATTCTGTTTCAGGACATTATTTCCACTTAAGTATCATATCACTAGAGTTCTTAACTTGTCAGATTTTCCAGCTTAGTTTATCCCAGGCTCCCCATTCTACACCCAACTTTCAAATCAGTTTTCCTAAACTTCTACTCCAATTATGTTTTTCCCCTGCTTAAAGTTTTCAATGACTCCCAATTTCCTACTGAGTTATTCAAGCCTTCAAGCTCCTTCATTGGGTGGTCCTAATTTACATTTCCATGCTCATCTTCTAATTCCCTTCAGCACTTGACAACTCCCCATTCTCAGAAGACAGTCTGTATTTCCATTGCTTATATTATGCTCAGGACAAAATATACACTCTCCCATCACTTCCTTCAAAAATCCTACTCATCCCTCAAGGTTTATCTCAAATGCAGCCTTCATGAAATATGTTCAAACCTCTGAGTGAAATACAAAATATCTTTCCTTTTATTTCTTGGCCAAAAAAAAAAAAAAATTTTAAAACCTACTTAAATCTAATGTCACCCAAACCAAAATAAGTTTTTTGTTTTAATCCCTCAGCTTCCTACATGCTCCTTTCCACGTGTTTCTGCAACCATTTTTAGTAGCACTACTTACTTCCTTGTATGGTAACTATGTATCCTCAAGTATCAATCCTTCACCAGCTTTTCAATACTCAAGGGTAAATAACTTTTTTCTCATCTCCTTATCCATTGAAGTTAGCACACTATCAAGCACATAGTGGGATGCACAATTAATCTTAAATACCTCTGAATTATGTGATTTTAGCAAATGCCGGGCCTATATTTTTGTTCCTAATAAAATTAATATTGTTTCCTAATTTCTCCCCTCTACGCTCTCACATGTTATTTGAGAGAAGACTCCATCTTACTCACCACATTCTCAATAATATCTGCTGAAATGAACTGACTGATTTGGGTTATTTGAGAAAACTTAGGATGTGTCAACACTGGGAACTGCTTTAATCTAAAGGTCTCAGTACTACTTCTGTTGCCAAAAAACCCGGCCTCTGTTCACCGATGCTGAATAGAAATACGGAGACAGAGCTTTGGAGGAGTAGAAAGGAATAGCTTTATTCCCTTGCCAGGCAAAGGGGGCCACAGCAAGCTAACGCTCTCAAGACTGTGCCCCGCTTCCAGGGAGTTGGAAGAGGTCTCATAGTTTTAGGGTGGAAAATAGGGCTGTAGATAAGGATTGGGGCTCATGTAGTCTTGCGTTCTTCTTCTCCTCCTGGGGGCACTGAGATCATTAGGGCTGGCATCAGGTGATTCCAGAACAGGTTCTGGTGGTCCTCGAGGTTATCACTCCATGCCATTCCTTCTAGAATGAAGAACACTCCCAGAGGAAAGGAGTGTTAGGGAGTGCTGTCTTGGAGGGGTAAACATCAGATGCATAGTATAAACTTAGCTAGAGGGCAATCATTCTCAGAGTGTGATTAGACAAGAAAGAGAGGGGGAAAAAAAAAAGCATCTGTAGGTTGAATGGGTGGAGAGAATAAGGGCTGGATAAGGGCTAACATAATGGGGTGGCTCAACTAGCTTCTGCTACAGCACTTCCAATCCTTTCAACTTTCTCACTTTCTGGTTCCCATGTCAATTGCTTATTGTAGGGGAGGAAAAATAACTTTCCCTCTCTACTTCCAGGATTTGGGATGAGCCCCCTCTCCCATAATAAAAAGACAGATTAACAGGAGAAAAACAGACAGAAGTTTAGTAACATGTATACCCCCTATATACATAGGAGATACCCAGGAAATGTGAGTAACTCCCTGAAATGGCCCAAGCCACCACCTTAAATACCATCTATAGTCAAAAATGAAAGAAGATGTTAGGGGGACAAGTTATGGGAGATTACCAGGAAAAGCACAGTCAACATGAGTAAGGTTGTTATGCAGATTTAAATTAGTTGCCTTCTCCATTGATAAGAGATTCTAGAGATTTAGAATCATCCTTCTCTTCCTGGTAGAGACCCTTATAAATAGAGATTTCCCTTATAAATGTAAATGTTTCTTACAAGAAGATAACTTCTACTCAGTTTTCCAAACTTCTCCCGTGTCTTCCATTTCTTAAAAATAACCTACTCAAAATAATCAGTGTAACAAAGAAGCACATTTGGGGGTGGTATATGTTGTTCCCCTTCACGCATCAACTTCCTGAAAATTCCAATCCTTGATTCATTTCTCTCCGTTTATTAGCCCTGCCTTAACCCTACTAGTTTCCTGCTTTACTCAATCTGAATTTTTATGGTTAATCATCTCAACCATTCTCCTACTGGCACCCTTGATTCCTTTATGTCCTCATCTATTTACTGATCTCACCACAAAAAAAAAAAAAAAAAAAAAAAAAAGCCCAAGGGACATCCAGGCATGTGGAACTACTGGAAACTAACCAACCAACCAACCAACAAAAAAACCAACACTGACCTTTATTAAACAAGTTTGACTTAAATAGAAAGAAGCCTTAATTTTCCCACTGCTGCCACATGTCTTGGGATTTTTGTTGTTATTATTTTTGCTTTGATTTGACTTGCTTGCTCCCCACCCCCACCCTGGATAAAACCTCAGCCAGGTTGCATAGATCTTCTAATCAATGCTAGGTAATATAGTATCTAGTCCATTCTAAAGAGCATCCCATCCAGTCCAGTCCAGTGTGAAATCAATTAGGAAAATATAAAGCTTCTTCCTTCCTCCTCTCAGGACTGCTGACACATGAGAAGCTTGCAGTGAAGGAGAAACTGCAGTTAGCACCTTTTATCTTCCTACCCTGCTTCTTCCCTCATTCCATAGGTCCTGCCTTGGCCCTTCCATAACTGGGCTGAGGTAGGGATGTAGGGAAAAGAGGAAAATGGGCAATAAAAGTCTATCTTGGCAGGTACATTTGTGACTTGGCATCACTTTCTTTTGTGCATAACACTTACCCAAAGGTGACTTACGGTGCACATTTGCAGTTTCCACTGAAGACTGTGCTCTTGCTTACCCTCCCCTGACTTCACAGTGGGGATGTCTGCAGCTTCCTGGATGTGGTAGTGCCTTTCCTCCAGATGCCAGCTCATCCCAAGTGGTTGCTTAGGGCAGGGTTCCTTTTAAGGAGACCATGGGTTGGCTCCCTTGTTGGGGAACACATCTGGTAAATGGGAAGTACAACTTCACACCACAAATAACAGAAATACAACTAAGTCTCAAAGCATCCCATAGTCTTGTTGTTTTGCCAGCTCCAGCCAGGTCCTTAACTTCTGACTGTGTCCCCTAAACTGTAGCAGACTCAGGTCAAGTTTTCTGGGTAGTTTTCTCTAATGCCTTTTTTTCTCTTGGCTTATAACATGCAGAAGCACCCTACCTCTCTCTATGGGTATACTGAGATTGGTCAACACACTGACAATCAACAACACTCTCTAAAAGAGGACCTCTTCTTCACTGTCTCTAAGATCAACAGTGACGTCTCTCTTAGACAGAAGAAAGTTGATGAACTGAGGGTTACAAAACCAGTTTCACAATCTTTCAGCATGTCTTGCATAGATAAGCTGTTATCTATAACATTGTTATCAGCTTTAGGGCTGAAGCCGAAGTGAAACAGAAAGAGCCTACATATATAGGCTGTATATATTGTCCTATTTCCCTACTGGGACCACTTACTTCAAAGACATGGTCTCCAAACCTCAGCTGAGTACTCAGAACAATCCATCCATGCCCTTAATTGCTCTTGCTCATCTTGTTCTTTGTTTTTCCTCTTTAGTTATTCCAAAGCTTCTCTTCTCTATTCAATTCTTATCACCCTTACCCACAGCAGGTGATCTTGCTTCCTACTTCATCTGGAAAACTTGTACCATCAAGGATGATTTCTCCAATTGTCCATCCATCTCAAAACTTACCTAAGTCACAACCATTCTTGCCTTTTTCAACCCAGTGTCAAAGGGTGAGGTTTCCTATCTAATGTCTAAAACCAAACCATCCACCTTTTCAGGTTTCTCTGACTACCTCTTCTCATTTCCTTTATGCCTTCCTATCATGTCTTTTATATGCCATCTGCTTCCAGGTTGATTCCTCAGACAATGGCTTTTCTCACCCTATACACCTTTCTTTTTTTTTTTTAATTATATTGAAGTATAATTGATTTACAATGTTGTGTTAATTTCTGCTCTACAGCAAAGGGATTCAGTTATACATATATAGATTCTTTTTCATTATGGTTGACCACAGGATATTGAATACAGTTCCCTGTGCTATACAGTAGGACCTTGTTTTTTTATACACCTTTCTTAAATGATCACTTTTGTATCTATCATTTCAGCTATTGTCCCTATGCTGATGATTCCTAAATCCCTATTTCTTCATTGATAGACCTATTCTTGACATTCCACCTGGACATCTCATAGACATCTCAAACTCAGTGTCCAAAACTCAATCTACTGTCTCTCCAAAAATACGTTCCTTCTCCATGGCTCAGAACCACCATCCACCCAGTCCTGCAAGCGAGAAATGTATGAATCAACAAAGACCCCTCCTTCTATCTTCACCTCTCTCTATTTAAGCATCCGCCAAGTCCAAGGGATTTTTAACTCCTAATATTTTTTATACCTTTTCCCTCCTAGCCATCTTTATCTCCCCTAAACTATAACTTTATTATTTCTAACCTCAAGTACAACAGCCTCCTAACTTATCTGCCTGCATTGAAGTTCTGTTCATCTCAAAAGCCATTGCATTAATCTATTGTTGTAGAACATGTTACACCAAAATGCACCAGGACTGCAAGATCCACTTCCAAGATGGTCTTCTCACCTAGCTTCTGGCAGCAAGCCTCCATTCCTTACCATGTGGGCCTCTCCTGAGGCTTCCTAATATCCTCACAATAGGGCAGCTTTCTTTCCCAGAGCCTGTGCATTTATTACAACTGCAAATCTATCAAATCTATCACATCACCTATTGGAAATCTAAAAGATGCCTCTATCACCCACAGGCTCCAAAGTTTCTTTACATAGCGTCTAAGACTCTCAACGATCAGAACCCTAAGTATATCTACAACTTCAGTTCCCATCACTCTTTTTATATAGTATCTTCTGAAAACACTACATTGCTTTTTGTTCCCTAAACACTATATTGTATCTTGATCCGAAGACTTTTCTCAGGCTACAATTTCTGCAGAGAATTTCCTGCCCTCTGTAACAGACTAAATTATATTTATTTATTTAGACCTAACTTATCCATCACCTACTCTAGGAAGCCTTCTTAGAAATATGACTCCCACTTCCAGGCTCAGGACTCATCTTACTTCCTTATCATTATCATTACAATAATTGTTTCCTGTTATAATAACCAAGGCATATTCTCTTTATATGGATAGAATATAAGCTTGCTGAGGGCATCATATTACTTCTCTTGTGTCCCTTTTTAAATTAGGGTAACATTAGTTGCTATAATAGCTCCTAAAATCTCACTGTGTAACTGTTTTGATGACATACTTCATTCTCAGGGCTTCTTGAAGAACCAAGAGTACAATTAAGGTGGGCTGGCCTTTGCTGGATAGAATAATCATCCCTCCTGGAAAGATACTAGCTTCTTCAAGTAGGATTTATAGACCTAGGCCAGCCTCTGTAGAGAACCAGAAGTGGTGAGCCATGCTCAGTTACAAGTCTTTAAGCAAAACACCACATCCCTGATTCCAAAATGTTTTGTGTCTGCCTGATTTGGCAGCCTCAAGACAACCAGAAGGTGAAATTCAAGTAATCCTAGGCTAAGAACCAGAAAAACAAATCCAAGTGTACCGAAAGCTAATATCTTACCAGGGGCCCTAGCAAAGTAGTACTAACAACAGACAGACAGAATTGGGCTTAACATGTCCTGGGTAGGCTTGCAAATGGGGTTAGGAATGAAGATGAACTATTGTGATCAATGTTCAGAAACCATTAGGCTAAAGAATTATCCTCTAAATAGAATAATGATTATATTGATTTCTTGTCAAACTTGTTTTCCCCATTTTCTGGGTAGATACCTAAATCTCAAGAAAAAATGAGGAAACCAAGATTCTTCTTGCTGAAGGAAGCATTGTATTTATTTCAAAATTTTCCATAGATTTAGATGTCTCAGAATTTTTTCCTCTGAAATATATTCAAGGAAAAAAAATTCCAAAAATAATTCATAATATAGACTTTTTTAAATATTGAGATTTAAATTCTCTTTAATTCAAAAATGATCTTTTTTCTGTTAATTCTTTTAATTATTAGAAAGATATGAGAGGTAAGTATTAAAAAACAGAAGCAGCAATAAATAAGGTCTCAAATATCAAAAGAAGGACATGACTGCATTAAATACAGTATTGTCCCATTAGGAGGGAAAAAAAACGTCTTAAGCCTTAGGTGGGTTTTTTTTCAAGCTAAAGCTCTCAACAGAAGCCATATAAATTTCATCAATATGTTTATATCATTGCAAGCCAAGAAATTCTGTAAAGATTACCAAAGTATCTGATGTAGCTTCTGGCAAGGGATAAAGTACATCTCACAAGGACCTTGAAAAAAAATGTCTTCTAGAAGAGTTGCTGATCTGATCAAGAAGATTTTAGCTTAAAATATGAAGAGGAGAAAAATATCCCAATAAAAGACTGAATAGCATAGGAAACAATATATATAATAATATAAAGAAACTAACATCAAGGAGGAACTTTATATTATTATATAATAATATAAAGAAACTAACATCAAGGAGGAAATACCAAGTAAGTCTTACAAAAGAAGCAGCAGGATATGGAAAATGTGAAAAATACATCTTCAAATCAATATACCAAGGCAGAGAGAATAAATCTAACAAACATAAATTTTGTTTTGAAACTGTTAAAATCTCACAGGTGTATTTTAATTTCAACAGTGTCACTAATGATGAGAATATGTAAATTAAAAGATATACCTGGTTAGAAAAAATTTAAATGGGTCAGAGATTAGCTTCTCTTTTAAGAAGTTGCAGACAATCACTAAAAATCACAGACATAACGGTGGAAAAGTAGCAAAATTTACTTGGGTAAACAGAAGAAAAGAGACAGAAATGTTATTGGGTGTTGAGCAGACATGTAGGTAACAGATTTAGATGAAGTATACAAACAAAGCTTTTCTAATAAATCCTTGCACAGAGGTGGGATAAAGTAATGACAAAGAGACATTGTTTATCTTTTCATCTGCTGGAAATCTGTTTTGGTCAAAATCAGAGTATCTAGTACAGTCATGCCTTGATTTTGGTCACTCCTGCCTCTTCTCCAGCCTAGACGTTCACAACAGTAGGCACCAAAACCTTCAACCAGCATTCCCAGCCTCTTACAGTCCCTAAGCCAGTCTTAATTAGGAAAGATCTTGTATATTAAATTCAGACCCACCAGTAGCTCTAAACCCAGTGTTGACAACTGGCTGGAGCCCTAGGTATCTGGCCTAATTACTATCCTTGAGTCTTCTCCAACCCATTCTGCATTTCCTCATTTATATGACTTGACTTTCACTTAATCGCCAATTACCATTAAAGGCCCTACTTGGGACAAGATTCCTAGCTTAAGCTCTAAACCAGTGGGCACCTTGACACCTTGTAAAACTGCATCTGTTAGGAGGAGTAGTCCTAGACCCCTACATTTCTAGTTGCCAGCCAATGCCCTGCTTAAAACTGAGAGAAAAATCATATTAACTCTCCTTAGCATTGTCTGGGACTCCATTCCCCTCACTTGACCAAACCATGCTTTGTAGTTCCAGATTTCTCTCTTGCCCCACTGACCTCCTGCTGAGGTCAAGCACATTTTGTCACCCAGCCTGTACAAGACATGTCACTTGCTATTAATTTGCTCTTTTAGAAGAACACAGAATAACAATATATTTATCTGGAAATGAGGGTATCATAAAAGAAAATTGCTAAGATCTTTACCAACTCTAACACTTCACTATTCTGTAATTTTAAGTTTGGCTGAGAAGGAAGAACTCACTGGGGAATTGATGTGTGACTCTGGAAAAGTAAATATATCAGCTGGCCAGATAAATAAACTCTAATCTAGGAAAATGTTTCTGAAATTTCAGAGAAATAGCAGAAGACTTTTAGATGAAAAAAATGGCTCACTAGGGATGAGAAAATCTAAAATTAAATTATGACTGTACAATTTTAAATAAGCTCATAAGAAAAAATAAAAATCATTGAAATAAATTATTGTTGCTGGGCAGAGAACTCTCCAATATCGTGAGTTTTTTTAAAGCATAAGAATATTCAACATAATTTTATTTGTAAGAGCAAAATATTACAAGAGCCTACATTTCCCAAAAAGGAGACTAGTAAGTGAATTTTAATGTATATAACAAAATATTTTGAAACAATTAAAATGATGTTGTATATAAATATTGCATGCTATGGAAAAAATCTTACAAATTAAAAAGGCAGGACAGAAATATGAATATGGCCCTAACTAAAGAAGACATATGCATAAAAAATGAATTATGTTAAAATATGAATCACTATTATTTCTAAGTGGTGGAATTGCAGTTGATTTTTATTTTTTATTTTATTCTTTACACTGCTCTCTGGCCTTCAAAATTTCTTCACTAAAGATTCCTTTTATAAACAGAAATAAAAAGCATTTTAAAGGCCATGTGCAAAATGTGGAAAAAGGAGCCCCCAACTACAAATGGAATACAAAAGAACAGTACAAACCTTTAAAAAGCAGTGTCAGGAATGCAGAAGCAATAACTCAGGCTTATGAATAATGCTAAGGAAGATGAAAAGAATTTTAAAAGTTATGTTTAAAACAAGAAGAATGAACTCTAGTCATTCCTCCAAACAGAGTGGGTCATGTTAACATTGCTTCTTTTTCTCTGTCAAAGCAAATCATCACAGTAAAGGACAGCACATGGCTAAGTGCGGGATTCCAGGGCAGCTAAGAATATTGTCAGGAAGCACCTAACTCCGTTAAATGATTTCATGTCTCCAAGCTCAAGAAATTTTACTGTCTGGAAGGAATTTACAGATATAATCATGACATCCCAGACACTGTCTCTGAGAAATCACAGCAATTAGGAGAGGTGAGAAAAATCTGGAAATGGACAAATATATATCCATTTATCCAACAAGGACAAATATATATCCATTTATCCAACAAGAGATGTATTATGAAAACCATATATAGCAATCTTAACATTGTTTTGAGAATAGACTTTAAGGAGATTTTGATTCCTTAGAAGGTGAGTCAGAATATTTGCAGGGTAAGGCAAATGCAGTTAAACGTAAAATGTAGTTAGTAGATCAATATTTTATCAAAGGTGGAAAGAATATGGTATGATTCCTAAACTCTTTTCTAATTCTGAAATTCCATGGTAAACAATGGTTTTCTTGATTTCACATGGCATTTGGAAGTCTCTTATTATCACTGAAGGCAAGATGGATGAACATAGACTAGAAAATTACAAGCTAGAAAAACATATTAATGGCTGGAAAAATGTCCCACATCGTGTTGATTACATCATGTAGCCCTTGATTCATTCCCTCTCTGTAGTGACTTGCCATGGGACTCTAATCTCTTAGCTAACCACTTTATATGATCAGAATGATAAATACATAGATGACACGCATATAATATCTACAGAGGTTAATTTGTAGAAGGAAATATGTCTAAATAAATTAATCTGGATTCTCAAAGATTTTGATAATTATATGACAGTGCTAACATACACACATACACATAAATATTTTTATTAAATACAAAGAGCTGTGCCTTTTTAAAAAATAGGTTTGGAAAATACAGGATGAAGGAACTTCATTGTTAGGATTTCCCATAGAAAAGGAAAGGCCTAAAGATTTTAGTTATCTGCATGGTCAATATAGCCAAAAGTATGATCCTGTTGGTGGATGATCACACTGAACTATCCAGAGAAATGGAGGAAGGAGGGGCAAGTAACATGCAATTAACCAAATCCTACTTCACCCACATGGGCAAATGGACCCAGTAAACAGCCAGTATTTTTAAAAAGAAGATACAGATCTTTATTGTTTACAGTAAACTAGGAAGAAATAGAAAAAAGTAATGGTGTTGGCACAAGTTGCCCACCCCCTATTCCTAGCCTTCCCCCCGACTCTCCCTCACCCATGCTCTTGAACCTCTCCATCAGAAACTGGATCTTCTGTTCCGGTTGTCTTTCCCATGGCTCATACCTTATTAACTTATGACTCTCAAAACATACCCAAAGAAGTTCCTATCTATTTATTCAAGTGACTTTTTTTCTAAGGAAGGCAAAGTTACCTAAAAATAAGAATCAGACTCTTTTGGGGGCTAGATCAGGTTAACCAGTGCAGACATCTTTATCTCTAACTTATTTACTCAAAGCCATATATTTAAAACAAAATATACTCAATGTGAACTTTCTTTCTTTTAAAGGGTAAGAAAATCACAGGGTAAGATAATTACAATACAATATTTTTTAAAAATCAAAAGATTTTTAAAAATAGACTTCTTCTAATGGAAATTGCATGTGCAGAACGAGGAAGGCAGTGGTGCCCCCATCCTCTGCCGTGTCCTACTGCTAGGCCAATATTTTGAGCAGATCTGCTTGCTACATTTTGAAAGGCTTATGAGGTTCTAGAAATAAGTCATCATGATGATCAAGCACATTGGAGCCACAAAGCATGAGGACTGCTGAAGAAGCTATGGTCATTGTGAAAGAAAAGATTTAGGAGGAATATCATAAGTAGCAAAACACATTTTAAGACTCATATGTATTTGCTATTAGCCTTATTCAGAAGACCTCCAGAAGGATGAATAGTATTAATGAACAAAACATATGGGAAAGTTGTAAAGAACAATCTTCAGACAATATGGCCTATTTTAATAAATATAAAACACAAACCTCCGAGATTTAGTCTGAAGAGTACAAATTGATGGGTGATAAGACAACTAACAGAGCACTACGGCCTCTATTCTCCTAAATTTCACCTTCCCCGAAAAGTTCTTTTCTACTTCTCTCCAGCTGCCTCCACAATGCAGGCTTCAGGAGGTCTCTTCCCAGTTTAATACATCCTACTTTAATACACAGTATTGGACAAAATCTTCTTTCCTTAGTGTAATTTAGACAGATTAAAGCTTTTAATATGACTTTGTTAAATACTAAATGGTTGCAGAGGAAGAATGATCACAGAGACTATAAGATCTGTATAAGTAAGAAGCCCAAGGTTCTGGGCTCACGCAGCTGGCCTGTTCTCGGAGTTTCCAGAACTCTACCACTAGACATGCTCTGAGGAGTTAGCCACACTTGAGCCACCAAGGACAAACACAATTTCATAGGTCTCTCTCTTTGACCTCTCACAAGTCCTTGCCTGCCTATATGTAACAGGCACTATTGTACCACTGCCCTTGGCAGCCCAGATCCAGAGAAACAAAACACTCTCTCCTCTCCACCTAGGGTCTCTCTTCCTATTTTCCAATGCAATTCACAATGCAGGTCCAATATTCAACTACATCTTCAGGCAGCACAATTAGCATAGCATATGTAGAGCAGGAATAGCACACACACACAGTAAACAGGATGTGTTCTCCTCACTATATCTTCCATCAGTCAGAGCTGTTATGAAATCATACAGCAGACTCCCCTTTATAGAAAGCTTTTCAGCACAAGTTATAGGACCTACAGTTCATTTATATCAGAGGGAATCTCCACACTGGCCAAGAGGATTAAGCCATCTAGATTAATTCTAATATCCTGTCAGTTTTTAGAAACTAAGATGAAAAGATACTATGCCTCATCTGCATTTCCTTTTTCTCTGGATATTTCTTATACCATGTCACATTCATGAAATTACATAGAAAGAATACGACATTGATGTGTCCCAGCATCAATTAGTAATAAATACAGTCTTTTTTTATGTGTCTACATTATTCATCAATGGCTCCATTTTTATTTTAGGGAAGTTTTTGGTGGCCAGGGGGTAGAGTAGGGTGGGAAATTCATGCCAACAGCAGCTGGCAAGCATGAATGAATGGAGTAATGGCCCAACATTTAACATACGCCTGAGGAAATATTATAAATTCTCTGCTAGACATTTGAATTCTGGGGTAATATCTTTCCTCTGGGTTTTCCTGGTTTGAACCCTATCTTCCCTTTATACTCTTCTATTCTATCTCCATGATTTGAACGAGCACAGAAACACTGACAAAGCTGAACTAAATGTAGAACTAGCCCTGAATTTCAAAGAACAAATAACCCATTTGAAAGCATAAACTTAGGTTGTATTCACACGAAAAAGAGTTCTCGTGATAAGTAGGTGGTGTGTAACATTCACATACCTGTGTCAGAAGTGAAGAATCACAGGTAATGACAAAGCAAGCTATGTAGATCAGTGACACTGCCTCAAGTTGACAGCCCACACCAACAGGCTCACAGCCTCAGTGGTTAGTTCATTAATTCTAAACTGGAAGTCCAGTATCTTTGAAAGAAAAACAACTTCAGGATTTTTTAATAACCAGACTGAGTGGTTAAACAGTTCTCACACTTAACTCGAGTATTTGCAGAGCACAGAGTATAACATCAACATATAGATACGTAGATAGATACACATATACATACGTATATACATATATCTATGTACACATATCCAGATATATGATATCTGTTTAGCTATATATCTATAGATATCTCATATACATCAGTATCTGGTGTCACAAAAAAAGCAAAAATATAATGTCACAAAAAAAGAACTAAAATATAATGCATGCCATAAACATGACTATATAGCATTTGCATTTTACATGAAAGCCATTACAATATTACATAATCCACAGCTTATAAGGGTTGCAAGTCTATGTAGCCAATAAGATAAAATAAATGACAAACAAAGTAATGACTGTTGGATTCAAGTTAGTGCATACTTAAGAGAAATTCTGCTTATTATTTTTGGTTTGGGATTGTGTTTTAGTTTACACTTGCATTATTTTTTGTTTCGGGAGAATTCTGCTGGAGCGGTATGAGAATGAGGAAATCAAAGGCATACCGTCATGAAGTAGAAAATCACACAGAACATCCAGAAACCGAACCGAGTTCCATTTTCACCCGAAAAGAGGTGAACTCTTTATTCTCTGACTACAATTTTGGTTACTCATCAAGCATTTTTATCATTCCTTCAACCACTGTTTACTGAGCTCTTGCAATGTGCCAGAGAAGGAGATGGTCTAGGGATAGAAGGTAAGGTTCTTTCTCTCAAAATACTTAGAGAAAGAAAGAAGATAGTTCAGTAAAAAAATGAAGCTCCAGTGTGATAAAAACTATGATAGAGGTAAGTCCACAGTGCTATTCCAGCAAATAGGAGAGACAGCTAACCAAAACTGGAGGAAAGGTTATGAAGGCTTCCTGGAGGATGTGACTATTAAGCTTATTTTTGAAGGCTGAGTTGGCCAAATAGGGAAGAAAAGTCAGTATTCCAGGTGGATGAGGAGCTAGTGTGCTGAAGAGCACAGCGTGCAGTTCAACAAGGAGAGAACTTTGGTGTGAAGTAGAGTCAAGCAAGAGATGAAATGGAGAAAAAGAGTTTGTTTATAGCTCCCGTGCTGAGTGGTTTAATTTTTACCCACGGAAGAGTCAAGATATTAAAGGAGGTGGCATTTTCAGATTTGCCTTTGAAAAATCATTCTGGGTAGCAGTTTGGAAAAATGGATCACAAGGGGGCAAGCCTGATGTCTGGGAGACTTGAAGTCATCTACATGAGAAACGATGGGGTTTGAACTGACAACAGCCATGGAGATTTATGGGAGCCAAGAGATTGCAGAAATATTCCTCAACTGTGAAGGACCTTCGTGACCGAGTAGATGGAAATTAGCGGGAGAGGAGAAGAGGAAGGGGTGCCTTGGTGGTCTTGCCATAACGTTCACTGAGATGGAAAGTATAGAAAGAACTGAAGGTCTGGAGGTGGGGAAGACAACAGGTTCACTTTGACGTAGGTTGACATTGCAGTGCCTGAGGAGCATACAGATGGAGATGGATGCCAGGCAGTTGTACAAACCGATCTGGAGCCTAGAAGAGATATCTGCTGATGTGGGGGGACATCAGCACATGGAATGTCACTGATTGCATGAAGTCTTCAACAGGTGCTGTGCGAGAGGTAGGTGCCAGGAGGTTGAACACAGAGGACACAGCCTCTTGCCTAAGGAGAGTCCAGAGAGATGGGAAGACAGCCAGGAGACATAATGTCACTGATACCAAGGGAGAGGGGATTTTGAAAAAGACCTGCTATGGCACAGGCATCGTGCCAGACACTGTGAGGATTCACCCAAAAGAAGAGTAAGAGTCTCTGCTTTGAATGAGGCCATAGAGAAAGCACGTGCATTTTTAATCATAATACAGGCTAGAAAGTGACAGATAACTTTAAAAAAAACAGTTCAGATAAGTGCTCAGGAGCTCAGCGGGAGCAGCTATTTCCTTTTCAAACACAGAAGAGATACTGCAGTGGCTGTTGTAGGAACACACAGTCGTGGTTTTCAGTTTATATGGTATTCTTCAGATCTTTACTTAACTGCTCTTTCTTTCAGAAATCTGCTTTCATTATTATAGCTGCAAGCAATCTGTCCCTCCTTTGAAGACCTAAATATTGCATCTCAATTATGATATGTACCGCATTCTCTTAACTATGGGATTTGTTGTTTTCTTATCTCTTTTACAAGATAGTAAAGCTCTTTGTGGTCCCAAACTCTGTCTTATCCGCCTTGGGACTGCTCTCCCCTTCCCCAGTGCCTGGACCAGACCCTCACAGCATGACAGTCTTGCTCGTGGAGTCACTCAGTCCTGGACTCAAAGTCCATCCCAGTCACTTGCTCAGCTATTAGCTTCTTGACAATTCCCAAATGATTAATGTCCACTAAGCCACAGTTTTCTCAATTGAAAGTGGGAATAAAATATTCCACAGAGAGCTATTGTGAGAATTAAATGTGGTCATGTTTCTAAAACTACCCAGGAAATTATTTGGCACATGGTAAATATTCGGTAATGGTTAGTTTTCTTTCAATGTGCAGTGTGTAACAAATAAATGCTTGCAGAATGAATGAATACATGGATGAGTGAACAATCACACGGCGACACGTGTTTCTAACAGTTTTCTGACTCTTTTCTAATTCTTGAAACATTCACAACCTATTATAGCTAGGCATTCTCTACATCCATAATTTTCTTCTTTTCCATCACAATTTTATTTAAAATTCCTAGAAATTTTGCCTTCAGCTACACTCTTTCTCCTTAGCAGTATCTGAGAAATTATACTGTGAAGTGGACTGATTTCTTTTAGTAAAATTTCTAAGTAGTATGAAAATCAGAACTATGGTAATGGTACTTAACCTAATCAGAGAATCAATTATTAATAATATCCTATTCTTCAAGAATTCAGGTTAATTGAGATTTCGCTGAATATTTGCATTCCTGTGCAGAAGAGCTAAGAAGCCAGGCAGCCAGGTTTTAAATCTGACCTGTGCCACTTTCTAGTTTCGTGACATTGGGCAATTTATTAGGCCAGTTTCCTCATCTGTTAAATGGCAATAATCTACATCAGATAGCTGCTACAAGGATTTAATGAGTACGTGCCTACAGCACTTGGCACAAAGTAAGCATAACATAGATGTTACCATTTACTTCCTATGCATTTATTCAGACTTTGCTACTTAGTGTTGTCTTTTATATTCAAAGTTACAGCTAGGTTCATCCTCATCCTCTCTATCTAAAACACCTCAATTTGCTTCTACTTGCAGGGTGTCTTCTAGCCTCAATTAATAAACTGCAGAAAACAAAATAGAAAGTGATTTAAGGTTTATCGAATTATCTGAAGATTTCTTCAAGTACCAATTAAAGCAGCAAAGACAGTTGGTATGACATACACTGTTTCCTCAAAAGTGTCCTTAAATACAGCTTGGAGAACATAATAAACATGTTTTTCTTGTTTTCTTGCTGTTATTTCATATTACCAGTAAAGATTATAGAGCTCAGTTTCTAATCAGAAGTAAAATAAGACAATGGAGATAAAGCATCATACGTCAGAAAAACAGTAAAGCAAGCCCTGGTGTTCCTTGTAAGAGCCTGAAACAAGCTCTGGTGCTCTCTGCCCTCTGCCCCCTCCCCTCCCTCTGTCTATATCAGACAGATCTAGATACACAACCTACTGTACGATCTGGGCTAGTTAATTATCCTTTCTCAGTCTCAGTTTCTTTGTCTATAAAATTGAGAATTGAGAATGACTACTTCAAAAGCTGCTGTGAGGGTTAAATGAGATAATACAGTTAAATCCCTGAGCAACATACCTGGCAAACAATGAATGCTTAATATATGTAGCTTAAAAATAATAACCCTCAGTTTCAATAATGAACAAGATAGATTAGTTATGCCAGACTAACCCTCACACTATAAGCAATTAAAATCCTGGACAAAAAATAAAAAACAACTGTTTGCAGTCCCTGAGGAGCAACTAAAGCAAAAGCAAATTGAGAGGCTACGACCCTAAAGGAAGAGCCATACTTCATGTGGGTGTTTTCTCCGTAGACTCTCCCCAGGTTGCACTGGCAGGGAATAAAGCTGAGTCGGGAAGAAGGGGTCTTGCTTCACTGAAGAGACAAAAAGTCAGGGTGCAGGGCTGCCGGAGAAGCTGGAGGTTAAGGGGCAAAATCCAAGAAAGAAAGGAGCCCAGAAGGAGAACCCAAAATCTGGTTGCAAATTTTTCTCTAGTGGTACATGGGAAGGAGCTTTAAGAAACCCAACACAAAGCAACAGTTGGGGCAAGAGGGCAGGGCAGATATTCTAGAGATGTCTCGTGCTGGAAAAACAGAGACTGGTGTGTTCAAGCCCCTCCAAATTAGAGGGGCTGGGTTAATACATCAATCTTTGTGTTGTGAGCCCATAAAGCCTCACCTAAAAGTAGGGCAAAGGCAGGCATCTAAGAGACTAACCCACGGCCACTGCACCTGACTGGCCAAAGGAAACTTGATACTTAATTTGATGTCTATAAAATTCAGTGTTCATTCAAAACCAAGGCTTGCTAAAAACAGAATAAAATCACTAGAAGCCAAAAGAAACACAAAGAATTGAAATAGATGTGTTTCAGGTGTTTCGGATATTAAAATTATCTGACGGATTTTAAAATAGTCAGGATTAATATATTCAAGTAAATAAAGAGGTGGATGGAAAATTTCAGTAGAAATCTGAAATCCCTAAGGATCAAACTGAAATTCCACAACTAAAAATATAAAAATTGAAATCAAGAATTCAGCAGATGGGTTCAGTAACAGATTAGAAAAAGAAGAATAGATAATTTAGTGAACTGAATACAGGACAATAAAAAGTGCCCAAATTAATGCCTATACAAGAAAAAAAGGATAAAAAAATACGGAAAAAAATAAGAGAAATGTAAGATTCAATGAAAAGGCCTGGCATACATGTCATCAGAGTACTTGGAGGAGAAGAGACAGAATAATAAAACTTAAATATTTGAAAAGTACTGCCCAGGAATTTTCCAAAATTAATGAAAAATGTCTAACTTCATATATTCGAGATTTAAAAAACTGTGCAAACACTAAGTAGGGGAAATAGCGATAAAGCCACACTTAGGCACATTGTAGTAACACTATTAAAAATCAAAGCATAGAGAACCTTAAAAAGTACCCAGAGTGAGGCAGTATATCTTTAGTAAAAGAAAATATGTTATCTTCAGTAAAAGATAAAAACTAACATTGACATCTGACTCTTCGGTAGAAAAAATGTAGAAACAATGGCAATGGGCTGACATATTTAAAATGCAGCAAAAAAAATACTGCTAACCAAGAATTCTGCACTTCTCAAAATTATTTTTTTAGAAAAATGAAGACAAAACGAATATATTTTTAGAAAAATAAAAACTGAGAGGTTTTTTACAGGCAAATCTGCACTACAAAAAATACTAACAGGACTTCTGAGACTAAAGGAAAATGATCTCAGAGAAACACAGAACTTCAGGAAGCCTGAAAAAGAAAGGATATATTTATGGGTAAAAACTAAGTGCATATTGACTACTAAAACAAAAATATATACGGTTTGCCCTTGAACAGCATGGGTTTGAACTGTTAAAGTCCACTTATCAGTAGATTTTTTTCAATAAATACATATTATAATACTACGTGATCCAGGGTTGGTTGAAATCGTGGATATGGAGCAGCAGATATGAAGGGCAGACTATAAAGTTATACATGGATTTTCAACTGCATGGCAGGAGGACGGATTGGCACCCCAACTCCGAGTTGTTCAAGGGTCAATTGTAATGTCTTGTGGAATTTACAAAATATAGATGTAAATATAATAGAAGTCTATATAAGTGAAAGATATGACAAGATTCGGACAAAAGGTGGAAGGGGAGAAATGGAATTAAATGGCTGTATTTAACATGTTCAGGAAGTAGTAAAAGTATGTTGTAATCAATAATGTGACCAGTAAAAGAGTAATAGAAGAATGTAAAAGTTAAAATCTTAAAGGAATTTAAAAATGGAATAATAATGAAGAATGATCAATTGATGAACATAAATGAAGCCAAAAAAAGGAGAGAAAAAAAGATAAATGACCAATAGTATAAATACTATGGATAACAAAATGGTCCACTTAAAGGAGTTAAGTTAGTGGTTATATTTAATGTAAATGGACTCAACTTTCCAATTAAAATACAAAATTTGTCACACTAGATAAAAAACAAAATGCAGGCATATTGTATTTATAAAAGAAACTTTAAATGCATGGGCACATTTGAAAGTAAAGCATAAAAGTAGAAGTGTGGAAATAGATATACCATGTAAATATTAACCAAAAGAAAAAATGATACGGCTATATTAATATTGGACATAGATCTTAACTAGAATAATAAGATACAAAGATGCACGTTTCAATGTAATAAAAGGGTTAAGTCCATAGGAAACTATAAAGTCATAAATTCATAAATACTTAATAGCATAAATTTCAAATTATGTAAGGCAAAAGTTGACAGAACTAAAGAAGTAATATACAAATCCACAGACACAGAGGCAACTTTAACACACTATTTCAGTAACTAATAAAAAAAAGCAGACAAAAAAAATCAGTTAAGCATAGAGAAGTTTAGAACAACATTATTAACTAACTTGACCTAATTTGGTTTATAGAACACTACACCCAACAACTGTAGAATGAATATATATATAAAAATACATATAATATATATTATATATAATAACTTTTTTTAAAGATAGTTTTTTAAATTTAAAATGAGGATCTTGTCTTTTACACTCACAAAGTTTTAAGAAATAAAAAGAAAGTTATAAGTCAGTCTTTCCAAGAATCTAGCATACCACGATATAGTCTTGAGCAATTAATTCTGTTTCTGCATTTATTCAAAACCTTGAATTCTTAGGATTTAATTCTGAGTCAACTCTATTATCTTCATCTCAACAGGCGTACATTTCAGTTACGACATGTAGAAAGTTACCAATAACCTTCTGAGATTTTAAAAAAGGGGGGAGGGAGAGCCAACAAATAGATAATTCATTTATTCTAAAATTAGTCCCATTTCAGACAAACGCTATACTATTATAAGATTGAATACACTAATGAAATGTAGCAGAAAAATTAATTATAAATAGTAAGAGCCTACAGATAAATTTATAATGGAAAAAGAAATGTTATTTTTTTCCTCAAGAAAATTGTTGCTTACCACATAACTTTGAAAGTTTTGGACCAAAATAACTCTGCTGGGGTAGCATAATGTTAATATTTTACACTTATTTAGAGAAAAAGTTTGTGACAGATATTTTTGTATAATACAAATACAATTTGAAGAAGATATAAGATACCAGCCAAAAGAGTCAATGAATGGCTACAAGATATAACTTTTGAAATAAAAAAAAGATTCTGATTTTTAAAAAGCAGCAGTGAGAAATCACCCACACGTAAGTCCCTTGATGACCCTTACAATAGATATTAGAAAATCTGAAGCTTAAACTTATTTAGCTCTTCCTAAGAAGTCTATCACTAGCTTATTAGTTTTTTAAATAAAAGCCCTTATATTTTTGCTCATAAATAAGTTTTTTAAACATCTGACAGACTATGCCTTGTAAATTCATCATCCATCATTTAACAATTATCCACCAAGTGTATTCCACGTTCTAGGACTGAGCTAAGTGCTGGGGATAAAAGAGTGAACCAGAAAGACTTTGTGAGTAAAGTGAATAAAAATAACAATAAATTATGGAAGTACAACAAAGGAGAAAAACAAGTTTGTGAGACATAAGCTAACGACAGCAGGCAAGGGACCTGTTTTGGATGGAGGGTCACAGGAGCCATCACTGAGGTGTTGACGCTTGAACAAGGAGAGTGGAGAGTGTCCCAGGCAGAGAGATCAGGCCTTACTCGAGTCAGAAAAGAAATTAGACAGTCAAGGGAATTTCCTGGCAGTGCAGTGGTTAGGACTCGGCGCTTTCACTGCTGGGGGGTCAGGTTCGATCCCTGGTAGGGGAAGTAAAATATCTCACAAGCCCTGCGGCACGGCCAGAAAAAAAAAAAAGAAATTAGAGAGTACTCAAGGAACTGAAAGAAAGCCTGTGGGACTACAGCACATGGAGTGAGGGGAAGAGAAGACTGGAGTGAGTCATCACCAGGAAAATGAAACAAAGTAGACAGATTCAAAATGTAGATTTTATGGGTAGACTCAATCACCCTTGCTGATATACTACAAACAGGGGGTGAGGAAAAGGGAGAAAAGAAGGATGAACTCATAAGTGTCCGCCTTAAGCATCCATGCAGATAATGGTACAATTTACTGGGCTTAAGAAGGCTGGATGTGAGGGAAGAAAGGGAAAGGACAGCTTTGCAGAGTGGGGATCAAGAGCCTTCTGGTGAACATGATAAATTTTAGTGAAAAGTATTGAATTTCAGAACAAGAAGGCTTAGGTGAGAAGCTTAGAGAGTGGAATTTGCATCTATAAAATGAGAAATCATTCTGAGGATTTCAGAACACTTGACCCCACTCCTTCCCTTATATGTGTGATTTGCCCTTTCGTGAAACACAGAAGGCTTTGGTTGGATATCTCAAAATTTTCAAAGAACAAGGAAAGGGTGTTAAACCTCTTTCAGGAGTAAAGCCCACCCTTACTCCAAAGAAGAGATTAAACATTAAGGAAAAGGATGAAAACGTGGCTGTAAGAATATACCTGAAATACTTGCACCATTTTTATTTAAACGTATGAAGGATGTGGGCAGAATACACACATTCAAAGAACTGCACCTGGTTATATGTCCACTTTATTTGCATACCAGCATATCGTTAAATGGGGATTTTCTTCACTCCTCATGGACAAAAGGGGAAAACTACCTTCCATGAAATTCTAAGATTTTGAAGTTATTATTAAGATGAAACTTCCCAGGGGAGGCAGTTTTGACCTGACATGATTCCCATCTGCAGTATTCCCATATTGTTGGATGGTTACTTGTCTTTTCTCGTCCTTAAGACTAAGTATTTTAGTATTTCCATTTCCTCTCCCATCAGAGAGCTCTGAAACAAAAGCTGGGAAAGAAATTAACATCAAAAAGAGGACAAATTCTTTCAAAAATCCTTTACTCTCAAAAATTGATCAGCTAGAGCTAAGGAAGAAAGTAAAATGCTAACTCAAAAACCTTCCTAACATGTAAGTTGCTTTTCTTGAATGCAAAAATTCCTGTCATTTCCCTGGATTATGTGTATATTTTAAATAGTGTTTCACGCTGGGGTTTATTATGTGAGTTTTGTTTGTTTTTATATCCATTTTTCCAAGTTTCTTAATGTGTAATTTTCATGGATCTAAGTAGCAGTTATTTATATCTCCTACTACAATAAACTATTGATTTGTATAATAGTAACTATTATCTTAATTGAATGTTTACTATGTACTAGAACACTGTTCTACAGTATTTCATATACTGTTTTGTTTAATTCTTATAACTACCCTATGAAGTAGGCATTATTATTACTAATTCCACTTTATAGACAGAGATAAACAGCTGTTAAATCTCTTGCTCAATATTAAATTATGTATCTAATAAACTGCTTGTTCCTTATTCACCAAGCGTACTTGTGGCTGTTTAATTAGACTTTGGACATAATGTATTTAGGACACTATATATAATTTTAACATTGGCCTACAAAAAAGATAGGAAGATGAATCTATTATGTAAATCATTTTTCTAAATTGTATGTAGTCAAATTGAATTGTCTTTTTTATGTTCCACTGATTAAGATCATAAAGCATTCTCCCAGTTGCAGAAAGGTTTTCTCATTCATATATATTATACATATATTCAACAATTATCGAGAACTTACTATGTATTAGAGGCACTTAGCATGCTTCAGTAAATAAAAGAGACAAAGATCCCTACATTCAGGTATCTTACATTCTAATGGAGGAAGATGAATAATAAACATATACCTAGCTTAACAGGAAATTAAAATAAGGTGATAAGTGCCATGGAAAGAGAAAAAAACAAAAAGGTCAGAGGAAAGCCATCAGTACTGCTAGGGTATAGGAAGCGGGGTTGCAATTTAAACAGGGCGGTCAGAATGGACCCCATGGGGATACTCAAGAACAATTATCAGCAAAGTTCTCTACAAATAATAATACATAATCATAATCTGTCTAAAAGTGCTTTCAGTTTTCAACGCTACTGTTTGTCTCATTGGATAAATTAAATATATATTGAAATAAGACAGAAACTGTTATCTCATAAAGGAAATAAGGTTCTGGAAGTTTAAGGAACCAATGTTTTCTTTTTAAAACAATTTTTGGTCAGTTGAGTAATGAGTTGGAACATTACACCGTAAAAAGTTCTTAAAGTCAGAAGGAGCTTTAGTTCATGAAATAGCTTGACCCCGCTAATGCTTGAATCGGAACTTTCTAATTTTAGGGGAATGGGAGTATTTTTACCAATTCCATGGAAAATTACGCCAAATATTGTCTAAACATCAGATGGATTGAATACATGTGTTCATAAGCACCCATGTATAAAGTACATATACATAAGTATGAATATTTGTTAAAAAACAGATTCGCCTGATTATTGCAAAAATAGAGTCATTGACCTTGGCACCATAAGGAAGTTTACTAAAGACCCATAGATTGTGTATCACATTAACATATCTTACATGGATCTCTTAATTTTCTCTGAAAATTCTGCTCTTCCTCTACCACCGTTTCCCAGTCCGACAAACAAACATCCTAGATTCCTCTCTTTATCACACCTCATATCCGTTTGGCACGTCTTGTCTTTTCCTCCAAACCAAATGTAAAATCCAATCACTCAGTTCTCACCATCTCCACCACCGCTCTGCACCATCCTTCCCATTTGCCTTCCTGCTTCCACTCTTCACAACTCTCCCCATACCTTCACACATTCCATTCAACAGCCATTAGCATGTCGAAGTATATAATTTTCAAAAAGCTAAAACTGTAACTTCCGTATAAATGTAGAATCAACACGCGTCAAAGATTTTTAACCTATTAATGACAGAACCAGTATTTTGAAGCCGCTTCACAAGATAGCTGGAGAAATACGGTATACACGAAAAGCATATTGAAATAAGTTTGCTGATTTAGACATAAAACTGGTTAATGTCCTACAGTCAATGAAACTATAACCTTTTGGGTTATTTTTTTTTACTGTCAAAAGTCACTCGCATCTCTAATGGACAAAAATCTCCAGGTTCACACATAAGGTCACAGAGTCAGGGCCCTAAACAAAAGTAGAATGTCAAACAAAGATACGTTCCCCTAGAGAATTAAATAGTCCTTGAAATGGCCTACAGCACATTGTTCCCGTATAATAATCAAAGCACTCAAAGCCATCCTTTGGCCTTGTTTCCAAGTTTGTGATAATTTTTCTTAAGAAGCATAAATCAGATTCTATCCTTCTCTATTTTAAAACTTTTCTTCCTAGAATAAAATACAGATTTCCTACCGTGGACTGCAGCGTCTACATAAGCCGGCCTTTGCATCTTTTCTACTCAACTCCTCAATCATTATGATCCTGCCACACTTATCTTGCTGTTCCTCAAACATGCCTTCTTCAGCCCTTTACTCTTCCTTTTCTCTCTGCCTACTGCTCTTACACCAGATTTGGCAATGGCTTGAATCTTTGCATCATTCAAGTCTATTCAAATGCCCACGTGTGCGCGTGCACACACACACATACACAAAACCACACCTGCCGCATCATTCCATCCCATCGCTCTTATTTTTCTTCATAGAGCTCACCATGGTATGATGTAATAGCATTTCTTTATGTTTCTACTTGTTTATTGTCGATCTCCTTTTTTAGAATATTAAGGAATTTTTGCCTCTTTTATCCTTCAAGGTATCCCTAGTACTTTTAATAGTGCCTGTTACATAATAGACACTCAATAAATTTTTTTTTTATTTTATGATTGAAGTCACACAGACACTAAATAGCACTGTCTCAAAAAGAAAATGTTGCTTTCTTAAAACATTGTTTCTTATTTCATAAGAGACAAAAAAATTAGAAAGTAATTCCAGAAAGCAATAGTAAAGCAATGCCATACCTGAGAGCAGGACAAGGGAAGGCACATTGGGTCAGGACATGGAGATTGGACTGATGCACCGTGAAATGGTAGAAAATCCAGGCAGCCCTCGGAGGCTGAGGATATGAACAAATCCAGACAGGTGGGCTTTTGTCATCGGAAAGGACTGTCTGATAATGGGCATCATAGAGTAGTGGACATGGATTAAGGACAGTTTGGGGTTCAGACCACTATCATTCATTGAGAACTTGCTCTGTATGAGGCACTGTACCAGGCACTTTGGCTATGTTATCTCACTTAATCTTCATCAAAACCCTTTGAGGTGAGTAATATGACACCTATTTTTAAATAAGAAGACCAAGGCTCTAGGAAGTAAAAGTTGCATATGACTAGTTAAGGGGCACAGCCTGCATTAGGGCATGGATTGGTTTGAAATCCATGCACTTTATGATGATCTTTGCTGCTCCCCACTACCCCACCCACCCCGTCACATATACACACAGCAGGAGATAGGTGCTCAAGCAGGGACATTTTATTTTTTATTAAAATATAGTTGGTATACAATATTATATAAGTTAGAAGTGTACAACATAGTGATTCACAATTTTTAAAGGTTATACTCCGTTTATAGTTATTATAAAACATAGGTTATATTCCCTATGTCATACGATACATCCTTGTAGCTTATTTATTATAGACATAGTAGTTTGTACCTCTTAATCCCCTTCCCCCATCTTGTTCCTCCCCTCTTCCCTCTCCCACTGGTAATCACAAGTTTGTTCTATCTGTGAGCCTGTTTCTTTTTTGTTAGAGTCACTAGTTTTATTTTTAGACTCCACATATAAGTGATATCAAACAATATTTGTCTTTCTCTGTCTGACTTATTGCGCTTAGCATAATGCCCTCTAAGTTCATGAACGTTGCAGATGGCAAAATTTTATTCTTTTATATGACTGAGCAGTATTCCATTGTATATATATATACCACATCTTCCTTCCTTTTAATATTTTTATTTGAAAATTTTTTTAATTTTTATGTTATTTTTAAAGGTTACTTTCCATTTACAGTTATTATAAAATATTGGCTATATTCCCCATGTTGTACAATACATCCTTGAGCCTATCTTATACCCAATAGTTTGTACCTCTCACTTGCCCACCCCTATATTGCCCCACCTCCCCAACTGATAATCACTAGTTTGCTATCTACTTCTGTGAGTCTGCTTCTTTTTTCTTGTATTTGCTAGTTTGTTGTATTTTTTAGATTCTACATATAAGTGATATCATACAATATTTGTCTTCCTCTGTCTGACTTATTTCACTTAGCATAATGCCCGTCCGCCCATGTTGCTGCAAATGACAATTTTTGCTCTTTTTTATGGCTGAGTAGTATTTCACCTCATCTTCTTTATCCATTCATCTGTCAATGGACATTTAGGTTGCTTCCATATCTTGGTTATTGTAAATAATGTTGCTATGAACATTGGGATGCATGTATCTTTTTGAATTACTGTTTTCATTTTTTTCGGATACACACCCAGGAGTGGAATTGCTGGACCACGTGGTAGTTCTTTTTGCAGTTTTTTGAGAAACCTCCATACTGTTTTCCACAGTGGCTGCACCAATTAATATTCCCACCAACAGTGAAGGAGGGTTCCCTTTTCTACATTCTTACCAACATGTTATTTGTGTTCTTTGTGATGACAGCCATTCTGACAGGTGTGAGGGGATATCTCATTGGGGTTTTAATTTGTATTTCCCTGAGGATTAGTGATGTTGAGCATCTTTTCATATGCCTGTTTGCCCTCTGCATGTCCTCTTTGGAAAACTGTCCATAGGTCTCCTGCCAATTTTTTAATCAAGTTGTTTGTTTTTTTTAATGTTAAGTTGTATGAGCTGTTTATATATTTTAGGTATTAACCCCTTATTGGTCATATCATTTGCAAATATTTTCTCCCATTCCATAGGTGGTCTTGCTTTGTCAATGGTTTCCTTTGCTGTGCAAAAGCTTTTAAGTTTAATTAGGCCCCATTTGTTTTATTTTTGTTTTTACTTCCTTTGCTTTAGGAGACAGATCCAAAAACATAGTGCTATGGTTTATGTCAAAGAGTGTTCTGCCTATGTTTTCTTCCAGGAGTTTTCTGGTCTTACATTTAGGTCTTTAATTCATTTTGAGTTTATTGTTGTATATGGTGTTGGCGAATGTTCTAATTTAATTCTTTAACTTGTAGCTGTCCAGTTTTCCCAGCACCACTTATTGAAGAGACTGTCTTTTCTCCATTGTATATTCTTGCCTCCTTCATCATAGATTAATTGACCGTAAGTGCATGAGTTTATTTCTGGGCTCTCTAGTCTGTTCCACTGATTTATGTGTTTGTTTTTGTGCCAGTACCATACTGTTTTGATTACTGTAGCTTTGTAGTATAGTCTGAAATTAGGGCGCATGATTCCTCCAACTCCATTCTTCTTTCTCAGGATTGTTTTGGCTATTCGGGGTCTTTTGTGTTTCCATACAAATTTTAAAATTATTTGTTCTAGTTCTGTGAAAAATGCCATGAGTATTTTGATAGGGATTTCACTGAACGTATAGATTGCCTAGGGTAGCATGGTCATTTCAGCAATATTAATTCTTCCAATCCATGAACACAGTATATATTTCTATCTGTTTGTGTCATTTTAATTTCTTTCATCAGTGTCTTATAGTTTTGTACAGGTCTTTTATCTCCTTAGGTGTGTTTATTCCTAGGTATTTTAATCTTTTCGATGCAATGGTACATGGGATTGTTTCCTTAATTTCTCTTTCTGATAGTTCGTTGTTAGTGTGTAGCTTGTCATTAGAGTTCTGTGAATTAATTTTGTTCCTGCAACTTTACCAAATTCATTGATGAGCTCTAGTAGTTTTCTGGTGGCATCTTTAGGGTTTTCTATGTATAGTATCATGTCATCAAGCAGGGATACTTTATGATGAGGATGTCCACCTGTAGACTGCAGAAACACAGACCATGGACAAGGGTTCAGTAAAAAAACTCAGTGAAGCTGAGTGCTTGAAAGAAACAGGGCAGGATTATAGCCACCAAAGTCATCAGGGCCAGAGAAAAAGGTCAACTCTTAGAAAAATAAGAAGACAGGATCCTAAAATTCTAATGAGAAAAAAGGGCTTGATCACAATGAACGTAAGAGCTCAGCAACAAAAGCCAACAGTGCTTGCTGTTTACTGAGCTAGACAATGATTGCTCATCTATGGATTGGTGGGGATATAACTGGTATCTTCACTTCCTCACACATTATATTTGTTCACAGAGCAGAACCTTCTTGGAATTAATGTGCAACTGCATTTAGAATTCCTGAAATCCCTCACAACCATAGCTGAGAATGGTCCCTGGCGTGTCTTGTGGCGTAACCCCATCAGTAGCACACAAATGATCTCAGAGAAAAAGAGGACCTAGGAAAAGAGCTAGACTGTTATAAAAATTCAGTTCATTGCAATGACTATTTTTTGAGCACCTACTCTTTATAGAATATGCTGGACCTGACAGCACCAAGAAATAAAAACTATCTTCTCTGAGTCTTTTAACCACAGCTGAGCTTTGAACTTGAAGAGCATGTCGTTCAATAACCACATTGCCTATTTTCAAGTCATTACACTGGAAATGAAAGATAATCTCCCTTTCACTACAGCTCTGCTGTTTCACATAGGTAGTTGTGTACTAAGTTCATCGATCACTTCCACACTATGAATTCCAGAGGTTTTCTTTAACACTCGGTCATAGAAGACCACTGAATGATAATAAAGGTTGTTAAACCAATATGGATTGTGGAGGAGAGAAGTTAACTCTTGATTTGGATTGACAGTAGTTATTTTCCTCACCTAGACGTATGCACTTTTGCAAATAAGAATGGGATTTATCTGTAACAACAACGACCCAAATAATTTTCTCAGAAATAAACTCAGGCTTGAAAATCTGTCCTTCTGCATAAAGTTCTCTACTTTTGTACCAACTTCCAAAATCACAAGGAGAGACAAAAGTGAGCCTAGTTTTTCCTTCCCTCATCTGTTTAAAAAGGAAAAAAAAGACAATGCATGAAATGGAAGAATTACATTAAAAGTATTAAACACTGATGCAGGGTACATTTATTTTTAAATGTTTGATTTCATTTAAGAAGTAACTTTTTTATTTGGCTATGAAAGTTAGGTCATTCTTCAGGTTCTGCTGTTTTCCTGAGGAAAACTGCTATCCCAAAACAGTGCTTGCTGTTTACTGAGCTAGACAATGATTGCTCATCTACGGATTGGTGGGGATATAACTGGTATCTTCACTTCCTCACACATTATGTATGTTCACAGGCTACTTTCATGTTAATTCTTTTCAGAGCACTTATGTTGGGTAATGAAAGAAGATCAAGGGTCCCCTTTCATGGCTACAAAGTTAATTACTGCATTCAGAGAGCATCTGCAACAGTGGTCTGTGCCAATGCTTATCAAGTCCTTAAAGGTATTCATTGGCTTGATTCCTGGACAAATCACCTAAAATAAAGGAATCCATAAATGTACTTCAATTACCTTGCTGATTTATTTATCCCTTTTTCCCCCAACTGAAGTTCACTGAACTGCAGACAAGAAAGACAATGAACTTGCTGGTGGACTAAAAATAGAGAAGTTGTCATGGAAAATGAACTCTTTCCTTTCTCCTATAAATAGATGAAAGATTTTGGAAAGGTGTTCATTATAAAGAGAATATAACTTGAGAGCTGGATGAGCAGATTTTGATTCAATTCTGAAAATTAAAATTACATAAGGCCTGGAATTAAAATCTTTCTATTCTGTTCATTTCTGCATTTATTTCTTACGTTTAATATGGTAACAAGATGCTACATTCTGAAAAGGGTACAAGGGACAGACAACATAAGACCAGACTCTGCCCTCAAGCAACACAGGTAATTTTCACAATTAAAAACAATAAAATGAAGTATGCTACTAGAGAGAACTGCAGTAAATATAACAAAATTCTGAATTTGTAGCACTTACCAAAATGATTTCGAGAAGAGTCCCGTACAGGGCATGGGACAAAGACACCGAGATCCTAGCCCTGCTCTTAATAATGTAGCAACTTAATCTGCATCAAATGAATTGAGTCATTCACCCTATGAAGGCAACACATTAAAGGAGGGAAAGCTGAGCTCTGGCTTCAAATGATAAACTGTCATTTACTCGCTTTGATACTGTAAGCAAGTTACTTAAGGCTTCTAAACTTTGGTTTCCTCATCAGAAAAATGGAAGTCATACTGCCTACCTCAAGTAACTATAGAGCAGATTAAAGGAGATAATATAGATAATGTGCCAGCTTTATTCAGTGTTCAAAAAAGACAGTCCTCTTCCCCCAGAGCACACAATACCTGAATCTAACGCAGGGACCATTAAGAGAACCATGGTACATTTTCAAGTTGTAGAAAAGCAACAATGAAAGTCTACAGAGAAAACCAGTATCACCCATCATGAGTAAAGCTTTTCACACAAAAATAGAAAAGTACATATTACTTTAACTTCCACTTATAAAGAGCAAACAGACCTGTTGGAGTAGGAGTCTGCTCTGCTATCAAAGCTGATTAACTAATTTTCTATAAACACTTGCTGCTTTTCTGCTTAAAGGGCAAGTTACCTCCTGCCCTCTGTTGCTTCTTTGCACCTAAGTGCTCAGTCTGTCTGAGATAGGCTGAATAATCCCCTACCCACATACACACACACAAGACGTCCACGGCTTAATTCCCGGAACCAGTGAATGTTACTATACACGGCAAGAGGAACTTTGCAGATGTGATTAAATCAAGAATATGTGATGGGGAGATTATCCTATTCAGGTGGACCCAATGCAATTACAAGGGTCCTTATAAGAGGGACTCAGGAAGATCAGAGGGAGGAGAAAACCACGTGACAACTGTAACAGATTGGAGTGGTGAGGCCACAAACCAAGGAATGCCTCTAAAAGCTGGAAGAGACAGGGGATAGATTTTCCCCTAGAGCCTCCAGGAAAGAACCCTGCCAACGCCTTGATTTTAGCCCCATGACACTCATTTCAAATTTCTGATCTCCAGAACTGTATGACATTTGAAGCCACCAAATATGTGGTCAGCTATTATAGTGGCAATAGGAAACCAATACACCATCAATGCATCTCTACACTGTTGACAGCTCATCTGATTTATAAAGTTGAAATGCATCCCTTGCTTTTGGCTCTTCTGTATTAATAATGATAACAACAACAACAGCACATGGCCTTTACAGAGCTCCTGAACTGTGCTAGACACTGAGTTAGACATCTTACCTACACTGTGCTATATTAAACCCATTTTACAGATGAGACAATGAAGGCCAGGATTCCAGCCCAGGACTATCTCATGCCCAAACCCATTATTTTAACCACTATGATGTTCTGGATCTCCTCCCTCTATCCCATCTTCTCTCCCTTACTCTTAGATCCCCATCCCATAGGTGGAAATCAGGGGAAAGATGCCTATTTCTTATATTTCTCCAAAGTGAGGTTTTTAAAGAATGAAGACTTTGACCAATAACTGTGTGTAAACAATGATGCTATTTTTAAGCACATATACACCTAGAAAAAGAGAAGGAAGGGAGGAGAGGAGAGAAATGGATAGGGAGGGAAGAGGAGAGAAAAGTTTTGAAACTCTATCCCCCAATAAATGTCATCGTCTGCTCACACGCAGGGGTTTTTTAAGTTGAGAATATCTTGAATAGGTGAAGAGAAGTAGGGATATACATAGTGTAGGATTAAGCATAAACCCAAAAAAAGATAAAAATAGACACAGCTTGTAGGCAAAACTAATGGAAAAACCAACCTGACTCAAGCTGCAAATTTAAATTAGGAAAGGATAGAAAGTTTGACACAAGTAAGTTGAGGTCAGTTTTCTAAGAAGCTTAACTGCCAGGAGGAGTTGAGACCTGATTTGTCAGAGAATGGAAAGTCTTTTTTCATTCTTGAGGCGGGGGGGGGGGGGGGGGGAGAAAATGAGAGGTGTTTTTTTATATACAATTTTTAAAGGTTACTTTCCATTTACAGTAATTACAAAATATTAGCTATATTCCTGTGTTGTACAATACAACCTTGAGCCTGTCTTACACCCAATAGTTTGTACCCACCACTCCCCAACCCTTATATTGCCCTGACCCACCTCCACTGCTAACCACTAGTTCATTCTCTGTATCTGTAAGCCTGCTTCTTTTATGTTATATTCACTAGTTTGTTGTATTTTTTAGATTCCACATATACGTGATAGCATACAGTATTTGTCTTTCTCTGTCTGAGCTATTTCACTTAGCATAATGCAGAAGGGGTTTGCTTTTTAACCTTTGCCTTTTCCACACGATCTTCCTAAAAGTTTAAGATCAGAATTAAAACTAAAATGAAGATAATTTTTTAAATGTTTAAAGTAATTCAATAACTCTTCCTGATTTTAAGTTCATAATTTAGAGGTAATAAATAGTACTTAAATTTTAAATGATTTCTCTACTAAAAAACTGAAATCCTCTGCAGGCATACTTTCAGACTACACACAGTGCCTCACATGATATTTATCCAGCTTTGAGAGGCAATAACTCCCTCTGTGGAATTATAAAGCTCTTTTAAAATAGGCAACAGCACTCACCTCTGATGTAGAAAATGTTTGGGGACAGAAAAGCAAGGGAACTGACCCAAACTCTCCTGACTACTTTATCTATGTCTCTCATTAATCCTTAAATACTACAGGGGAATTTATTATCTCCATTTTACAGATGAAGAATCCAAGGCTCTGAGGATTTAAGTAACCTGTCCACTCTTATAGATATTAATAGAAAAACTGAATCTGAGCTAAGAATGTGTCTATTCCATGGCAGAGAATTAAACTGAAACAGACATTTTAGTTATAATTTCCTGTTCTCCATTCATTTCCTATAATAACAAACATTTTGATTACTTGAAAAAAACAATTGAACTAGGGGACTTACTGATTTACCAACGTTTCCATGGCCCTTCCTCTCTGAAGCAAGTATTAACACATTTCTGTGACAAAGAACTATTGTGTCTGCACCACAATCTACTGTTAACAGTTTGAGAGCAAAGGGTCCTTAGAAACATCCTTTCAGAGAAAACTTAGAAATAAGTCCCCTCCCCTACCATAGTTCTTCTACCTGGCATCAAAACTCCTTCCCTGAAACCTCTTAATTTTTTTTTAATTTAGAAATACCTGGAACCCCACCATATATAAAATAGATAAACAAGGATTTACTGTATAGCACAAGGAACTACATTGAATATCTTATAATAAACTATAATAGAAAAGAATTGAAAAAAAGAATATAGATATATACATCTACATATGTATAACCGAATCACTTTGCTGTACACCTGACACTAACACAATATTGTAAATCAACTTCAATTACAAAAAAATACCTGGAACCCTAAAGCATAAATGCACATTTTCCAATTTTCTATTCAAACACTGAAAAAAAATGGTGAATGCCTGCTGAAGTGTTAGTTAATAACTGATTAAGACTTTTGCAAACCAGAAGAGCCCTTGAGAACACTTCTCCAGAACAGGGTCTCGGTACCTGTATTTACAGCTTCCTCATCTCCTAAGTGTCCTAAGACAGTTCCATTTCCATCCTGTCCTATCTTCCTTGTTAAAGCACATGTCTTGAGATTCAGAAAACGTGGCCCCCCTAAAGGTATGTTTCTTTACTAGGAAGCTGTTCAGTTATGTAAATGTGTTGAGGGCATTACCCAGAGAAGGGGCACTAATGAATTCTCTACAAGTCTCTGAAGATCTTAAATCACATAAACAAAACCAGAGATTTTAAAGTCAAAAATGAACGTTTAACCATAAAAGAGAAATACAGGGGGAAAAGGCATTAGACTGCTTCAGGAAAGTGACCCTTGAGCTGTGACCTGCTTATTAATTAAGAGAGACTGAGATTCACAGAGAGAAAATTCACTCAAATCACATCAGCTACCTTAATAGATTCAGTGGAATTTTCTCTCAATCCACTTGATTAGTAGAGGCTGAAACCTACCAGCTTCTACGGGATGCTTATGTCGACTGAAAAAAAAATGCACAACGTGAGAGTTGTGAGTTAAGTTTTATTTGGGGCAAAATGAGGACTATAGCCCGGGAGACAGCATCTCAGAGAGCTCTGAGAAACTGCTCCAAAGAGGTAGGAGGGAAGGTCAGTATTTGGTAAAGGGGGAATACATGCAATCAAGCACATATTTTTTGCAGAAGGTTTCTGCTAGTCTCGTGAAGGTCACTGCTAGTCACGAGGAGCAGACATCACTGTGAAGGATTTTAGTGCTTATCTAGATATGAGATGCAAGAATTGGGCTCATAAAATCGTCTCCTGAAAATATCTGTCTGAAGACCTGTTCTGCCAGTTTCTTCCAGAGCACAGAGTGCCTCACTTCTCATCTCCACTCTGAACTCCTTTCAGGGGGTAATGGCTACTCCTAAAATACCATCTCCCTACCTAAGGTCATCATCATGTCGCCCATGGAATGACAAAGCATACTGATAGGAGCCATCAAATGTAATACCAGGCACAAGGAACAAGCAGGTGTTTTAAAAAAGCACAGAGTACCTACAGGTGGTGGTATTAGAGGGAATCTGTATTTTCTTTTTGTTTTCCCTCGTTTTCCAAATTTTGAAAATGCTTCACTTATTGAATCAGAAAAAAAAAAGTTATTTTTTTAACATAAACATAAATTATACATTCTATCCCATGCTGAAATAGAATGCCAACAGAGCTCACTACAAAGTCCAGTTCAGCCAAAATTTAACAAAATGGTTTTGGAGGAATGTGGTCAAGGGAAAATTTCAGTGTCGAGAAAAAGGTCTGTGTCATGAGATGAGGAGAATCAGCATTTCCGAACGGGTGAAGGGGGTAAAAAAAAAAACACACACGGATCATTATTAACATCATCATTGTTTGGGGGCAAGAAAAGCTTGATCTGATCCAATGTTAATTTATTATTTTTGAGAGTCCTCGGTGAATGCCTATGCTGCCAAGATCTCTGGTGGATGGGAAGCTAAGAGTGCAGGCTTCACTGCATGGTGTTCATGAACTTGGTGAATTTACCACAGTCCAGAGGCCAGCTGTATGCTGCAGATATTTCCAACACACTGAGGGCAGGTCCACCTGTAAGTGGGGCTCCCATTAACCAAGCTCATGAAACTGAGGTGTAAGAGTCTGACGTCATTTCGTTAATTCGCAAAAATAAACCAATGGTCTTAGAGACCCGAGTGCCTAATTCTGCACAACTAGCCCAACTGCTGCTTTTAGACAGACCTAATCAGGGAGCCAGTTCATAATCAGAAAACAACTTTAGGTAGCAAGAATTCAAAACTAAGATAGGTAATTAAAATTAAGGCATTCATTAAAAGCCAGTATTCAAATTGCTTTGCAGAGCCCCTTCAGTTTCTGTTGAAATGGTTAATATGGGAGGTTTCTGTTCTAATCTTTAATTGTGAAATGAAACTAGAGCCTACAGTCTTATTTTCAAATTCTTGGGAGAAGCCTCACGTCAGTCCCCAACTAGTAAACACAACTTTAATTTTTCACTCTAATTTGCCCTGTGTTTTAATTAACAACCCTGAAGATGCCGTGGAAAGTGTTTTCTACCTTTCTCAGTCTGAGCAAAAATTGCCTCACACTATTTGGTGAAGGCAGACAGTTATCTTATTTATGTCCCAATATCTTGACACAATGCAATTAAGGAAGCTAGAAAGTGGAGCACTAAGCAATACTGGGATGATTTGCCTGATGTTTTCCAGAGGATACTGGGCATTTCTATAATGATGTAATGTGACTGGGGTCACTCAAAAGAAATTATTGTTTCTACTGTCTTATGTCCTTCTTGGTGGCTGGGAAAAAAATAAATACTAATGTTCTGAGATACATGAATTCAAAAGCATTCAATTTACTTGGTAGCATCAGTACCATTAATTTATCCTCTACTAATTTGGAAAGCATGATTTAACCTGAGATTAACTGAACTTAAATGCAATAAAATTACATTTAAATTTAACTATTCTATACTATTCTATACTATTTAACTATTCTATACTATTCTATACTAACTATTCTATGAATTTTTGTAATCCCAGACACAATCCAATTTCATAAAATTTTACTACTATTCAAATCATAAATACATTCCGTTATGCAGAATTCAACTGGAAAACACAGGTTTTCATTAACACTATTTCTCATCATAATAAACTGAGGCCTAGTAAGAAATTAAATATAATTAGGTAAACAATGCCTACTTTACATGCATTTTATTATATTCTTATTTTTTGAATATCAAACATGGTAACTATTGCCTAGCATATTATAATAACCAGAACAACAATTTTCTTATCTATTGGGTAGGAGAAACTTTACAGTAATAGAGAAGTGATTCAGAAGAATGAATTTAAGGGCCTCGGAACTCAGAATCCAGAGACTAAAGTTAAAGGCTAAATTCTTTTGTATAAAATAAGACAAACTCCGATTGGTGGAGACACTGAGAATGAAAAAAGTGGAGCAAATCTCCTCTCCAGTGGTCCTCAAGTGTAAAGCAGTTTATGTTTGGTTTTATTGCATACTGTCGCTAAGACTGTTTCTCCTTTATTTTCTACATGTTATGTTTCCTTTGTTTTTATTTATTTATTTATTTTTAATTGAAGTATAATTGACTTACAGTATTATATTAGTTTTGAATGTACAAAATAGTGATTCTCTATTTTTAGTCATTACAAAATGATCACCACTCAAGTCTAGTTACAATCTGTCACCATACAACGTTATTACAATATTATTGACTCTATTTCCCATGTTGTACATACATTCCTGTGACTTACTTATTTTATAACTGTAAGATTGTACCTCTTAATCTCCCTCACCTATTTCCCTCATCCTCCCATACCCCTTTCCTCTGGCAACCAACAGTTTGTTCTCTGTATCTATGAATCTGTTTCTGTTTTATGTTTGTTCATTTGTTTTGTGTTTTAGATTCCCCACAGAAGTGAAATCAAACAGCATTTGTCCTTCTCTAATTTGTTTCACTTAAAATAATACCCTCTAGGGCCATACATGTTGTCACAAAGAGCAAGATTTCATTCTTTTATGGATAATATTCTATTTTATATATGTATAAAACAATTTCTTCATGCATTCATCCATTGGTGGACACTTGGGTTATTTCTATATCTTGACTAATGTAAAAAAATGCTGCAGTGATTATTAGTATGCAAAAATCTTTTCAAATTAGTGTTTTTGTTTTCTTCAGAAAAATACCCAAAAGTGGAATTTCTAAATCTTATGGTAGTTTTATTTTTAATTTTTTGAGGAACCTCCATATTCTTTTCCTTAATGGCTATAACAATTTACATTCTCACTGACAGTGCACTTGCCAATACTTGCTACTTGCTGTCCTCTTGATAATATCCATTCTGACAGGTATGAGATATTAGTTATTTCACTGTGGTTTTGATTTGCATTTGCCTGCTTATTAATGATACTGAGCATCATTTCACGTTGACCATCTGTATGTCTTCTTTAGGAATATGTCTATTCAAGTGCTCTGTTCATTTTTTAATCAGATTGAGTTTTTCTTCGATAAGTTGTATGACTTCCTTATGTATTTTGGATATTAACCCCTTAACGGATATATCATTTTCAAATAACTTCTCCCATTCAGTAGGCTGTCTTTTCATTTTGTTGATAGTTTCCCTCACCGTGCAAATTCTTTTTAGTTTGATGTGGTCTCGTTTGTTTATTTTTGCTTGTTTCCCTTGCCTGAGGAGATATATCCAAAAAAAAAAATCATTAAGACCGATGTCAAAGAGCATACTGCCTATGTTTTCTTCTAGGAGTTTCATGGTTTTAGGTCTTACATTTAAGTCTTTAATTCATTTTGAGTTTATTTTTGTGCATGGTGTGAGAAAGTTGTCCAGTTTGATTCTTTTGCCTGTAGCTCTCCAGTTTTCCCAATGCCATTTATTGAAGAGGCTGTCTTTTCCCCATTGTATATTCTTGCCTCCTTGGGCAAAGACTAATTGACCATATAAGTGTGGGTTCATTTCTGGACTCTATTCTGTTCCATTGATCTATGTCTGTTTTTGTGCCAGTACCATATGTTTTGATTACTGTCGCTTTGTAATATACTTTGAAATCATGGCTTGTTAAGCCTCCAGCTTTGTTCTTCTTTCTCAAGACTGCTTTGGCAGTTCAAGTTTTTTTGTAGTTCCATATGAATTTTATGATGTTTGTTCCATTTCTGTGAAAAATACCATTGAAATTTTGATAGGGATTGCATTGAATCTGAAGATTGCCTTGGGTATTAAGAACATTTTAACAATATTAATTTTTCCAATCCATGGGCACAGAATATTCTCACATCTTTAGTTTTATTTCTAGGTATTTTATTGGTTTTGATGCAATTTTAAGTGGGATTGTTTTCTTAATTTCTCTGATAGTTTGCTGTTGGTGTATAGAAATGCAACATATTTCTGTATATTAATTTTCTATCCTGCAATATTACTGTATTGATTGATGAGTTCTAATAGTTTTTTGGTGGCATCTTTAGGATTTTCTATGTATTGTATCATGTCATCTGCAAATAGTGACAGTTTTACTTTTTCCTTTCCAATTTGAATTCCTTTGATGTCTTTTTGCTGTCTGATTCCTGTGGCTGGGACTTATGATATGATGTTAAATAGAACTGGCAAGAATGGGCATCCTTGTCTAGTTTCTGCTTTTAGAGGAAAAACTTTCAGCTTTTCACCTATAGCTTTCAGCTTTTCACCTATGATATTAGCTGTGGGTTTGTCATTAGTGGCCTTTATTATGTTGAGATAAGTTCCTTCCATACCAACTTTGATGAGAACTTTTATCATAATGGGTGTTGAATTTTGTCAAATGCTTTTTCTGCATTTTTTATCCTGGTCCTGGACTTTTCTTTGTTGGGAGTTTCTTGTTACTGATTCAATTTCATTACTGATAGTTGTTCGTATTTTCTATTTCTTCCTCATTCAGTCTTGGGAACTTACATGTTTCTATGAATTTGTGCATTTCTCCTAGGTTGTCCATTTTATTGGTGGTTAGTTGCTTGTAGTAGTCTCTTATGATCCTTTGTATTTCTGTGGTGTCTGTTGTAACTTCTTTTTCATTTCTGATTTTATTGATTTAGGTACTCTTTTTTTTCCTGATGAATTTGGCTAAAGGTTTATCAATATTGTTTACCTTTTCAAAGAACCAGCTCTTAGTTTTATTGATCTTTCCTATTTTTTTTAGTCTCTATATTGTTTATTTCTGCTCAAATCTTTATTGTTTCTTTCCTTCTACTAATTTGGGGTTTCATTCTTCTTTTTTTTTTTTTTTTTTTTTTTTTTCATTCTTCTTGTTCTAGCTCCTTTAGGTGTAATGTTAGGATGTTTGAGGTTTTTCTTGTTTCCTGAGATAGACTTGTATCACTATAAACTTCCCTCTTAAAACTGCTTTTGCAGCATACAAAAATCAATGGATTTTGGATCATTGTGTTTCTGTTTTCTCCAGAAAACATTTATCTCCAGGTATTTCTTTTATTTCCTCTTTGATTTCTTCAACAACTGATTGGTTGTTTAGTAGCATATTGTTTACCCTCCATATGTTTGTGGATTTTGTAGGTTTTTTCCTTGTAGTTGATTTCTAGTCTCATACCACTGTGGTCAGAAAAGATGCTTGATATGATTTCAATCTTCTTAAATTTATTGAGATTGTTTTGTGACCTAGCCTATGATCTATCTCCAAAGACTATCCATCCATCTGCTCCATCTGATCTAATTATTGTTTAAGGCCAGTGTTTCTTTATTGATTTTTCTGTCTGGATGATCTATCCATTGATGTAAGTGGAGTGTTAAAAGTCCCCTACAATTATTGCATAACTGTCAATATCTTCTTTTATGCTTGTTAATAATTTGTGTATGAATTTAGGTGCTCCTACGATGGGTGCATATATATTTACAATTGTTATATCTTCTTCCTGGATAATCCCTTTATCATTATGTAATGTCCTTCATTGTCTCTTGTTAAGTGTTTGTTTTAAAGTCTATCTTGTCTAATAAAAGTATTGTTGCCCCACCTTTCTTTTCATTTCCATTTGCATGGAATACCTTTTTCCATCCTGCCACTTTGTCTTTGTGTGTCCTTAGATCTGAAGTGAGTCTCTTGTAGTCAGCATATGTATGGGTCTTGTTTTTGTATCCATTCAGTCACTCTATGTCTTTTGATTGGAAGCATTTAGCCTATTTACATTTAAACTAAGTATTGATACATATGTATAATGCTTATTGCACTTCGTTAATTGCTTTCTAGTTGTTCTGTAGTTATTTTTTGTTCCTTTCTTCTTCTTTTGCTGTCTTCCCTTGTGATTTGATGACTATATGTTTAGATTCCTCTTTTGTGTGTGTGTATCTATTATAGACTTTTGGTTTGTGGTTACCACGAGTTTCATACATAGCAATCTATACATATATACATATATATAAATTATATATACATGATTAAGTTGATGATCTCTTAAGTTCAAACACGTTCTAACAACCTTGCATTTTACTCCCCCTGCTATGTTTAGTGTTTTTTGACATATTACATCTTTTCTGTTTTGTGTATCCCTTAACTATTTATTGTAGCTATAGATGATTTTACTATTTTTGTCTTTTCAACCTTTTACTAGCTTTATATGTGACATACACTACCTTTACTATATTTTTGCCTTTACCAATTAGGTGTTTCCTTTCATAATTTTCATATTTCTAGTTGTGGTCTTTTTTTTTTTTTTTTTTCTGCTTACAGAAGTCTTTTTAACATTTACTGTAAAGCTGGGTTAGTGGTGCTGAACACTATTAGCTTTTGCTTGTCTGTAAAGCTCTTTATCTCTCCTTCAAATATGAATCATAGCATTGCCAGGTAGAGTATTCTTGATTGCAGTTTTTATCCAACATTTTGAATATATTGTTCCCTCCCTTCTGGCCTCAGAAGTTCCTGCTGAAAAGTTAGCTGATGGGAACTCCCATAAGACTCTGTATGTAACTTGTTGCTTTTCTCTTGCAGCTCTTAAGATTCTCTATCTTTAATTTCTGACATTTTAATTATAATGTGTCTTGGTGTGGACCTCTTTGGATTCATCTTGTTTTGAACATTCTGTGCTTTCTGGACCTGGATGTCTGTTTCCTTTCCCAGGTTAGGGAATTTTTCAGCTATTATGTCTTAAATAAGTCCTCTGTCCCTTTCTCTGTCTCTTCGCATCAAGTACACTTGATGTTGTCACAGAGGTCTCTTAAACTCCTCATTTTTTAAAAACTATTTTTTCTTTTTTTAGTTCAGCTTGCATATTTTCACCTACTCTTGTCTTCCAGCTCACTAATCCATTCCTCTGTATCATCTAATATACTGTTGATTCCATCTAGAGTATTTTTAAATTTCGGTTATTGCATTCTTCAGCTCTGTTTGGTTCTTCTTTATATTTTCTAGCTCTTTGTTAAACTTCTCACTGTATTCATCCATTCTTCTCCCAAGTTTGTTGATCATCTTTATGATCATTACCTTGGACTCTTTATCAGGTAGATTGCTTACCTCTACTTCACTTAGTTTTCTTCTGGGGTTTTATCTTGTTGCTTCATTTGGAGCATATTCCTCTTTCTCTCCACTTTGCCTAGTTCTGTGTTTTTTTCTATGTATTAGGTAGGTTGGTTCCATATCCTGACCTTGGAGAAGTGGCCTAATACAGGAGATGTCCTATGGGGCCCAGCAGCATACTATCCTCTGGTCCAGACCTATATTCTCTAGGGGTGCTTCCTGTATGGGCTGTGTAGGCCTTTATGTTGTAGTGAGCCCAACTATTGTGGGCGTACTGTTTGGTGGGGCTGGCCCCCAGCCCAAATGACTGCCAGGCCTTATCTTGTGTAACAGCTGCTGGCCTACTGTGGGCAGGGCTGGCTTCCAGTCTGGCTAGCTGAGTGGCCTAGGGGCCACTGGGGCTGGTGTCAACCCTTTGGTAGTTGGAGCCAGGTCCTGGTATAGCTGTCTGTGTGGCCTGGGTGGGGCTCAGTGCTGGTGCCAGCCTGCAGGTGGGAGGGGCCAGGTCTGAGGGCAGCTGGCTGCAGGACCCAGCAGAGGGAAGGACCAGGGCTGGTGCCCAGTGCTGGTGCCAGCCTGCAGGTGGGCAGGGCTAGGTCCCAGTGCTAATAGGTTAGAGGGAGGACTCCAAAATGATACTTGCCAACACAAGTGTCTTCATGGTAGACTGGTAGAAAGAGATCTCCAAAATGGCTGCTGCCAGTTTCTATGTCCCCAGGGGGAGTCCAAGTTGCCTCCCGCCCCTCTGGGAGGGCCTCTGAGATCACCAAGTGTGTCTTACCCAGACCCTTTACAATTACTACCTCTGGGTTGGGACTCAGAGCATGTGAGACTTTATGTGCGCCCTTTAAGAGTGGAGTCTCCATTTCCTATAGCCATCATGCTCTCCCATAAGCAAGTCCTGTTGGCCTTCAAAGCCAAATTTTCTGGGGGCTCATCTTTCTGGTACAGGACCTCCAGGATGGGGAGCCTGATGTGGGGCTCAAACCCCTCGCTCCTTGGGAAGAACCTCTGCTATTGTGATTATCCTGCTGTTTGTGGTTCACCTACCTGGCAGGGAGTATCTTGACTATCCCGTGTTTCTGACCCACCTACCCATCTCATTGTGGTTTCTTCTTTACATCTTTGGTTGTGGAAAATCTTTTCTGCTAGTCTTCAGTGCACTCTCATAAAAAGCTACTCTTTAAAGTATTATAATTTTGGTGTACCCATGGGAGGAAGTGAGCTCAGAGTCTTCCTACTCTGTTATCTTGGCCACATCTCTCTTTCCTGTTGTTTTTAAGTTAAAGTGAAATAACTTATTTCAAATCACCCATAATTTGCCCAACTACTTTATCTTAATGCAGTGTTTGCTAAATCCACTGTACTCCAAGTGGAAAAGATATCCAACTATAATTACTCAAACTTATTCGCTGACCTTTAAATTTTGGACCCAACAGGAAAATTCTCATGGGAAACAATAATCTATACATCTATAAATTTTACACAATTTCCAAGAATGTCCATTTGTTTTAAGGGTATATTTGCTGATGCTGAGGCTAGGGTTGGCTTCCCTGAATTAGAAAGAAGTATGCATTTTACAGAAAATTGACAACTCCTTTGTACAGATTTTCCTTTTTGTATATCACATTGAATCTCCACAACAGTAGTGTAAGAGCAACATAATAGAGTCAACCCCCGCCTCACTATACTGAGGACACAGAGGAACTGAGAGACAGAGCCTTTTCCAAGGTCACACAGCAAGGAAATATTTGACAGAGCAAGGGCTAGACCTAGGTCGTCTACAAAAGCCCTTTTCACAGTTCTTATTCTCATGAAGTAAAAGATACTAAGCCTATCTGAGTGAAGTATGAGGCCATATAACAACAGAAAAGGAAAAAGATAAATTCCTAGATTATCTAGGAAATTGTCTTAATCCTTTGCTTCACTCCTTGGCGGAAACACCGATAGCCCCAGGGATGGTAAAGGTTGATGGAAGTGGCTGGAGAGGCCTGTATCACTGGTGGGGTCCATTCTTCTGGGGACAGAGCACAGTGTGCCCAGGTGGAAGAGGACCATTAAGTCAGGCTTGTATAAGTAGCTGCATATCCCGGCTAGATGCCCTCAACAAGCAAGCTTTCAATGTTTATTTAGACACATGGAGAACACAAGGTTATCGTATTTTCAAGAATCTAAGATTCCTAAATAGTGCTTATGGGTATAGGATTCATATTCCAATGAGGTTCTGATAAAGATCAGAAACATGAGCTGAAGCTCAGCTTTAGACTCCTTAAAGAACTCAATTTTTTTCCTTTTGCCAATATTCTTTACAAAATCCAACCCTCTCTACACTGTAAATCAAAGACCAGGCAAAAGTGAACAGAATGATCTCTATCTTCATCTTACCCTCTTTCTTTTGTTTTAATCTTTCTTTAGAAAGCATTTTGGCCCTGGTGTTTACTTGGGTACCTGGCTGTTCTATCACCTGAACGCATTTCCCTAAAACAAGAAAAATAATATGGTGCCAGGTTCAACAGTGAGCCTATGTATCAAAAAGTAGCTGATGTGGAGAGGGTGTGGAGAAACGGGAACCCTCTTGCACTTTTGGTGGGAATGTGAATTGATACAGCCACTATGGAGAACAGTATGGAGGTTCCTTAAAAAACTAAAAATAGAACTACCATATGACCCAGCAAACCCACTACTGGGCATATACCCTGAAATAACCATAATTCAAAAAGAGTCATGTACCACAATGTTCACTGCAGCTCTATTTACAATAGCCAGGACATAGAAGCAACCTAAGGGTCCATCAACAGATGAACGGATAAAGAAGATGTGGCACATATATATACATTGGAATATTACTCAGCCATAAAAAGAAACAAAATTGAGTTATTTGTAGTGAGGTGGATGGACCTAGAGTCTGTCAAAGAGAGCGAAGTAAATCAGAAAGGGAAAAAAAATAGCATGTTCTAACACATATATGTGGAATCTAAAAAAAAAAAAATGGTTCTGAAGAACCTAGGGGCAGGACAGGAATAAAGACGCAGACATAGAAAATGGACTTGAGGACACGGGGAGGGGGAAGGGTAAGCTGGGACGAAGTGAGAGAGTGGCATGGACATATATACACTACCAAATGTAAAATACATAACTAGTGGGAAGCAGCCGTCTAGCACAGGGAGATCAGCTTGGTTCTTTGTGATCACCTAGAGGGGTGGGATAGGGAGGGGGGGAGGGCGATGCAAGAGGGAGGAGATATGGGGATATATGTATACGTATAGCTGATTCACTTTGTTATACGGCAGCAACTAACACAACAATGTAAAGCAATTATACTCCAATAAAGATGTTAAAAATATATATATTAGGAGAAAAAAAAAGTAGCTGATGGTAGGGAGACTAAAGTTATTCTTCTGGAGGAAAAATCAGGCAAAACAAACATAAAAGAGAACAACCTCCTAGGAGATGATTTCCCACAAGCTGTATAAACTTTCTTGAGCTAAACAAATAATCCTAGAGATGAACTTTTGTCTTCCTATTTTGGGGACACATCGTAATGATTACCTGTGGTTTTTCCTCACTGAACCTTGACAATGAGACAAAATATGTTTTTCATTTTCCCCAGCTGAATGTCTTATAAAGATATTTTTGGAAGCTGAGCTTTTCCCTTGTGAATGATTTTATAAAATTTAATATCGATTGTGTAATCATCAGATCTGACTTTATATCAAAGCCCAGACTCTCAAACCATGCGCAAGAAATTCCACCCTGAGACAGGCAAAGCCTTTGTTTGTTAAGGACCACTTTTACAATATCCCACTCACCAATATATCTTAATACTCCACTGCCTCAAAGAGGTGGGAGAACCTGCCCTGTATTAAGTTGCCGTAGGCAAGTTTCATGAGATTTCAACATATTTTTAGGATTTTCTCTCGGACAACACTCTTGAAATTCAACCTCAGATTATGGAGCAAAGAGGTGGAGTAGACAGAAGAGAAAGAGCTATAACCATGTGCTAAGAGAGGTAGCTTGTCTCCACAAGCCATAGAAACAAATCAGAAGAAGACAGCAGGGCTTCCCTGGTGGCACAGCAGTTAAGAATCCACCTGCCAATGCAGGGGACATGGGTTCGAGCCCTGCTCTGGGAAGATCCCACATGCTGCGGAGCAACTAAGCCCGTCCGCCACAACTACTGAGCCTGCGCCCAAGCCACAACTACTGAACCCGCATGCCGCAACTGCTGAAGCTCGCATGCCTAAAGCCTGTGCCTTGCCCTTGCCACAACCAGAGAAAGCCCGTGCGCAGCAACAAAGACCCAACACAGCCAAAAAAAAAAAAAAAAAAGGAAGACATCAGTGTCCAAGTAAGACCTTGGCCCTCCTTGGATGTGTAACTGGGACAGGTCTAGCCATGGGGGAGATCCAGGTTTAAGCAGTTAGCAGCAATTTGCTCAGCTTGGCTCAGTCATTATCCTACAAAGATGATTTCTCAGTGTCTCACCTCTTCCCACTTTTTTTCACCTACCTCTACTGAAATTCCTGGTCTCCTCTAATACATGAAGTGTCTGAGTAGCCTTACCTCAAACTATGACTTTAATTTGGAACAGGGAACCACTTACCCCTTAAAGAGAAAATGATGGTTTAATCAAAGCCTCATTTGAGAAGAGCAAGACCTTCTGCCTGCTTCACACTTCTGCTCAGGAGTGAAATGCCATGTGGGTCTTATGGAATACCCATACCCTGTACTACAACTGCAAGGAATACGAGGAGAGAAATTTCCACTTTGTTCTCTAGGAATGTGCATTCATTCATTCATCCCCATTCAACTTTGATTAAACTTTGACTCAGCCAAGTGAAATGATTCATCAGGAAACACATTAGAAGTTGATGGCACAGTCGGAAAATCACAGTTCCACTGAATGTGTTCCACTGAAACACAACTTCTTCTTCCATCCCTTTAATCGAAGCAGGCGAATGAAAGAGTAAAATGTGTTCATACCATTATAAAAAGTCCTTTCTAGTCTTAACCTGCCCTAGAGGATGTAAGTCATATATGTTCTAAGACCTTTAAAATAAACTAAAGCTTGAGACCTTTATAAACCCCCATCCCTAAAGTTTACCTGATTTGCCTCTATTGATAAAGTTATCTAATCCCATTATTTTCTCTTATTGTTGGTCTTAAGTCATCTTTCTATCTCAAGTGATGGTTACAGATACTCTGTATTCCTTAGCCTATCAATTCTGACCCTGCTAAGATTTCACACAGCAGCCTCATTTCAACAGTATAACCAAATATTTTCATACTCCTGATTAATAAAAAGTACTAGTGTTTTTCTCATTCCTTCATGGGTATTAAAACACATTTTAAAACTAAGTACCTTTTTTATAGATATAGATAAGAAAAGTAGAATGAATTTTTCTTAAGTTTTTATTAGATCTTTTGGGAGTTGACCAGGTAAGTATTATTGGAATTAATTGTTGAGTACATTCATAATTGTCAATGATACCAACACTGATATTATTTCATTAACACCTCAATAGTTCTTTAAAGATTCAGAACGTCATATTGGGTCACAAAAAGAAATCATCCTTTCCAATGTGTTTTTACCATGAACCAAAACACATTTAATTTCTTCCTTTATAACTCCAAATGTAGAAGGCAAGCTTTAAATACTGTTCACAAACGTACCAAAGGGTAACATCAAATACTTGGAAGTTTGCACTACAGCAAAGAACAGAACGGTGATTTATTTAATTTTAGTCAGTCCAAGTTTAATTTCATGAATTTTACACCTAAAGGCTTCTGATTGCTATAGCTCTTACTGTGAATAAATTTTGCTCTTGAAAACTGATAATTAATTCTTCCACCTTGGAAGACTGAAAAGCCTAGACTTCTGAATCCATTTACATGAAAATTAACATTCTTTTCTCCTGTTTCTTTGAAATTTCTTTAGAGATTACCTTTCCTCATTCAGTTCTGACTGTACCAAACAGCCATTAATATAGTTTCCTTTTCTCTATATTCTCAAAGGCTTGGGGTTTTGAGAAACCTCTAGTGTGCAAAAGTCTGGAAACTACAGACAAGTCAACCAATGTTAAAACTAAGAACGAATTCCTTTCATCTTGAGAACAGTGTTGAATATATCATTAGGCTAACCTCACACAGGCATCTATTTCCTGGTCATCTACATTTGCTCCCTCCATACATGCAGCAGCATGCTTCTGAAATCAAAAAGAGAGATTTAATAAGGGAGCCGATAGATAACACAGATTATATTTTGATATGCATAAGGGCTTCCCTGGCGATCCAGTGGTTAAGACCCTGCGCTTCCATTGCAGGGGTCACGGGTCCAATCCCTGATTTGGGAACTAAGATCCCGCATGCAGTGCAGCACGGCCAAAACAAACAAACAAACAAACAAAACAGTAATATTTTGATATGCATGTGGAGCCTGATAGGCAATGCTAACATACCAGTGAATGTTAGAAAACCATTTGCAATTAGATATTCCAGCTACCGCTTTCTTCATTCCTTCCTTCTTCCTTTTAAATTGCCTTGCCTTTTTCTTTCAATGTCATTTATTTTTCAATCTTTGGACCATTTATTTTCCCATTAAAGTGAAACACAAAGAATGGGTTTCATTACATCTCAGACAAGAGATGGGCTGGTCGATGGGCACCAACATATAGGTTCCCTCATTGGAGAGCTCAAAGTCATCTCGATTTCCCATCTTTGAGACAGATTCTTCACAAAGGATAAGTGATTTGAAAATCAAACGGTCATTTTACTGAAAGAGGGAGCTAAGGTAAACTGGCAGCATGGTCTAAGTCATCTCTACACTGAGAAGTGAGCAAGAAGACAAAGGTCTAGAAGTTTTAAAAAGAAAAAAACTAAAAAAGGCATACTGACTGATGTCCAAACACATATACTATCAAATCTGGCAATAAAAAGGACACCAGAGTCTTTTCCTTTGTTTTGCATACATCTTTTTGAGAAGTTCCTGTTTGGACAAACTGTTGCAAACAAGAGAAAAAAATATGAAATAAATAGAAATCATTCTGTCAAGTTTCTAATTTTTCTTTTTGAGGTTCCCTAACAATTTTGTAACACCAAGAATACAAGGCATAAATATCATCTGCTAGATCTCATCTCTCTCCTTTGGAAAAAACTTGTGTCTAAACCGTGAATTTCTATTCTGTTTTTCAAGATCACAAGGCAAGATTCTGCTGATGAAGTTTATTAAAATATAAAACTGGAAGATGAGACTACAAAAGACTAAAGCAAACACAAAAGTGGCAAAGTACCAGAAATGCTGCATTGGACTTCAGCCCATCTGAAGGACATCTACTCAGGATGATAAAACTTACCCTTTGCTCACACAGATCTCTGGACCATTTAAACCAAAAATTATACGTTATACTTCTAATTCTAAGGATAAAGTGAAAATTACTAAGAGATATAATTTACAAATGACTTCATTGAAATGGTAGACCATTTTCAATTCTGACATTTTTATATCTCGGAATTTTTTTTATCCTTCAAGATGAAGGCACAATGTAGTGCTAGAAATATTCCTTAAAGTTGAAAGTGAACAGAGTACCTCCTTTTTCCTAACTCATTGTTAACTCCATCAACAAAATGATATCCAGATTTCCTGTGCCATTTGTAAGCTATCATGCTATTTGCAAAGAGTTTAGCAGAGTCTATGGTCTCAAGAAGTTTATGACCTAAAAGGACAGAGAGGGCTTCCCTGGTGGTGCAGTGGTTAAGAATCCACCTGCCAATGCAGGGGACATGGGTTCGAGCCCTGGTCTGGGAAGATCCCACATGCCGCAGAGCAACTAAGCCCGTGAGCCGCAACTACTGAGCCTGCACTCTAGAACCCGTGAGCCACAACTATTGAGCCCGTGCACCACAACTATTGAAGCCTGCACGCCTAGAGCTGGTGCTCCACAACAAGAGAAGCCACTGCAATGAGAAGCCCGCGCACTGCAATGAAGAGTAGCCCCTGCTCGCCGCAACTAGAGAAAGCCTGCGTGCAGCAACGAAGACCCAACGCAGCCAAAAATAAATAAATAAATAAATTCATTTAAAAAATAATAATAATAAAATAAAATTAAAAGGACAGGGAGGATGGACACGTCATAGGCCACACATGTTGCATGGCCATTACAGATGTTAAGAGCTCAGAGGAGGGGAGATCATTTCCAGCTGGTTTTGGTCAAAGAAGCCTTTATGGAAGGGCTTATGGAGGGCAGTAGCTATTTTCAAATGATGAAACAGAGGGTGATACAAATCAAACTGATGACACTAATGCAAAACGTAGAGTCAAAGAAGTACAAGGGTCATGTGGGGGCCGATGGGCCTGGTAGTCAGGTGTCCAGTAGGTCAATGAGGGAGAGATGAGAGGTTACTCTCAGACTCCAAGGCGGTGCTCTTGAACTATGGACATTGACCATAGGCCAGTATGGACAATAAGGGCTGACTTCTTAAATTATCTTCTTTAATTATCAAATAATAGCAGTATTGGAAGAAAAAACTTTTGTAAATCACAATTTCACCACCTTAACAAAACAAGTATTTTCATTACTTTGTATTCCCTTCTAGGGATTTGTCCATATGGCTGAATATTTTTACCTAGAAGTTGTCATACAATTTTGCACTCAGACTTTTTTCACTGAACATTCTAACATCGAATATATTTTTGCTGCTTTTTAAAATCTTCTTTTGAGGAAATGCAGTTCCCTAGAAGACAGAATCAGACCTGCAATAGCTACTCAAGATTAAAAGCAGACACTGAAAAGAATTTTGTCTCAGCAAGAGTAGCTAAAAACAGAAATTATTTCTTGATGAGTTTTTAGAAATACACTTCTCTGGAAGGTCCTTAAGCATATGGCACATGCTCTTACGTCTTGAATTTTCCAGAGCAACGCTGGTAACAGAGATTTTGTTCCACTGTCTTTCTCCCCTCTCTGCCTCCCCCATCCTCCTCACCTTCAGGACACTCAGACTTGTCAGATTTATCTTGATTCTGTATTTTTAGCAAATTGTCTTGAATCCAAGTATTCCCTCACTTACTTGAGTGTGCACTCAGGCAACTTTCTTAACCTCTCTAAGCCTTAGTTTCATTCTCTGCAAAACGAGGGTAATACTAATACGTCCTCAGAAGATTGCCATGATAAATCAAGGAGGGATTCCACGAGAGGCACTGTGTATCGTGTTTAAAAGCAGACTCTGAAACCATCCTGCCTGGATTCAAAATCATATTCTGCTCCTTGTTATGGGATCTCGAGCAGGCCATCAAATATCCTGCCTCAGTTTCCTCATCAGTACAATAGGAATGATAATAATATTGGCATCTAGGTACTCCTGTCTGTGTTGTTATGAGGAACAAAGGAGTAAAGTAGCTTGGAATTGTGCCTGGGACATGCAAGGGCTAGGTACATTTTCATCAGTACTATACTATTTAGATCAGGTTAAACAGCCAACAAGTGGTAACTATAGATATTACTTTCTAGTATTCAAGCAGAACAGTTCTATCCTCTCTGGTAATCATTATTTGTTTTCATTCACTAAACCTGAGGGACATGAACCCAGTTAACTTAACCAAACAATTATACAATATTTACCAAGTGCCAGGCACTGTTATAAGCACTTTACAAATAGTAGCTCATTTAATTTTCACAAGACCCCTATGAAATAGGTACTGCTGTTTCTTCCACTTTACAAATGAGAAGAGTGATTCTTGTATGTCACTGAGAGAGTCCACGGCAATGAATCCGTCCCAGAGCTAGTAGCTGATAGAGCTGGGATTCTGACCCTGGTTCTCTGGCTCTAGAACCTATGCCCTTAACCATGGCACTATGTAGCTTCCAAGAAAGGAAAACGTTCAACCCATAGGCCCTTTTCTCATGCAATCTCCTGTGTCACATGCCAAGCACCGTAAGCCCCAACTTGACATGGAAGATCTATGGGAATAAGGTCTCTAAACATTCAGGCTCCACGCCCGGTGGCCTCTCTGGTTTGTATCGCCAGGCTCCTCCAAGCCCCCCATCCTAAACTGGCCACACAGTTCAGGAGATGTCTGGGAAATTCCAAAAACAGAAGGCAGATGAGAAGCAGTGGGGCGTTTCATCTGTGAATGTCTTCACACAAGGATCTAAATGCTGAGTGAGGACACGTTGCCCTCCATGGAGAAGAGACCAGCTCCTGCTGGCAGGACCTCGGCACTGACAGCCACCACTGGAAAGGAGGCAGGGAGTTTGCTAGCTGGGACAGACACCTGGCAGAGGACAGACACCCCTCCAACCCATCCAACCCAGAGCTGGCTTCTAAACACGTTTCCCCTCAGTACTATGCAAGAGCTTGCCCATCCACTACTGGAAGAAGACAGCTAAGTAAATCAGTTTCCAGGTAAAAAGGGCATAACTCCTAACAATGAATCATTAGGGAGTTTTCCTGACCAGAACATGACTGAGGCTGGCCAGAGTCTAGTCTGAGCAAACCTTCAGAGTTTAAAATATTGATCATCTTGGTTTAAAGGCGTTGTCTCCATAAAAGCAGAGTGCAGGAGAGTTCCTTGACGGTTTACTAGATACCTCAAATCTCAATCCTTCCCTGTCTCTCTCTCATACACACACACAGTACTATTCAAAAACAAATGTCTTAGCAACACGGATGGACCTAAAGATCATCATACTAAGTGAAGTAAGCCAGACAGAGAAAGATAACGATTATATGGTATCTCTTAAACATGGAAACCAAAAAAATAAATAAATAAAAGAAAGAAAGAGAGAGACAAATGAGCTTATTTCCGAAACAGGAAGAGACTACAGACATAGAAAGAAACTTATGGTTACCAAAGGGGAAGGCAGGGGAGGGGAGGGATAAATTAGGAGGTTGGGATTAACATATACACACTAGTGTACATAAAATAACCTACAAGCACCTACTGTATAGCCCGGGGAACTATACTCAATATTTTGTAATAACCTATAAGGAAAGAGAATCTGAAGAAGAATATATACGTGTATGTGTGTGTGTGTGTGTATATATATATATATATATATATACACACACACACACACACATATATACATATATATAACTGAATCACTGTGCTGTACACTTGAAAGTAACATGATTTTGTAAATTAACTACACTTCAATTTTAAAAAAAGAAAAAACAAATGTCTTAATTTTTAGCCTTTTTAAAAAACTATAGAGGTTATTTTGCTTCAGTGCCTGAATTATCATCTAAGTGATATATTCAAGGTTTCATCTTTCACTTATAGTCGAAGCAACCCTAAGCTTAGATTTCCCACATGCTATGGTTTGAGCACATTTAGATTTGGCCCTGCTCTCCCAATTCCAGACCCTGGGTCCTAATCCCCATTGCTCTTTGCATGCTGAGGTTTCTCAGCTACTCCAGTTCTCTGCCTCCCTTCCAGTCCCTGTAACTTCAACCGGTACCTCTGCTCTCCTAACCCAGCCTAACCCAGCGGCCCCACAGCTGCCCCAGACATCTGTGCTCCCCACCCATCAGAACCCACTACTTCCCAGTTCCCGCCTCTCAGACCATCTCATCACGGATCCCATGAAGGACTCTGCTTCTGGGCCCTCAGCCTGGTGAGCCCTGTGAATCGAATTCTCTGGCATACCTAACCAGGCTTCCCATTTGACTGTCAGCTTCATATGGCCCTTTTATTTCAACATTCCCTTAACCTCAGGAGACAAACACCCCTTCTGTAAGGCCCCAGGCCTGGGGAACCTTCACAGGTGGGCCAAACTGAGTCACCTTTCCTCCCATCTCCCACCAAAGAAGGACAACTCGGCCTCTGCAACCAGCTCAGACCTGTCGGTTAGGCAAGTCTTCTGTTTTCCTGAGGGGACACTTTAGACTTTGAAATGGTATCTTGTTAGTAGATATCAGAGTAAAAAAATAAGTCCTATAGACCTGGAAATGTTGAGATTTAAACAATTAGGATACATATCTGAGTTTTACCATAAATGTCTATTCATTGAAAAATTCAAACCAAAAAGGATATTCTAAGACTAGGTGGAGATGGGGAGACAAGGGTAGGATGGGAACATGGAAAAAGGGTGAATTATCTTTGGATGGCTTCGCGAAAACAGCATTTGCCCTCCAAGGGGTTAAATGCATAGACAAACAAAGGAAATAACCCATTTGAGGAACCAACGGCATAGAGTATCCTGGTAGTAAAAAATAAAACTAGTATTTCATATTATCCTGCAATTAGAAATGAGCATTTTCTTCTATCTAAAAGCCAGTTTTGAGTATGGTCTTGTACCCATAGTTGTACAATAATTGAGAGACCATTCATTCACAATAAGAACAGGCTGGGAATACAGCTTCTATCTTCTTTTATTATCCTGCAAATTAAATTCACTTATAGTTTCTTTTTTTTTTCATAATGCTAATGCAACCAATTAAAAATGTAAGTAATATAGTCCACTTATTTTGTTCTTTGAACTCCCCAGCTATGGGCTGGTAGGAGCTCTGGGAAGTGCGGCCTCACTGCCAATGCCCCCTATAGTTCAGCACCCAGTAGTAGGGGAACTTGGTCAATTACATTCTCTGTATTTGGAAGACTGAAAGGTTCGTTCTCATTGCTGCCACAGAAATTAACCCATTAGTTCAACATCTGGACATTTTCTACATACTTAGAGCTACTTGGCTGGAAGTTGTGGGAGATACAAAGATGGTTAAGACCAACTTATGCAACCCAGGCCCAAGTAACTCAAACATGAGGCAGACTTTATTTTGTCCCAAATGAGGCAAAATCAAAGGGGGTCTACAGCCCCTGAGTGTGGCCGGGATACTAAAGCAGGCCCATTCCTGGGAGCCATGGAACTCCTCTGACAGCCAACTACGACTCAAGGGCCCCCGGACGGCCTTGCTGAGCCCTCTTACATCACGCAGGGGTCAAGGGCACACCCACCCAATGGCTTTTCTTTCTCTCCTTCACTGTGGATCAAACTGGTACCAATCGGCACACCCCCTCCAGCATTTATTATTTGTAGGCTTTTTAATGATGGCCTTTCTGACTCCAACAACAAGGACCTACTGTACAGCACAGGGAACTAAACTTAATATTTTATAATAACCTCTAAGGGAAAAGAATCTGAAAAAGAATATAGATAGATAGATAGATAGATCTGAATCATTGTGCTGTATGCCTGAAACTAAGCTAACATGATACTGTAAATCAACTATACTTCAATTTTAAAAAATATGAAGAAAAAAAAAACTGGTAGCAGTCTGATGAATTCCCCTGCTTTATCCAGCTAACTCCCTATTTTTCTCACACAGCTATTTCCCCTAATAAAGTTCTTGCACATTTAATCCCATCTTGGCCTCTGCCTCTCAGAGGACCAGGACTGTCAATTTCCTATCTGACATGACTACACATTTTTCCTGAGCTTTCCTTTTAAACTCTATACTATGGAAACCTTGCCTCAGTTGCTGCTTTAACAATCAGTTCAAATAACAACAACAACAATAACTGTTAACCTTTTACTGTACATTCTCTCATATGACCACAGGAGAAAGATGTGACTATTATTCTCATCTTTCAAGAGGAGAAAAAGAGATTTAGAGAGTTAAGAAACTAGCCCAAAGTCACCCAGTTAATAAAAGACAGAGCCAGGACTTGGCACCCATTAAATCTATGTTCGTGGCATATCGTTTTAACCACTATACAATGCTGCTAAGTAATTAACCTCCTAAATCAAGTATATTTATGTAAGTTTGCAATCTTTGCATCTATTCAAAATTTGCCAAGGTTCACCTTATTATTTGCTCAGCTATTCTCAAAGTGGCCCAAAACTCCCAAACAGTCTAGGATGAGTGTGGACACTGCACATAGCAATGATTCAGGAATACGTTTTAGCTGCTGCAGACATTCCTGAATTCTTCTTTGAACAAATATACTTTGAGACACAACCACATGCCAGGCATTGGGCCATGACAATAAAGAACACTCTTTTCTCTTTAAGGATGTGAAATTTTTAAAAAGAGGAGTCCTATTTAAGCTAAGGTTCCACTCCTAAAGGATTCCAAACTCTCGACTACCATTTTACCACCTGATTGTCACAAGAACTATTTTTGGATCAAATTTTCCCCTCCTGGCCCCATTCCTGTAACTTTTTCTTGATTTAGAATCATTCCCTTTAATGAGTTTCCCTCTGCCAGGACCCTGATGATTACTGTATTGGTCAGAAATAGCTAGTTAGAACAGAAGGGTCAAGCATTTCTCCAGCCCCCAGAAGGTTCCATTCGATGCTTGTCAATCACCTCCATGAGGACATGGAGGGGGTCAAAAATCAAGGCCAAATATGAATGGGAACAGCTGCTATTAAAGTCTCAAACACCAGGAACCATCTCTTGGTTACCTTGATTACATACTGCACAGTATCAAAATCATCTGTGAGGAAGCAGTGGAGAATAATGGAAAGATGGGTTTTAACATCAGACAGACTTGGGTTTGCATCCTACTCTACCACTGACTGACTCAGACCATAGCACATTACTTAACCTTTCAGAACCTCCATTTCCTTATCTGATCTTTGTGGGAACTAAATGAGGCATTATAAATGGGGGCTCAGTAAATGCCTCTTACTATCACCACTAGTCTACCTCCCCTACCAGGCTGTCGGCTCCTTCCAGACCCATTTCCAGGTCATATAGCCTCAGCACATAACACAGTGCCCAGCACAAGATAGATGCTTAGTAAATGTTTATAGAATGAATGAACGAATGGTTTGTAATCTAGACAGTGGACCCTCCAGATGAAAATTCCCACGGTGACCTCCCACACCAAATCTATCTTCATCCATGATTCGTAAAAGCAATTCTAATAACTCTTGGGCCTAATTCCAAGATTCCAGCTTACTCTAAAAGGCCAATGCACGTAAGTTTAGAATACAAAGAGAAAATTTTGATTTGTCACCTTGCAATGGCATTTAAGCATGAAAGGCCTAAGGACTAGGAGTGAGGTAGGGTGTGACAATGGGAAAGCCAGGGAGATTATAAGGGAAAGAGAAAATATATGAAAGCAATGGTAATTTCATCTTTAAAAGGGGTTCATTCAAAGCACAGATTTAATAAATTATAGTAGCAAGCAGTTACATGGCAATTTTCAACTTCAAAGGTCTGGACCAACTGTTATCAAACTCTCTTTCCATGCAAATGAGGAATACTGATACCATTTGACAGCTGGATATGTGGAGACAGAGACTCAAATACATTTCCAATGTCACACAAGAAACTCAGTAATGGTCAAGATAGGTGTCCAAAAAAAAAAAGATGGGTGTCCAAACTTATGCTCATAGCACTGGACCTTCTTTGATCATAAGATGTAAAGAAAAGATCAATTCAGTGGTGGGGTATAAGAAAGAGACAAGAAAGAAAGAGGAGGAAAGAGAAGAGAGAAGAGATAGAGTAGAGAATATTTACTGAATACTAACATTCCTAAGTATACTACATGCATTATTTCATTTACTTCTCAAAGCAGCCCTTCGTTTGGGTATTACTGTGAGAAAACTCAGGGTGAGAAATGCTAAGGAGTTTGTCCAAATCAAATAGTACATGAAAAAGTTGAGATTCAAACCCAGTTTTGTCTGACTATACCAGGCAGGAGTGAGCATGTGTGTGGGCATCTGCACACGTGAGTCAAATGAGATTGTGGAAGGGAAACTACTCTGTATTATAGCCCAGCTGGCCTCTGTTGCAGATGTTGTATGCAGAAATAGTTTCTGCTTGTTCATTTGCCTAATATTAGGCTTAGAGTTTGCATAAAGCAATTAGGAAAAAAAAATCTCCAAGTCCCCTGTTGGAAGAGTTGGAGTTACCCCAGTCAGGAAAAATCAAACATTTAGTTTCACCTTTCATATCCCACCACTGTTGAAGGAATTAATGATTATTCCAGATTTATAGATCAAAGATTGATTTTTTCCAGTGTAGGTAGATGTTAGAACATAGAACCCTGGAGTTGAACAATGTGGGTTCAAATTCTGGTTCCCCCACTTACGAACCGTGTGTCCTTGGGCTGGTTATAGTTATATCCTGCCTCAGTTTTCTCATCTGTAAAATGGAGCATAACAGTACTACAGATGTCAGAAGGTGATAATGAAGATGAAGTGTCAATACATGTTCAAATACATAGTAAGTGCAAAATAAAAATTAGCTATTAGTCTTACTACAAAGTGCATCACTGGCTTAGCTTTTAAGTCTGGTCCTCTCATTAGTGGGCTGTGCTAACGCACCCACGAAGTCTTACTACCCACCACAGAACAGACTGGATTCATTTTAGTTTTGATCAAAACGAGATGTCATTGCCAAAGAAATGAACTTGATTGCTTTTAAACACCATGTCCCCATGGTGAAACATACCAAACTGTTCCCTCTGACTTCCATTCAAGTATGTGTGGGCACTGACTTTTATTTCAATTCATAACGGCATTTACGACCTCCAAGCTGATAGATACAGACAGACAGCAGAATAATGATCAGCAAATGGCTATCATTTGGTCTTGTTTCATTCTTCTGTCCACTTTTCTTCATCAATCTCTCCTTACAAAGGAGAACTTTTGCCTGCTATCACTGATATAAATTTATGAAACTATTATCAAGGTATTTTGAAGTGCTTCTTGTTCACTTAAAATAATATGAACAATGGCTTCCCTGGTGGTGCAGTGGTTAAGAATCCGCCTGCCAATGCAGGGGACACGGGTTCGAGCCCTGGTCCGCGAATATCCCACATGCCGCGGAGCAACGAAGCCCGTGCGCCACAACTACGGAGCCTGTGCTCTAGAGCCCGCGAGCTACAACTACTGAGCCTGCGTGCCACAACTACTGAAGCCCGTGTTCCTAGAGCCCGTGCTCCGCCACAAGAGAGGCCACTGCAATGAGAAGCCCCCCTTCGCCACAACTAGAGAAAGCCCGCGCACAGCAATGAAGACCCAATGCAGCCAAAAATAAATAAATAAAAATAAATTAAAAAATAATATGAACAATAAAAAAAGCATCAAGTTCTCTAAAATGTAGGGGTACCGGTGTATGGCTAGTCGTTTCTAAATGCTTCACCTTCTAAAAGCAAACCGGAGCAATGGGAAATCCTTCGAGTTACTTAAAGACACAGAAAAAAAGAGTTTGTCAAAGCTTACTAAACTCTAGGGGGGAAAAGACAGCCACAGAGGAAAGGGCTTTTGCAATATGAAAGAACAGGTAAAACTCTGCAGCACTTTTGATTTCCAAAACACAAAGGGAATATTCAGAACAGGAAGAAAACACCAAAAAGTCATTGTAAAACAGTGCACATACCACTTTTTCCAGTCAGTGACAGTAAGGAGAAAATATAGGATCAGCTTTAAAAAAAAAAAAAAAAAAAAAAAAAAACCTCACTAAGGGTATTTTATTGATGTGCAGTCATTTGCTAGAGACCTCTTAATTCTCCTGGGTTCCTGAAACCGTCAAAAATTCTACAAGTGTGAATAGTTTTGTATAAGCAAAAAGAATGTCTTCATTGCTGAGTGTGATATTTTAGGCTTTACATATGCCTTATTAGGATTTTTTTTAATAAAATGAAAATGTAAATCTGCTACCATTTACATTCCTCAGCCTATCTGACCTTAAGTCATTATTTCAGTCTGGTATTTATCTTAGGGTTGTAAAGCAAGCATTCTCATCCGTGCATGAATTCCACATCGCAGTTTATCTCAACTAACCACCACCTAAGATTTGAACGTAATGACCTAGTCAATTAAATAAACACTGGAAAACAAACAGGGCACTATTTGGTTTCAGATTTATTACAATCTGACCCTTTGAATAAGAATGATACATGGTATGTGTGTGTGTGGGTGTGTGTGTGTGTGAGTGACAGAGACAGAGAAAGAGAGAAGGGGAGGATTGAAAGGACACTTCCACATCTCTTTGGTAAATCTAAGACATCATTTCTACTAGAAATAGTCCTTTGGTTTCCAAACACTTGAGACTAATTCCTGGTTCGCTAGGAGAGGACGGGTTATTATCTTCCCACCACACTGGTGCTGAGTACCATTGTCCTGACATTCTCCCAGAGCCACCCCCCACTTCTGTGAAGGCGAGTCTCCCTAGTGGCAGAGATGGTGTAGAGGAAAGAGCATAGAACTAGAAATCAGGACAGCTGGGGGCCAGTAGCATAAATGCTATTAATTAGTTTGTGGCCAAGGGCAACTCACTTAACCCCCCAGGGCCTTGACGTCCTCTATTAAATACAAGAAGCTGGAATAATCGTTAGTGAAGAAACCTCAGAATTTTCAATTTCTTTGGTTTGTCAGGACTGTTGTGTTGATAGAAAAGCTGAGGACCTCCTATGTTCTCCAAATGAGATCGGAACTGAGCCACCACTGCTTCTGAGCTCTGAATGGCACTGGCTGGCTGGAGGTGGACTCAAAAACATTTCTGAATTCATGTGGAAGGGGGCAGTGGCAAGAGCATCATGGTCAGCGTGTTGAATTTGATGTGTCGGTGAGGCACCAAAACGACGGTGCCCTTGAATAGTTGGTGACAACAGCTTTAGGCATCAAAAGATAAATGGAAGCTGGGCTAAAGGTAACAAGTCAAGTCATGGGAGTGGATGACAGTGAACTTGAAGAGTGAAAATGGAAAACACATGCAGACACACACACACACACACACACACACACACACACACACACACAGATGTAGAATACAAAGAAATAAGAGAAAGCTGGAGAGGCAAAAGTCTGGGGGCCTTGGTCATGCACTGAGATGTGTATGACAGAGCCTGGCCCCTCTTTCTGAACTATACATTCACTCCTCAATTTGTATTCTACACAGAGAGCCACAACAGAGCCAAGCACAGTGGCAAATCAAGTATGAACTAGCACAGTGCATCACAGTGTATATCACAACTATTCAACACCGAAAATAGCAGGTCCACACAGTAGGATCTGTGTGAAAGTATTCATTCATTCATTCAATAAATAGTCATTGAGCACCTACTATGTGGCAAGTACTTTTAAATACAAGAAACCTAAGTGAGCAAAACTCTGCTTCTTAGCACATACCTTGTGGTAGAGAAAATCTGACCAACAATAAAATAAGCCAGCCCTGTGTGCTATGAGAGGAATTAGAAAGTTTGTAGGAACAGGGAGGGGGCCGACATAAGTAGTTTGGTCAAGCCTTTGCTTGTCTCAGGTCTCAAGGGGAAACTGACAGTCTACCATATCAGCTGTTGGGGTCACTGAAATGCTCCTTGCTTACGCACTCATATTCATGCTCACTGGCTATATAGACAGCTGTCCTCCAAGAATCCCCATTGCTCAGGACCAAATCAGTAGCAAATTAATCCACTGAGCAGAAGAGTTCAAAAGGAGTTATACAGAATCTTAGTATTTAACAGATGAAGGCTTCCAGCATCCCAGCCTTCATGCTGGTTTGTTGATGAGTTTTTAATTTCTTCCTCATGGCCTCTTGGATGAAATACCAAGCAAGGGGAAAATCTAGGAGGCATTTATTTGACCCCTAAAATCCTGGAAATTTCTGCCCTTCCCTGACACACATAAAAAAAGGAATCTGATCAAATAATATCTCCATATTTCTTTATAACACATATCCTCCTCTGTAAAGGATAGCTTTTCATTTCATAATAAATAATTTTATCATTGCTCTGGGATTCCAATTTGGTACTTCAAATCTTAAACTTAAGCCACTGGATTAAACCTAAAATTAAGCATGAAAATATATACATACTTGGATTTGAGCACAGCACTCTGCTATAGCATAAGATTTAAGAGGAACCATAAAAATCTCTCCCTATTAATGCACCAAAAGGTTAAATGTCTAATAGATATTTATTTCAGCCATTCTTGTAATGACCTTATCATCTCCTTAAGACTTCTATCCTACACTTATGGGGTCACAAGAATCCTCCGAGGTGCTTGTGAAAAATACAAATTCATAGCCCCTTCTCCTCCCCTCCTACCACCAATTGTCATTCATGATATCTAGAATTATCCTCAGAAAGTTCTATTTCTAAAAAATGCTTTTTATTATCTAGCAAATGTGAGAAAGATTCCTCTTGATGACGTATGAAGTCTGTCTGTTAGACCCTTGATTTATCACGTAGCTCTGCGTGAACTCATCTGTGCCAGGACTTGCCACTATCTAGTTAATAAATTCACTACTTTTTTCTCGAAGGCACTGCTGAGCACGTGATACATGTCAGGGACTATACGTGAAGCTACAAGGGTGGCTAGGATGCAATCCCCGCCCCCAAGGAAGTGGCCTCTGGGCAGGCTCTAACTTGTCCATGACGCTAGAAAAATGGCTCAGGAACAAAATACCCCAAGTGTGAGTTACCCAGGACAGGAGGCTCACATTGCACTTTCGTTAATGCTGCCTAACTTGAGAGGCGCTTACTGGTAGCCTTAACATGCTAGTTCTAAGGTCACAGAGCTCATTAATTAGAGTCAGGACTTCTGGTCTTAATTCAATTTACTTCTACTACACTGCTATTTACCCATTTAAAAAAACTACCTAGAGTTTAACTTTTTTAGTGCAGTCATAACACCTCCAAATAATAGAACTACTAACACTACCCACACCATGAAATTTGATTTTGTACCTGAAGCAAATTACTTCTTCCAACAGCAATAAAAATTCACAGGGAATATAGAAATTGTGTTTGTTGAATGAATCCCAAAGAGGTCATCTCTCCATTATTCTCAATATAGGCAGAACTCTATGCCCTATAATATCTCCTATTGAGTTCTACATTATTAAAAAAAAAAATTAAATAACATGAGGAATATGGTTCAGATGATAGCCATAATGAAAATTAAAAGGAATGACAATAACACTTGTGAGAAAAGGTAGAAGAAATTGGAACTGGCAAGTCTAGAGAAGAGCAGGCTGGGGAGTGATGCTGTCCTTCTAGTACATGGGACCACGCTGCACACAGAATGGAGACTGGCTGAGCCCCACTGGTCCTGACAGCAGGAAAAAAAGAACGGGTCTAAGTACTCATTCCTTTCTTAGAGCTAACCTTAAAAGGGAGTTGAATGGATGCTAAGAGAAGTTGCTAAACATAGGCTCGTATTACCAAAATAGAGTAGGAATAGTCATTCACTAAAGGACTTTCTACTAACAGAGTTTTTTTGAAAAACTAAACATATATTTGCATCTCATTGTGGGGATGTAAGTTGTGGTACGGTCCAGTGCCTGGGGCCACAGGGCTGTACTTTGAAGGAGGCTGAAGGTGTTGCTTGGACGCTTAGTAATTAAATGACATTTGGTCATCACCATTAATCTAAGAAAATACTGACGACTCAGGATTTCGGTCCCTGCTCCTCCCCCCACCCTTGTAGTCTTTACCTTGTTCCCCAGCTGTGCCTTCACCTCCAAGCGCATCTTGGGTGTCGTAGATTGTACCGAGCTGTACTGGTTTGTGGAACCCTCCTGGCTGATGCATAATGCAAGGTCTGTGTCCAAGACAGTGTGTGTGGTAGCAAATGGATTTTAAATCACAAGTGTTTATAATTATAGATCAGCACTGCAGGTCATTAATTATACATGAGGTAAATCTAAGGAGAAAATGCATTTTTTTTCTAGACTTCCTCTAAGAGGTGCTTTGGTCATCATTTCACAGGAATGGATAGGTCGTGTGTGTGTGAACCAATGGTATCAAGAAGGTTTAAAGATAAATAGATTAAATAGATCCCTCTGACACTGCTTGAAAACAAATTAGCCAAACGGTTGTTGATTCCCTCTACAAACCCGGAGTCTATCAAACTGCTTCCTTCCTGAGAGATTGCTCACTAGCACTGACTGTCTGGGAAAGAGTTAGGAAATCATTTTCCAGGCAAAGCACTAATAGCCTTCATTAGCACAGAATGTAACCGCCAGGTTTCAGAGCTCATATCATCTCTCTGTATAGCTTCTAAAAAGCCTCACTTGAAGACACAATCTCCATGTTGTACAATCACCTTCCTGGGAGCTCTTTTAGTTTCTTCACATTGGAGAACTCAGCAGCAAGTAGCCCAGCTCCCTCCTTGCTGGGAAGTTTTCCTAAGTGAGGACTAAAATCCGTTGAATCTCTGTTCCTCGAATTCTAATGCGCATTTCAAACACCTGGGGATATTGTTAAAAACACAGATTTTGATTCAATACGCCTGTGATGGGGCCTAAGAGTCTGTTTCTAGCAAGATCCTAGTTAATGTCTCTGCTGCTGAGTCACGGAATACACTCTTGAGTGGCCAGAGTTAGATCGTTCGAAAAAGCCAATTCAACTTAGCATTCAGTTAATGAGCCCTTGTTCTCTGCCAAACACTGTGTTGGGTGTGGTCTTCCAGAGTTACATCAATAGAAGATTACAGTATTATTGAGAGAATTTAGTTCAGTTCGTGTGATGGCATTCACAGCGTTTCCAAACTTCTCCACTGACTAAAAAAAAAAAAAATCTCCTGAGACATCTGTTTCAAGTTACTCAGTAGAATTAAGGTGAAGCCTGAATACTAGCATTTACCAGGTGATTCTATCATTGCACTGGAAACCCTTCTTAGCATCACCAAACGTTACAGGCATTGGACTTGACTAGATCTTAATGTGGTTCTTCTGCTTAATCGCTCTAACTTTGGTTGAGTTTCTTCGCTTCTCTCCATCTTAATTTTCTTACCTAGAAAACTGACGTAATAAGACTATTCTTTAATGATTGGTTTAAGGATTAAGGGAAATAATGCGTATAAAACCTAAGCACAGTGCCTGACACATAGTAGGTGTTTCAGTTACTATGGCTGTGTAACAAATCACCCCAAGCTTAGTGCCATAAAACAACCACCATTACACAATGCTGTGGATTCTGTGGGTCAGGAATTTAGAATGGGCACCACAGCGTCAGGGTAGTCAGACTTTTGATGTGGTACCTCAGGGCTCCAAGTATAAGGTTAAGAGTGAGCAGGGCAGAAGCTGCTTCTCAATTCCTGAGCTAGCTTCAAAGGTCATGCACATCACTTCTACTACATTCTATTGGTAACCACAAGCCCTCCCATTGTCAAGGGTAGGACAATCAGACTCCACCTATCAATGAGAGTAGCAAATCTCACCGTAGATGAACATGCAGGATAGTCACCATAGGAAAATAAAGTCTGCCATGCAGGCAAACAGTAATTATTTCTCTCCTCCTTGTGGGCTAGAAACCTATCAAATAGTTGTACTATTGTGACATCTTCGACTCTACACTTGGGGGGCAAAAACTCAGTCCTGGGTCCTCCAGAGATCACTGTTTAATCGCATCTTTGTCTAACTGCATCTATGTCTACCTCTTAGTCTAAGAATGTCTCTGGCAGTTTCTAGTTCACAAGCACAACTAAGTATATTCAGAGAGGCCCTTACCCCCAAGTGTGGAAAGTGATCATCTCCTTCAGCCACAGGATTTTGCAGATCATGACAGAGCTTTTCCAAAACAAAAGGCCGTTCTTCCTCATGAGCTGCACCCAAACTCTTTGATGGCAAGGGCCCTATCTCTGATAAGCCTCCATTTTCTAGACTGGGATTACATTGCAGAATGTGGTTTGGAGTTGGTACTCCAGCATGTTGCAAGAATTCAATTCCATTCTTTGTGTTCTCACACCACTTCCTGTCCTCTCCAGATTCTTTACTGAATCTAGTTCATCATCACTAATCCTTCCCTCCATACTTCACCCATTTGGACATTTAATAGCCTATTCTGCTTATCCGGAACAACAGAAACTACAATTCCGAAAGCACCACTTTCCACTCTCCTTCCTCGTGTCAAGTAAGTTACTTTTCAAGTACATAGTTAAAAATCAAAGTACTAAGAGACCTTTTAATGGCAAATTTCAGAATTCCTGCTCCAGTTAACTGTTTACATTCTCTGCGCACCGCAAGTGGCAATCTACTGCATTTTGACACAGTCATTTTCTCTTGTACCACTCTCCTTCATGGAACTGGTCAATATTGACTATTCTGGAGTCATAACTATGTGCCAGGGGCCAGATCTGAGTACTGGGAATAAGGAACAATACTGAAACAGACAATGAAGTGTCTCTTTTGAAGCTGCAGCCAGGATTGAGGCAGGGGAAGCAAAGACCTGAGTGGGAATCAAATTTAAGTGGTAAACAATACTTCAAGATCCAGCCAAGGATAAAACCTATAGATTAGGAGAGAATCCAAAATGAGTAAAACAGAGTCTTCTTTCCTAGGAAAATTAAGTAACATGCATGAGGAAGGCAAGTGCAAGATGTAGCACAAGGCAGAAGGAGATATAGCACAAGAAAGACATAAGCAGATTCACAGGAAATTTTAATGCAAGGCATGTCATTTTAACCAAACAAGACTATCTCTGAGGAGAAAAACTCTCTGGAAAGACCTGCAAAGTCTGTTATGGTCCCTAGATGTACCTCCTCCCCTTGCATCCCTCATCCCCATTCACCCATGCTCCATCCCCTTCTTTACCTAATTCTGAAATCCCACCAGTCCTTGAAGATGCCCTTCAGGCATCTCTTTCTCAGAAGAAGGCATTAGTTACTGGTCCCCCGTGCTCTGCTCAGCCTATCATACATAAAGCTGTCACGGTACATATGCCAGCGCCTTTGCATTTATCTGTATTTACCTATCTTCCTCCTCAGCCAGTGATGTTCTTGAGGGAAGAAGCTACCCTTTTCCTCCTTACCCCTGTATGTTTTGGTACAATGCTTGACACCTTGTAACACTGACCAAATGGATGTTGAATATGTAATTGAGAGTCTGAAGTCAGGTCAAAAGTCTGATCAAAGTGAAAAACATCTGAAGAGAAAAGATGGTAAGATGTAACTGTTTTTCACTTCACATAGGTCTATGAATATGAGTGTGAGTGTACGTGAACTGAACTAGGAGTCTACATACTTTGGCCTGTAGACCCAATCTGGCCCACCCCCTATTTTTGTACAGAAAGAGTCACTGGGACACAGATGCACCTCCTTGTTTCTGTATTATCCATGGCTGCTTTCATACCCACTGCAGAGCTGAAGAGATGTAACAGAAAACATATGATCTGCAAAACCAAGAAGATATACTACCTGACCCTTTACAGAAAGAGTTAGCCAGCCCACGATGCGTAATGTTCAGAATGATAAAGTATAAGGTCTCAAAATGGCATGTTACACCCTGGAGACAATTTATATTGGTTCAAAACAAAAAAACAAAAAAAATCCATTTCCCTATGAATAGCCCTCCATGTCCTTTGTAACTACTTTGTATTACCCTGCTCCTACCCAGACCCTATTCCGTACCTGCTACCTCCACTGGTTACTCGGTCTCTTACAGTAGCCACTGTACAAAGAATGTAGACTCTGCCCTCTAGGAACTTAGAATTCAGACACAAAAAACTAACTACTAGGAGTATCAGCGGTCCCTCTGCCGCGCACAGACCACACAGACCACCAAGGAGAAAGTGTATTGACAGGAAGGCAGTTCCCATGGACTACCGATAAAAACATTAATGAATTTGCAGCGACATGGATACACCTAGAGACTGTCACAGTAAGTGAAGTAAGTCGGACAGAGAAAGACAGATACCATATGATATCACTTAAATGTGGAATCTCAAAAAATGATACAAATCAACTTATTTACAAAACAGAAACAGACTCACAGACATAGAGAACAAACTTATGGTTATCAAAGGGGAAAGTGAGGGGGGATAAATTAGGAGTTTGGGATGAATAGATACACACTACTGTATATAAAATAGATAAACAACAAGGACCTACTCTACAGCACAGGGAACTATATTCTGTACTGTGTAATAACCTATAATGGAAAAGAATCCAAAAAGGCATATATATAATGGATAATATATATAACTGAATCACTTTGCTGTACACCTGAAACTAACACAACATTGTAAATCAAATTTTTTAAAAGCCAGGTCCTTGAAATTTGTAATGAGCCCATAAGACAGGCCAGAAAAAAAGATGAATGAAAGTCAAATATATGTGGACTACTCATAGTTTTGGCCATCATTTTTTCAATCTACTTGCAGCAAGTGTGCACAGACTTGACTGTCTTGAGAACTTGGGAACCAGTAGCATTCAGAGATTCATCCCCTTCTTCCCCAGGCAGTGGGGCTGTTGAGCACATCAACGAATTAAACTCATCCAATCAGCTATCAGGTCTGAGGTCTTCCTGAGCCCTGGCTCTGGCACTCTGTGCTAAAACGGAGCTGACAGCCCTTCACATCATCTTCTCCCCTCCTCCCAGCAGGCTTCTGCGGGTCCCATCACTTGTGAGTATGCAGGTGTGACTTTCCCCATACATTTACTGTCCCTCATTTGCCACACACAGAGCAGGGCATGCGTGTCCACCTCTGTTCCATTGGTCAGGATTTTATTATTTAGCTAATGAGCAGGCAATGAAACTGGTAAGGTAACCACAATTAAGTCCAAGCTTCACACAGTGAAATGCAGTGGTGGAGATACACAATTATTATTACAGGGTTTATACTGATACACAGAGTCCAAAGAAACTTAATTCCTTCGTTTCCAGAGGAGGTTTTTCTGCTAGGCTATCTTTTCCTAGTATAAAAATAGTACCTTCCAAGATAAGGAGTTTACAGTTGTCACAGTCAGTTTATGCCCAATGAAAGTAGCTCTCTTTATCTGCTCTGATTCTATCTTCATAGAGTGAATTTGGATGCAGTCACCCAAAATTACTTCCGGTTAACTTCCCATTGTGAAATCATTTTTAAGCAGATTTTTTTAGTTGAAGAATGCTGACGGCCTTTATAAGTAGCAAGGCCTAATAGTTAAGAGTTTCTACTTCTAAGCTGCACTGCCTGGGTTCAAATCCCAGCTCTACTGACTTCGAGCAAAATCATCTCTTCCCATCTGTATACCTCAGTTTCTTCACCTATAGAATGATGATGATAGAGTTTGCCACATGAGCCTGTCAGAAGGATGAAGTGAGTTAACATATCTAATCTGACACTTAGAATAGTGCCTGCCATGAAATGTGTGCCAATAGTATTCTTTCTCACTCTAGATTCATCTCTATTTTTCTAGAGAGTATCCCTGTGCTACACATGGTTCAGCATAAAAGTGACCCTATCCTTAATGGCAGAAAAATAATTTTGAACAAAATGTTGCTTTATGCTTCTGATTCCAAGCACACTCTTTTCTGTCGTGGAGAAAAGCTAAGATTTCTAAAGTGTTAACTTTATCCTTTTTTGTTAGCAATGGAGCCATTCACTTATGGCTCATATCTTGGCTGTCATTTAAAGGAAAACTATGATTTCATATATAATTTTATACATGTATATATATGTGTATGTATATGAGTTTTCCAACAGACTCTGGGCAAGGTATTTGTATATGTTACTATAGAACAACAGAAATAATTCCACAAGCCACATGGAAAAAACTCTTTCCCATCATAATTTTCTCATTGCTTTGATCATATAAGTGCATTTGATCAAGTGCATTCTTTCAATAACCCAGAATATCTAAATTACTATTAAAAAATTGTGTGTCTGGTTGCCATAGAGGAAAGCTATTAAAAAATATGATGGGTCTCACTGGAAAGGAATGGCCCAGTATTCCTGTCTCCTAGAGGCTCATTTGTGTAGATCACACTTGTTACTCCATTTATTTTGTGCACTTTCATAAGGAAAAGTAGATTTTTGGAAATCACACTGTGTCTTTCCCCTTAATAACTCTAGAAACCATCTAATTTCTGCCAAGTTTTCAGAAAGGACAGAACTTTGAATCTTTCCTGAACCTTCAAAGGTATATACATATGAAGAAACACACTCCAAAAATAATTAAATAACAAGTATTGGTCAGACTGACTTTCTTCCAACCGTTTTAGACTCCTAGATCTTAAAAATGGGCTGCTTTGCAAAGTAGCCTACACTCCTTGCTTTTACTTTTTCATCACTTAATCCCTAAACCTTAGCATTCTATCTTCCACTGTAACTACTATACAGAAAAAACAAAAAATCCTTTGACGACCATTTATGGCAACCTAATTGCCAAATACCAAATACTCATAAAATGGCCCTCTCTCTGCCCTCATCTTCACTAAACCCACCGAAACAATTTGATAGTAGTCACATCACTACTAGATCATGACGAACTCGTTTCTATGATGACACTTTTCTGAATGTTCTGGCTCTGTCTCCTAGCCTGGCTGTGCTTTTTACACATTCCTTCAAATCTAGGCATTCCTAATTTCCATCTCTGACCTACATCCTGTACAATGTCATCTCTCTCAGTGAGCTCATTTAATGCCATGGTTTCAATGATTACCTCCACAAGCTCGATTCCATTCCCACCCTCTCTAGAACTACAGCCCAGATTTCCAGCCATCTCTTGTATGCTACTGATTAAATACTGGCTGCCCAAATTCCAAAACTAAGCTCATCATGTCACCTTCCCTTCCCGAAACGAGCTCCTCCTACTAACCTTCCACTTTGTTTGTAATTCCATCTTTCTTTTAGTCACATGGGTCTGAAAGCTAGGAATCATCTTTGATTTTTCTCTCTCTCTACTCACTACACAAATCAATTACCGAATTCTTTTTATTTTTTCCATGAAATGACTCACAGTTACAACCCTTTCATTCCAGTTTCTAGGACCACCACCAACATTAACTCCCCTCCTGAACTTCTGAACCTGATTCCTCACAAGCTCCCCACCCAAGCATCTCTCCACACTGATCTACCACGTACATGTGCATATGCATGCTCACTCATGTATGCACTGGCGTCAACATCCTTCCTGGCTCCTGGCTTCCATGTTGTTATTCCAATATAAGAAAATCTTGCCAGGAGCTACCAAACACGATGCCTACGTTTGTCTTCTATGCGAGTCTGTTTGTGTTTTGTACATAGATTCATTTGTATTATTTTTTTGATTCTGCATAAGTGATATTTGTCTTTCTCCGTCTGACTCACTTCACTTAATATGATAATTTCTAGTGCCATCCATGTTGCTGCAAATGGCAGTATTTCATTCTTTTGGCTGAGTAATATTACAGTGTATATTTAAATATATATATATACATATGTATGTCTGTGTGTGTGTGTGTGTGTGTATATATATATATCTCGTGTCTTTCTAGGCCAGTCATCTGTTAATAGGCATCTGGATTATTTCCATGTTTTGGCTATTGTAAATAGTGCTGCTACGAACACTGGGTTGTATGTATTGGAAAGATTAAATTTTAAGATGGGTATTACATTCTGTACAGACAAACTTTCAATTATTTAAAATATATATACTGAGACCCTTCCATATGTAAGATATACTAGAAGACACAGCAATGTAATTGATAAGGTCCCTGACCATAAGCAGTCTGTCTACAAGTTAGCAGAGAAGGAATAAAATGAATAACTAAGTTTTAAGGCAATGTGTACTAGGTGTCTTAAGAAGAGAAATATCAAAGTCCTATAATGTCAGGACTCAAGTACACCCAAGTATGGGGCAGATCCAAGCTAGAGGAGAAGAAAAATCTAAGGCATGTGAGAATGAGGGTTAAGGAAATGAACCTGGCTACAGAGGCAGTAGTTCACGTCCAAAGGGCAAGGCAAGTTCAGGTGTGGTTCAAACAGAAGATTTTAATTCAGAGACTATACCTCAACAGATATGGCATATAAATAATGATACTAAGAACATAAACAATAATAGCAGCTAATATTTTTGAGCATTTACTGTATGGCAGGCAATGTCCCAAGGATTAACTAAGTTCATCCTCCCAACAGTCCTATGAAGTAAGTATTACTACTATGCCGATGTCCACATGAGGAAAGGAAGGCTTAAAAAGTTTCAATTACTTTTCAATGGTCACTCAGGTAGCAAAAGGAGTAAATGGTAGCTGGAGACTAGGAAGTAAGTACCTCTTAAAGAAAGGTGGAAGATCATCCTGGGTGACCGTTTCACAGAATAGAGAAACAGCTGAAGTAACATCCAGCACCAGACTCGCAAAAGCACAGGGCTAGTGTGATCTGGATAAGTGCTATGGACTCCGAAGATAGCATGGGGATCCAGACTGAGAAGGAAACAAATGCTAAGCAACAAAACTGAAGCAGAAGAGTATATAAAAGATTCCACAGGGGAAAAAGGGATGGGGAGACAGTAAAGGCTGCGACTTAGAAGCTCACTCTCTAAAACACTGGATTCCCAGTCTATGGAAAAAAGACTGAGCTTAAATCCAGAAAATGGTCGACTTGAGGCTCTTGTCATTCTTCCCTCCTGGAAGTGCTAGGCAGACCTGAGCCTACACATAGGAAGCATCTGTCACTCCAGAGGGATGGGTCACATTTTAGAAGTGCACCCACATTGGGTTATAAAAGGGCCTCATGGATGAGAGTTGAGTTGGGTATTCAAGAAGCAGAAGGACTTGTGAAGACTGGGCAAGAGAAAGGGATTTCTAATGAAGCAAAGATGCAACAGGGAAATAGGGAGCAGTTCTGTTGAGACCAAGTGTTGATTTAGGAAAGTAGTTAAAGAAAGAAGGGTTTGGGGACTCCATACGGCATCTGGTAGGATAAACGATGCCATATATAGTTGAGATAGTCAAGAGTCATTTTCTTCTACCTCTAACTACTAATTGTTCAAGAATGATAAAAGGATAGGTTAAACATCAGTGCAGCATGAATTATACAGTGTGCCTCTTTCTAAGGCCTTTGACCCCTCCATCACCTCTATTGCTCACTGATTTGAGCCATTTCATTATTGAATTGGTTCTTTTTCCGGGAGAGGTTCCAGGCAGATAGGAGGTGACACTAAATCCATCGGTTCTGCTGCTTGTTAACAGTTCTGCCATGTGAAACTAGGGGTGAAAATGAAATTTGGAGATTACTTCTGGATTCGGTTTCTCTCCCCTATTTCTCCCCATCAATAACATGGAATGAGTCATAAGCCATAAATCTCTTCACAGACACGTTAGGGTTAGATAACTCCAATATTTACTTGCAAAGAAAAAGAACCTCATATGCCCATAAATGTCACACAGGAAATCTCTCTGCACGCAGCTTCATTCCAGAACAACGCCCTCTAACGATGTCCTTCACACACAAAGGTACACACAGAGATGTATTTCCATTCACGACTAGTTTGGGATACCTGGTAAAATTCTTCTCGTCCTCCTCGTCTCCTTTTCTCCTCCGTCTTTCCTCGCTGATCATTTTTATTTGTATTTCCACTACCACAGCTCCCTCCCCTTTCTCTCCTCCTCCACCCTGCATCTTCCCCCGTCAACACATACACTGGCTCAAATAGAGCCACAATTTTCTTATACACACACTCAAATGTATTTCCTTCCACTATACTCAGGAGAGAATAATATGGGACACTGCAGAAGCTTTTCTCAAACCTACAATGTGTGACAGTTTATCATAATTACTATCAGTAATGGTCTCGCACATTTTGTTAAAATGACTGGAGGGGAAGGAACAAAGGGAGCAGGGAGGATGGTGTTTCTCTATTTGCATATGAAACTGGATCAAAGTTTCAAGGTGACAGTGAAGCTTCATCTACAAGAGACCACAGGGATCTGAAGAGAAACTATGTTAGAATAGCTGGAATGGGAAAGAGTGAGCACGTGTGGTTGATGAGGACAACATGATTGCCCTGCTGTTACCCTGTGTCCTTTCCAGGCCTCACTCCTCACTTAAGCGCAGAGCCGCCTGGCTGGCAATCACCGCACTCCTCAGTACAAGGAAACTCTGTGTGAAGCGTTAGTTCTTATGAACATCACACATAATTAGAAGTTTTATAAGTCAGACAAAATAATATCCCAGTGGCTAGCATTATGCTCTCTAAGATGCTTCATCTGCCTTCCAATTGACGGTGACTTCCAATCCTTCAATAGTCTGTCTGCTTCCTTATCTCCACTGTTAAATATTTGCTAATATGCATGCAAACCGCTATTAATACTGGAATTATCTTGACCTGCAGCAAATCCATCAAATATATTATTTTTTATATCTTTCAGCGTCTAACTTGCAAGCACTCATTTGGCCTCGCAACACCTTGCAAAGTAGGCATTATTAACCAAAACTCACAAATAACAAAACCAAGTCATGGAGCTACTACGAGTTCAATGAATTCCTAGTTCATACAACTAGTAAGCACCGGAATGTAAGAGTCTCATAAAGCTGTCTATCAATGTGTTTTAATACACCACACTGCCTTCCACAAATTAAAAAATCTGGTAATGGGAATAAGCAATTACCATTTTAATGTAAAGACTCTGAGGTGCACATTTTCATATAAATAATAGTTATAATGCCCCGCAGAGCACTTCCCAATTCCCTGAAACACTCTCATAAACGGTATGTCCATCCTCAAAGCATCGCAGGAGAGAAGCAGCACAGGCATTGATCACATCTTACAGACAAGGAAACTGGGTTTAAGAGAAAAGGAGGCTTGCCCGAGGCTACGTGGTCATTAAGCAGTGGAAGCATGAGTTTGCAGGTCTTCCCAGCTTACTTTCGCTGCTGTGTTTAAAGCAGCTGTGAGCTGCATTAAGTTTCAAATTCTGTCTGATTTGTCCTGATATGATATAGTATGATATGATGTGATGATATGTAATACAGAAGAACACTTAGATAGTACTGAAGGGCACGAGGATGGGAGAGGAAGCTGATGCATACACGCTGGTTCTTACGGGAGGTGTGTGAGCATCCTTAGGGGCTAGCAGGTAGGCGAAGGTGAAAGAGAGTCAAGGTGCTCTCCAGGGGCCATGTGCTAGTTCATTCTTCCTGCAAGCAGGTGGCGAACCTTAACTCATTAAGGAGGGAAAGAAGGCAAGTTCTAAATCAATCTGATTGGCAACCTTGCCAGAGTTTGTGAGACATTTGTTAGTTTGATGTAACAAACAAATCCCAAGAGGGATAATGTCCCAACACAAAAGGAAGTTACATTTTGCTCAAGTAAATTCCACTTGAGTATTTTTTTTTTAATCTTTTTTAAAAATTTATTTATTTATTTATTTTTAGCTGTGTTGGGTCTTCGTTTCTGTGCGAGGGCTTTCTCTAGTTGCGGCGAGCGGGGGCCACTCTTCATCGCGGTGCGCGGGCCTCTCACTATCGTGGTCTCTCTTGTTGCGGAGCACAGGCTCCAGACGCGCAGACTCAGTCGTTGTGGCTCACGGGCCCAGCCGCTCCGTGGCATGTGGGATCCTCCCAGACCAGGGCTCGAACCCATGTCCCCTGCATTGGCAGGCAGACTCTCAAGCACTGCGCCGCCAGGGAAGCCCCTCACTTGAGTATTTTTGATGGAGGGATAGCGGTCCCCCAAGCAGGATCCAAAGAGACCCACGTACTTTTCATGTATGGCTCTGCCGTACTTTGCAGGTGGCTTCCGAGGTTCCCGTGCTTGCCTTCAGTTCAAGGGAGGGTAAAAGAATGTGGAGACTATCTCATGAGGAGCTTTACAGAAGCCATACCCCACTCATTTTCCATTGGCTGAATTCAATCACGGGAGAGTGGGATGTATTACCTTCCTGTGCACACAAGGAGAGGAGAAACTAGATTTGGTGAATAACTAACACACTTTCCCAGAACTCTACCAAAACTTGCCTGTGTGTGTTTCTTTCGAATTGAATCCACACCTAATGATATCTTCCTAACAAGCTCATCAGAAAAAGTCATCCTTATTTTTACTCTTGGGACGCAAGTCCTGAAACACTGTTATTAAGGCCCATAAAGAATAGAAACCATCCAATTCCACTTCAAAAATGATAGTTGCCATGGTTCTTTCATAAATAGCTATATTCACCTGCTAGATCAGACTTTAGTTCAGCGTGGAAACAGAAATAAGCATAGCCTTGGGCTCAAGAGGATGGACTTAGGAAACGGAAAGTTCCAGATCTCAATCCTGACTGTGCCTTTTACTGGTGAGAGCTAATGTTTAATAAGTGCTAAGGACCAAGCCAGTTCTTAGCACTTCACATGTATAACCACCGTTAACTTTCACAACAACAATTTGAATGTGGATCTTACAGATGCTGAAACAAGTTTAGGGCTTGCTTCACTTGCCCAAGGACACAATCGAATACAGAACTGGGCTCAGACCAAGATTCCAGTCCTGTGCTCCTCTCGCCCTTACTGAACCTCTCTGAACGCTGGCTACTTCACTTGTAAAACAGGACTAACCATACCTACTTCACAGGTTTCTTGCAAACAGTAAATGAGCAAGTATGTAACACAATGCCAGGCACATAATGAAAGGCTCTATTTTGTTACAGTTGTTATTAAGCACAGTAAATAACTGCTCTCTCAGCATGAGCTCCAATCTACCATAGTTTACTTTGTTCACCTTCAAAAATAAAATCTGAGAAGAATCTAATAAAACTATTCCTTATGACACATCCATTTGGCACACAGAGATCTCCAGAAATTTACCAAGGGGCAGCTCTTCTAGTAGTTAATAAGGGTTCACACAGCCTCTGCAGGGACAGGACATGATACAAAACAAATATGATCTTTAAAACATCTATGGAAGAAAAGAGGATGAAATATATTGGTAAATTCATAATGAAACAGTCAGCATTGGCTGATCCATCAATCTATAAGCTGGCAGACCAGACAAGAAGGATAAATACTCTCATTATGATTTCAGCATGCCCCACTTCATTCTGTGTGAAATCTATGGTACACATTTTCCCCACCACTTAGATGCTCCTTTGTCAGTTTCGACACAGGAACATTTCCCAGCTTTAGAAGTTCTGCTCTGCTGGGAATATTTTGTAGGCAGCAGTGCGTCAGAGCAGTTAGCAACCCTGGTTGAATGGCAAGGAGCTAAGGGCAGGAAGGAGCTATATATTTATTTCTTTAGGATGCTCAGTGCCCACGACAGGGATGGACAGAGAACACAGGGTCGGAAACTAGTGATGGAGTGATTTCCCACCGACTCTATATCCACAGTCATTCTCCCTCCTCAGCTGACTGCTCTGCTCCCAGAAAGAACGGAAAATGAAATCATCCTGGCAGATGCCAAATTTCCCCATTTTTGGCTCAGCAAGTAAAATGTATGGATGCTTCTGAGCAAAGTCAAGGAGAACAGAGTGTCGTGTTCATGGCACTGGGAGGAAACCAGTCTGACTAGGGCAAAGGTCACTTTTTAGAATGTGAGCTACAGAGCTGAATTCATGTGAGTATCAGGTCATGACAGAACTTGAAAGTCAAATATAAAGCCAGACGCTCTGCTGTTCATTATCTCACTTAACTTTAGTTCATCTTCACAACTTTCCTGTGAAGCAGATGATCTTGTCCTCATTTCATGAACGAATGCTCAGAGAAGTTAAACGACTTGCCCAAGATCACATGCTTCACAAGCATCCAAGCACAACTCATTTTTATTCTGAATCCAGTCTCCTGATGCAGTAGGCACTGGAGTATACTGGAAGGTTTTTGAACTTGCCAACTCAATGCCTTATAATTGCATGATCCATGGTACTAAAAGTAGCCTAGAACACCATATACTTCCTCAGAGTTACAGAATGTACCTACATTTTAAATCACATCACCATTTCCTGACCGCACATTTATCAGATCGTGGGGTTGTAGGTTAAGGGCAGGGGAGGCACAGCTGGGCCTTTCATTCTGCGATACCTTTCATACGAATGTTGCCCTTCCAACCCATACACTATGTAGTTGTATCTCCCAGGAACCTCTCGTCTCCTTAGTCCTCTCACATCTTTCCTGAACACTTCACATAATAAATCATTTAACTGCCATCAACTCAAGGTTCTACCAACAGACCAAATGTAACAGCAAGCCAAGAATAGCTGGCTCTGCTAAAAACTGATGGCCAGCGATGAGAAAAGTCAATAAACTGAAAACAAAGAATAGAAAGCCTTTGCTAAATCATCACTTTCTAGTGAAATCATATCCATGCTATCCGTAAACATCTGCCATAAGTAAGGATCATAACGAAAGAGCTAGAAAGTGGCTAAGCTTACAAAGCAGCAGCCTGTAGTCTTTGAACCACTAGAATTAGATGCTTCCGTTGACGTGATGGGCTGCTGACTGCACCCAACCGTGGACATGGAAGAATCAATGGAAAATGAGTGGGATATGGCTTCTGGAAACCTCCTCATGAGATAGTCTCCATGTTGTTTTTCCTTCCCTTGAACTGAAGGCAAGCACGGGAACCTTGGAAGCCACGTGCAAAGTACGGCAGAGCCATACATGAAAAGTACCTGGGTCTCTTTGAATCATGCTTGGGGGACCGCTATCCCTCCATCAAAAATACTCAAGTGGAATTTACTTGAGCAAAATATAACTTCCTTTTGTGTTGGGACATTATCCCTCTTGGGATTTGTTTGTTACATCAAACTAATAAATGTCTCACAAACTCTGGCAAGGATGCCAATCAGATGGATTTAGAACTTGCCTTCTTTCCCTCCTTAATGAGTTAAGGTTCACCACCTGCTTGCAGGAAGAATGAACTAGCACATGGCCCCTGGAGAGCACCTTGAATCTCTTTCACCCAGGTCTCTGTGTACGAGCTACCTGTGGCCCATTCAGCCAAAGGCATCACTTAAACTTGAGGAAACAGCTTTAGTCAGAGCTGACACCCCAGCAGTCTTTAGAAAGCTAAAGGAAAAATCATAAATCATGCATACTTCTGTCTCTAGGAAGCACAAAAAAGAAAAAAGAGAAAGAATTCCTCAATTGATTGATGATACAGTTAACCCTTAATCAATGCAGAGGTTAATCCACGTAGAATTTATAGTCTGCCCTCCACATCCACAGTTTCTCCACATCACAGGATTCAGCCAACCACAGACCAAGTAATACCATAGCATTTACTACTGAAAAATATCCACATATAAGTGGACCCACAGAGTTAAAAGCCACGTTTTGCAAGGGCCAACTATATATACATACACCAACTTGCCACATTTGAATGGAATTAGAAAGTAGAAGGGTCTTAACTTTACCTGAAGGGAATGAACTAAACCAGTGATTCTCAAAGAGCCGTCCAGGACCAGCAGCGTCCACCTCAGCTGGAAACTTGTTGAGAATTCAAGTTCCGGAGCCCACGCCAGGTTTCCTTAAATAGAAACCCTGTGGGCGGAGCCTGGCAGTTTGTGTTTCAAGGAGCCCTCCAGGTGCTTCGGATCATGCTCTATTTGATAACTATTGAACTAAGACAACCTACATGTACCTTTTCGACCTTAACTAAAGTAAAATCACAGCCAAAAATACACACAGAAGAAAGGAAAAGGAGATTGATTACCTAGGGTACAATAGTAAATGATTAAGTCCTTTCTACCAGTTTTGCATCCTTCCAGAACTTACATAGTTTCATTTCTTCTGTTTCCTCATCTCTAAAATGGGAAGAATAATATCATTTAGTCCACCAGGAAACTGTGAGGATTAAACAAAATAATGCTTGGATTCATAAAATGTGCCTGACACAATTGTGAGCGTTCAAAAATATTAGCTATTATTAAAGTCCAAATTAACACTAAAACCAAAACACCCAAACCTCAAGAAAATGTCCACAAGGATAATCAAATTTAAGCAAACCAAACATAAATGAGAAAATTTACAAATCAGGAGGAAAAAACAACCAAATATAAATGAGGAAGAATAGTACACCAACTATAAATGAAAAACCGTACAAACGGAAAAAAAGAGAAAATTTCCCAATTGTGAAGGGAGTAACAGCTGGAGAGGTAGTTAATGAGATCTGATAAGCATTCCATTAGTCCGGCTTCAATTCTGAAGAGGAAAAAGTAAATGTAACCTGCCCTTCCTTGGAGTAACTCATTCTGGGGGTAACTCATGCTCTCTTAACCTGGAAAATCAAGACTGGGGAGCAGAAGATGAGATAAAATATTCCACAGCAATACTGTGTTGGTTCAAAAATGGCCACCAAGTCCATTTAAAAAGCAAGAATTTTTGACAAAAGGAAACTTTCCAAACAGCAAGCTTTATTGCCAGTGAAAAACATAAAATAAGACCTGAACAGAATTTAAAAAAAAAAACCTCTGCCTATCCAAAATCAAGTTTCAGAGGAAAGTTTGTAACCTGAAACCCCACTGAGTTTTTTTTAAGTTCACAAGGAAATTTCAAGAAATGATTCAAGGTTCAAACTTCAAATTATGGCAGAAGTAAGTGAGAGTTGATTTCAGTGAAGCAAAACGCTCTTAAAAATTCTTGGGTTATTTCAAAAATCAATCGTCTAACTAGCTGAAGACTTGGAAAAGCAGAAAGAAGCCCTTTGCAAGGACTTCCAACTCATTGACTTCATTCATCCAGAACCTGCCCTGATTGATCTGTCATCTTCCTCCCAGGGCAATGGAAATGATTTTCACTTCATCCATTCGTCCCTGTGGTGTTCTATTATTTAGCGCATTGTGAGCATGTCAACTGCAGAGGTAGAGATCAACCTGTACAGTTCATGTCTAATTCAACCTTTGCAGGCGCATGAAGGCAGAAATATACGTATATGTGTGGATTGACCTTGGCAGTCACGCAAAGAGAAAAGAGTCATCTCGATCCCACCATTTTCCCCCTCCTGCTGTGTTTTCCAGAGCCCGTTCCTCCCAGACCTTGTGAGAGCACAGAAACAGTTCATGCCTTTAAAAGAATAAAGTGTGTGTTAGAGGGCAGAGATAAGTGTGTTACAGAGTTACTCAGAAGAACAGGTGGTACAGGAAGTAAGTTAATATCTGCAGCCAACTATGTTGAGTTATCCACAAAGAAAGGTGTTTCCAAAGACGAGCCAGGGTGAGGGACAGGAGAGTTGAGTTCCAGTTTCAGCTCTGCCCATTTGCTTTGCTACCTAAAACAAATTAACCCTGCCTCTGAGCCTATTTCTGCATCTTTAAGGACAAAAGAGTAAACTATATCAGTGGTTTCCAAATCGGGATACTCATCAGAAGCCTTTAACTATATTTCTGGGCACCACCCCAGATCTTCTTCATCAGAATCACAAGAAATAAGGCCCAGGATATCTATTTTCCAAAAAGTTCAGCTCTGGAATGGTTCGATTAGATGATCACTAAGGACCATTTTTGTTTTATATGTTGTATGCCCAGCATTGACTTGTACTCCAAGTAAAGAACAGAGAAGAAATGTCTTTTACCATCAAAAAACTTTAAATATAAATGCAAAGCAGTACTCCCAAGTTGTTCCGGTTTCCTACTGCTGAGTGGCAAATCACCCAAAACTTAATGGCTTAAGATGATGACATTAATTTTCCTCGTGAAGCTGCCATTTTGCCAGAGCTTGGTGGAGACAGCACACCTGTCCTCCACCTGGAACTCTTACACATGGCCTCTTCATGTGGTGCTCAGCTTCTTCCCAGCAAGGTGTTCGGGTTCTAAAGGTGAGCATCCTGAGAGAGGAAAATCAGCAGGAGTGGGTGGCCTTGTCCCTTTTAACACCCTAAGGTCACACAGCAGCTGGCACTTCCACCTCATTCTCTTCATGAGGGAGTCACAAAGTCCCACCCAGGTTCAAAGGGACGGAAAATAGACTCTGCTTCTTGAGAGAGTAGCAAGTTTCTGGAAGAGCAGGTAGGACCAGAAATATGTTGGGAAAATATAACCTGCCATACCAATGAATAAAGCAGAAGAGGTGTGACAGAGAATAGGGGAGGATGGTAAGAAATTGGACTGGAAAGGCACAGTATACAAGAGTATATATAAAAGAACTTAAAAATCAGGAAGAAGAGTTTAGACATGCTTAGGTAGGAAATTGAGCCACTGAAGGGTTTTGAGCAAAGATTTCTTTGAGCAAAGGATTCTTATGGAATTCCACCCTCAAAAGAGACACATATAGCAAATAAGGGTGAGCTTTGCAAAGCGCCCTAGGGAAAGTGTGTTATAGGCCTAGAGAACTGAGCTCTGTTTCTTCTCTGTGACCTCCCTCCATTTCTACAGCTATACATTTAAAAAAGGGGAACAATGGGAACACTTTGGGTATCTACCACATGCCAGACATTTTGAATGTATTATCTTGTTTAAACATCACAAGAACAATCAGAGTTTAATATTATTATCCCCACTTTCCAGATGAGGAGACTGAAGCTCAGAAATGTTAAATAACTTGCCCAAAGTCAAAGAGCTTAGAATCCATACAGCCACGATTAAAACACAAGTCTGACTACGAAGCGTGGACCTTCTCACTATGTCATGCCAGATGGCCTCATCATTTTGAAGGTGGAAATTATAAAACATTATATGTGTCATGCAAAAAGATAAATAATGTAGTAGTTTCTCTCTATGTATGTTTTAATGTCAGGCAATGGAAACTGAAAGCAACAGAAAGATTCAAATAATAGTTTCTGCTTTGGGCTTGGAATAAGAACTTTTCTGAGAGAAAAATGGAAGGCAGGAGCTAAATTCCAAGTTACCATGATCTGTAAGATGTATACCCTCTCCCTCACCACACACAGAGATGCACCTCAATGATTCAGAAAAGCATATCCTCTGAAGAATCCAAAGAAAACTTCAATAAAGTGGAGAGAATCTGTAGAGATTGCACGGTCCTTCATTATTCCCTTTCTACTAAAAACACTGTTGACGTCTCTCTTTTTTTTTTTCCCCCTTTTGAAATCACATTATTTTTCTTATTCTGAGATTCAATCTGCAACCTTGACCTCACCATATCCCTGTGACCAGGGACAAATCAGAAGGTTGACAATGCTTGTTTTTAGAACTTTTAGAGCAACTCTTCACCCCTAAGTATTTAAAATGTCCTCTATTGATTGAAAAAAAGTTTGTAATATTATTCTTGCCAGTGGAATTTATATTATAATAAGAGACTCATGGGTATAAAGAACAAATCTCATAGTAGAATTGAAGGCTTAGTAAAAGGCTGAGCATTATCTCATTTAAGTTTACAAACAACATTGGGAAGTATTATTAGCATTATCTCACAGATGAGAAAACTGAGACAGCAGGAGCTGTTTAAGATCACGTTCAAGAATGCTACAGCTTTTCGGGCTTCCCTGGTGGCGCAGTGGTTGAGAATCTGCCTGCTAATGCAGGGGACACAGGTTCGAGCCCTGGTCTGGGAAGATCCCACATGCCGTGGAGCAACTAGGCCCGTGAGCCACAACTACTGAGCCTGCGCGTCTGGAGCCTGTGCTCCTCAACAAGAGAGGCCGCGATAGTGAGAGGCCCGCGCACCGCGATGAAGAGTGGCCCCCCCTTGCCGCAACTAGAGAAAGCCCTCGCACAGAAACGAAGACCCAACACAGCCAAAAATAAATAAATAAATAAATAGATAGATAGATAAATAAATAAATTTAAAGAATGCTACAGCTTTTCTTCAAGGAGGGTTACAGCAGACACAGGGAGCCAGAAGCTCTTGCCCTCTGTAGCAGCCTAACGTCATATGGGTGTCTCTCCCAGACAGTCTGGGCCCCTGCAAAAATTGCAGAGAGCTATGCTGTTGATTCTCTTCTGCAATGGAGAGCATGAAGAACTTCCCACCGCTAGGCCCCAACAAGAGGAAATGGTGCCCATAGGACCGTGAGGTTAAGAAGGAGTCGCAAAGATAGCCCCCAACAAACCACTGGCCAACAGTTTCCACTAGGGCATCAGAGAAGATGCCAATCTCCTGTTCCCATAGCAACACAGGGGTGTGGATGAGCACCACCATCTCAGAGGTAAGGGTTAAACTACTAGGTGTGGCAACGCCTAGTTACAAGAAGTTACAAGAACTCTAGCATGGTGACCAAAACAAGCGCAGGGACAGATTCTCTACCGTACAGAATGGGATGTGCCTTACAAAACATACCCCAAAACTCCCTCGGAAGCATACGAATGGTGACCAGCAGAAGCAGAAATGGGCTCTGCTTTATTCCTCAATGCCCAGGCCCTTGGGCTCCTAGCCAACTGCTCACGTTGGTTCCCTTTGCTGTGGCCAAATCTAGGTACACTGGCTGTCTTGGCATTTCATGGCCCAGTGTGATAAGTGGCTGATTTATGTGGAGGAGAAAAGCCAGGCTTTCTCATTTGCATATTTTACCTTATGGAAATTTCCTTTTGATCTCATACCTCTCCCAGGGCTGGCATTTGGGTCATTTCCTTCTCCAGTTGGCTTTGTCAAACAGCAGTCAATGGCCTGGGCGTTCGGCCACAGCACAGGGCCAGGCAATGCTTGACTGAGATAAAGTGCATTTGACTTGGCAGGTGTGCCCAAGGCCCCCGAGGGCAGTGGGAGGTGCGCTTTATCTAACTATTCACGGCCGTGCTGCTGGGGGAGAATGGGGCATTGGCCCAAGGATAGACAGAGGCCTCTCTCATTTTAGCACTGGCCTACCTTGGAGAAGGCAGGCTTAGGTTTAGAATGCCACCTTCCAAACCTGGCAACTTGCACACCAGAAAATCTGACCGAACAGTCAGGAAGGTGAAAACAATACACTCAGAAATCTTCCCCAGACACCTGCAGATACCTTGGATCAAGGACTTCCTGCCACCTCACTCAGTGACCTTGGAGAAGTCACATGGCCTTGCTCTGCCTCCAATGCAACATGACATGAATGCCTTCCTACAGAGCTGCTCACCAAGAACTTAGCAGACTAAGAAAAACGACCTTTGGAGTGAGAATTTTTTGGACGAAATGTGCTATGTCATTCTGATAGTAAAATGTATACTTACCCAGTTTTTTGACATTCATGGCTGGGCGGAATTTTTTAAAGAGGGGTCATATTTCCAGAGCTTCTAAATGAAATCTATAGTTTGACAAAAGCACAGGAACTTTTGTGTAAAGTTGAAGATAAAATATCCACCTAGGTGAGCTCACTGAGGACAAAGACTGCATTTGTCCCATCCACCTCTGTATCTTGAGTGCCTGGCATGTAAGTGCACTGATTAATATTGATTGAAATGAATGATGGAGAGGACCAACTTAAACTATAGGGATATGCCTAGTCCCATACTTAAAACAAAGTAGGCCCTCAAGTTTTGTGGGGTTTTTTTCCTTTTTTTCTCCCTTCCTTTTCTTCCAATGTTGCTAAAAATACAAAGCTGTTTCTAGGTAGGCAGCAAACATTAAATATCGTTCAATGATATTGAGTTCCTGAGCATGTTTTTCTAATGTTTTCTTCATCTGGCTCTCTAATCTTTATTTTAAGACTAATTTGTTTGTGTTCCATCTTTTTTTGAAGGGCATTTTGTATACTTGGGGAAAAAAAAAATCAATCCAGGCCGTCAATATCAAAACATTGTCCAGTAAAACTATGGGGCATTTTAGAAAGAAAAGGGAGGAGATTCAGGCAAACAGACTAAGTCACTTATAAGGGTAAAAAAAAAAAAAAACAGATTGACATTACACTTTACAACAGCAATGGTTTACCAGAAGACAATTGAGTAACATATCTAAGTTGCTCAAGGAAAGCAAATGTGAGCCAAATATTTTCTATCCATTCAAACTGACCTTTAAGTATAACCGCCACAAAAAAGAAAGAAAACTGTCGTGAACATGTAAGACTAGGATAAATATTGTTCCATCAGCACTTTCTGAGAACTCTTCTGTAAAATGTGCTTTTCTAGAATCTGGAGAGGCACTGGCAAAAAGAATGTTGTTGCGCATTGAATATATATTTACCTGTAGAACTGATTTTTGTTTAATTTTTGTATGATAATTTCATAAATTGCTACTTTACTAAATTCTTTTTGTTTAGAGTAGTTTTTCCATTGATTCTTTTGGGAATCAAGCTACCATCCGCAAATAGAGATAGTTTTACTTCTTCGTTTCAATTCTTGTACCTCTGTGTTTGAGTTCCATCCTTGGAGGGGGAGGAGGGTGAACAAATGAGAGAATGGCAGGATAGGTCTAATGTAGCCCTACACTGGGACACCAAACCAAAAACATGACTAGTAGAGGGTCAGCCATGTACAGAAAAAGATATATTTTTGAATGACTTCCATAGACTTCTATACTGTATATGAGAGGAGAGAGAAGGGTTGTTAAGTAGATAGACCTCTAGAATTCCAGAAATATTTTTCAACCTTGAATTTAGGATGGAAAACAAAATATGCAAGTAAGAGAATACTGGAGCGATCATTCAGCTCAACCCTTTGGTTCTATACAGTGGAAAACTAAAGCCCAGAGACTACCCAAGGCCACATAACTCAACAGAGTCCAGCCATGGCCTTCATCACATTTGTTTCACCTTCTAAGCCAAGATGAATCCCTAGCCTGTTGCATGTGCTAAGGCCAGATTTCACAGGGCATATATCACTTTACTCAAAAGGAATATTGGACAGAGAGCCAGTGGTACTTTTAGTGATTCTTGGGTAAAGCAGACCATTTGGAATCAGCTTCTTTAAATAACAGAGTTGGCAAACATCACACAACTTTGGCCTGTCAAAAACTAGAAGGAGCCAAGTGTCTCGGACGGGCTTCAGATTCTAGTGTCAACTCTGCATTGGTTTTGTAGATCAAGTACAGCAAAGACCACCAACTCATTTCCATGGAGACAACAAGCTCAGAGGACTTTTGAAGTCATAAACTGAGTTCTAGTCTTGGCTCGGATTTCAAGTGATTTAATAACGCAGACGAGACTACTCACTGCTCCAGATCCTCAGAAGAACTGGAAGAGACATTTTGTAAGTTCACTTCCACATGTAAGTGTCCATGATTCCATTACACATCCAATTACCCTGAGAAAAATTTCAGCAGACACCCTTGAGCCATGTGGTAAAAAGTTAGCTGCCACAACAGCTTACTGAATTTTCACTCCACTCAACAAAACAATGTTTTGTCCATAAAATGTGCTCTCCTTTACAGCTTCTAAACCCTCACTAATATGTCTCAAAACAGAAATGATAATGGACCCTCTGATATCTTAGGGGTCAAAAAGGATTTTAAAGCCATTATTTCAGGAGAAAATTGACAGGGGATTTTTTTTTTCTTTTTTTTTTCAGATCATATTTTCTATGAGCTCATTTTATTTCCTAAAAAGGCTTTTACATGGGTAATTGTGATATTTAATATCTTTAATCTTTTACATAAATCAAAGCCTCTTTTTCCTTATAGGTTCAGTGTGTTCTTGAGCTCCCACTCATTTGTCTACACCTTAGGTACTGAAGAGGTTTAGCCTCAGTTACATTCAACAGAGTCCAGGTATAATCTCAGCAGAAGTACACAAACAGATAAATGAAAACCTCGGGCAGACTCTGTTGGACTATCTTGGTACCATCAGCTCTGGTTGCCAATTCTACTCAACCCATTTCCTGCTTCGGCAGCCCACCTTGGCAAACATCCTAAATGGTCAAGATCTAAAATATCAACACAGTGAGGGTAACTATCATCGACTGTTTTTATTAATGGTTTCTTCAAGACCATATCACAGTCCGATGAACATGGAGTTGTTCATTGTGGTTGTTCTAAATGCAGCTAATAGCAGGATGTAATTGGAAGCAGCTTCGGCTCACTTACAAAACCCTTGCTCTGTTAATTGTGATTTCACAGCCCACTAAGCAGCGCAGCCTGGAGCTCACGTTTCTGCGAGGAACAGTCAGCATTCTGTTAGCCCACCCTCCCCACCGTTGTTTTCCCTGTCGCCCTGTGGTTAACTTCACCTTTTTCAAAAGCTCAGTAGACAGAAGTAGTTGCCTTCCTCAAGACAACGTCCTTTTTCTTTTTCCCTACCTGGCAGCAGACAGCCTGTGGACACATCTATTATTTTGCTTTTTGCTTTTGTCTTAACCTTTCACTTTTTCACCATTGTTCTCAGAGCAACAGCATGTGGCCAATACACACCTTATGTTTCCTACAGCTAGCTGCCGTCCATCCTTGCGACTTAACAATGGAAGACCTCTTTGTCTGCCTTGGCTCACCCGGCTAGTATCCCTGACTCTTTCTTTAACAAACTGTCCCCTCAGGAAGGCACAGCATTGTCTAATGGAAGGAAAATATCAGCAGGAATTCCAAATCATTTGTGGGAAAGTAACAGGTCTCTATGTAGAAGAAGAAAATATATTGGAAGAATCTAGCAGTGTGTTACATCCACAGAAATAGGCACCACATGCAGACTAGATTTCATCCAGGGCAAGAGCCCTTAACTAAGTGTTCAGTCAAGATCCTAAAATAGGGATCTCCTTACCCCATGGGATTCAGATTCTTCATATGAAAAATTGAGAAGATCAAGGGTCAATGTGGACTATTTCTAAGGCTTTCCTATTGAAACATTTTATCATCTACAAATACTCACACATATTAAAAACAAGAACACGAATACTGATGCCAAGGATAGTGGCTATTTGGAGGAAGGAGCAGTGGAGCTAGTACATTAAGAGGTATGGGACTTCCCTGGTGGTCCAGTGGTAAAGTATCCACCATCCAATGCAGGGGACGTGGGTTCGATCCCCCTCAGGGAACTAAGATCCCACATGCTGCAGGGCAACTAAGCCCGTGAGCCACAACTACTGAGCTTGTGCGCCTCAACTAGAGAGCCTGTGTGCCACAAACTACAGAGCCCACACGCCCTGGAGCCCACGAGCCACAACTAGAGAGAGAAAACCTGTACACCACAACTAGAGAGAAGCCCGGCACCACAACGAAAGATCCCTCATGCCTCAATGAAGATCCCACATTCGGCAACTAAGACCCAACACGGCCAAAAAAATAAAGAAAATAAATAAATAAATAAATAAATAAAATATTTTTTAAAAAGAGGTATACCGTGAAATTTTTCATGGAATTAGGCTACTATCCTGTTCACTGATTGTCATAGAATCCACTCAAAACCCCAGAAAGAACCCTTATCTTCTTTTGACTCACCCATGTCAAAGATACCTTCATTGTTCTTGACTCTCATCTGTCAAGCCTTCGCAGCTCAAATAATGCATCCCAGGGGAGCATTAGAGGGCAACTTTGTTTCGATCAACATGGAAACAGCATTGAACACACTCAGATGCTAAGGTTCTAGTGAGGGATTTCATATAAAGTCCACGCGACGTCAGTAACATTTAAGGACATCCATATGCTCATTCTTTGTGCAGTTTTAACTAAAGGTGCTATTTCTCATCAATAAAATCAGAGCTCAGTTTCTAATTCTTCCTACACTACAGGTTTCCAACCTAATGAAGAAATAAAGTTTTTGAACAAAATCTGCTTTCCCTGGGTATTCAGTTTTCCTCTGGGTGTCATGTGACATACCATCCTTTGGGTAGCATCTGTGTGTCCCACCGCAGGCCTTATAAAGTGGCAGCCCTCCCACTGTGAAATGGGTCACTGGCAGGCTGTGGAGGGGATGCTTGGCTAGTTCAGCTTCTACACCACTGGGATAATTTTGCAGGAATTGCAAACAGGAATTGCAGTTCAGGGCTTTTGAAATTCCCCAAGGTTATTACTCGATATGTTCGCTAAACAGTAAGGTGGAAATGGCTTGTGCTAAGCCACAAGTTAAAGAAACATCTGGACAGTGGATGGACTTGGCTCCAAAGATGGCCATGGTGAGAAGGCTAGTGGGTGCCATGTGTAGAAACAAATTCATGTTCAAAGGTCCCCTCCCTAGTTAGGATCATCTCCAAGAGTCACGGCCTAGAGGAAAGAGTCTCCTGAAACTAAACTAGAACCCGTATAGACTCAAGACAAAATATTTTGAGGCAATGATACTTTAGGACTCTAAGTGAAGCAAACACAAATGCATTCAAAGAAAGAGAAGCACGAGAAAGACACTCAAGCCACCTGAAGGTGTCTTACAGCTCACGCTCTTCTTATCTGTTCCCTGGGATATTTGGACACAATTCTCAAAGGCAGGGAGTAATAAAAGGAAGGCCAAAGAACTGGGAATCAGATCTGTTCTACGGCTCAGTGACCGAAGAGTCCTGAGCAAGAGGTGCTCAAGTCTGCCCCTAAACCAGCCTTATTCATCTATTTACAACAGAAATCTTGGGAAGAGTAAATGACCACAACTTACCAATAAGCTCAAAAAAATGTTAACTACGTTTTCCATTCAGGAATGAGGATCTAGTGAAAGAGAAAACTGCGATTTATTGTAAAGTGTGAAAGAAACGAGAAAATAGTCATTTATAGCCAACAAATCATTCCGGCGCACCTGCTACGTGTTGCCTGGCAATACATCACCCATCGCTAGAAAAGACCATACTAACCTACACAGATCTGCTAGTTCTCCTAAGTCTAGCTACGATAACTGGTCTATTCAAAGCTTGCCAGGAAGAGTGTCCAACAGTTTACTTTATGACCAATAGCAGGCTTCTGCAATACAGACTATGACCAAACATGTGACACAAGTTCTGTCTAGAATAATGCAACTGGGACAAATCAAATGATGGAGACTTCGCTCAGTGCCATGAGCTAACCAACCGAATTAACTTGTCCAGACTAGAAAATTATGCTGAGTTAAGAATGACAACAGAAAGCATTAAATGTTATGTTGGTGTTTCCTAGGAGCTAAAGAAAATGGTCTGTAAGAGAGAAGAGAAAAGAAGTGAATGGGTAAAGTGATTGAAACTGGTGATGCTAACACAAAACAGACTGACAGAAGATGTCTGAATCTGTTCAAGGGACCACAGGTAAAGAACACAGGTTTAGAGCAATATGTTGAATAGACTGAAGTGGAGAGAAGAGAGGTGTGTGACATCCAGCTAGAAGGCAGCTGCGGCAGTCAGAAACAAAGACCAGTAGAAGGTTGATGTCATCTCACAGTAGCAACAGAGAAAAGAAAGCCAAGTTTGGAGCTACTGTGGTCAAAACAGCAATCAGGATTTGGTGAAGGCTTGAGCATAGAGAAAATAACGTGTACCTAAAAGATGGGATGAGAAGGATAATTAAAATCAACTTTCCATACAATTATTTGTGACCTTTTTAAATATGAAAGCCCATGGTAACCAAAAACATGGAGCATAAGGAAGGAAGATAATAGAAGCAAATGCCTGGAGATATATTCTCAGGACTGCTGCTTACTCACATTTTGATCTTGGGCCATGAGTTTGCCTCTGTGGGCATCAGTTTTGCATTTGTCTAAAATGGCACCAGGCATCACAGAAGGCAGGGTGATCAGACTCAAAGATTAACTGCCGAGGACACGGGGAGGGGGAAGGGTAAGCTGGGACAAAGTGAGAGAGTGGCATGGACATATATACACTACCAAACGTAAAATAGATAGCTAGTGGGAAGCAGCCGCATAGCACAGGGAGATCAGCTCGGTGCTTTGTGACCACCTAGAGGGGTGGGATAGGGAGGGTGGGAGGGAGGGAGACGCAAGAGGGAAGAGATATGGGAACATATGTATATGTATAACTGATTCACTTTGTTAAAAAGCAGAAACTAACACACCATTGTAAAGCAATTATACTCCAATAAAGATGTTAAAAAAAAAAAAAAAAGATTAACTGCCTATGGAAAAGGCAGTGGTACCTGCAGCCCTTGGAACTCCGCCAGATGATTTGCCCATCCTACCTTGAAACGGTAATCTATCATCACAACCTGTGTGGGAGAAGCAAACGATTATGGCAATGAGGGCAGGAGTCTTTGGGTCCTCATCAGGTTTGTCATATTGGAGTGTGCTCTGCCAAAATCAATTTGGTTTACATTCCAAATTTAGGTTTTGATGGTTATCATGGTCCCAAGAAACCGTATTTTTACTGTATTTAGCCAGGATGCTGTCCCACTCATCCTTGTATCCTTAGAACCTACCAGAGGGCCTAGCATGTAATAGATACAGTAAGTAATGTATTTAAAATTGTTAAACAGAATTTATTGAACACTGGAACATTAGAAAACCAAAGACTAGCTCCCTTTGCTTTTCAGAACTCAAACTATGAGAGCCTCAGTTGCCTCACTTCACAATGAGCCTGAAGTTCGGCTCCTCTCCTTGGAGCTCGCTGTTCACCTTTCTGGTCCCGTCCAGCCTGAGCTGTTAAATTGCAGGTACCCACTGTCAGATTGCTTATGACTGGTGTATGGGTCAATTACACTCCGATTCCTGGTTTTTGCTTAAATGCAGGAAGGAAAACAAAGTGCCTGGCTTCCTATGATAATGAGAAGGAGGGCTCTCTCTGCATCGCCCACACTCACTCTCGATAAAGTAAGTCACCTCATTTTCCACCAGTGCCTCTCACCAGGCATTAAGGGATTCTCTCATCAGGGCTGGTGTTGTCAAAAAGCCCACAGCTGTAAGTTTATGTCAGTACCCCTGTGGCCAATTTGTCGTAAAATCATTTTAAAAAATGAGCAGCCGCGTTCCCCATTCTTTTTCACTTTAGCCTTGCTTTCTCTTTTTGAATTTTCACTGAAGTGTAATATACATACACTTCACCCGTCCTAATTGTGTATCCATCATAATTGTGCAGCTCGATGAATTTTAACAAACTGAACACTCCCCGTGAAACAAGAACCCAGATCAATAAACAGAAAGTTATCAGCACTCAAGAAGCACTCTCATGTTTCTTCCACTCATTAACTTCCCACATCCCCAAGAGTGAAATCCATCCTCACTTCCAACACCATAGATGACTTTAGCTTGGTTTTGGCTTTGCTATAAGCAGATTCATACCATATGCACTCTTTTGTGTCTCACCACCCCTTTATTGCCTGGGGAAATGGGTCTTTGTGCGACAACAAGGCACCAAAATTTCATGCTGGTGACTTGGGCAGTATACAAGGAAAGGAAAGGAAACCTTGAGGCTGTGTTATAGGAAGACTTTGTGTTAAACTTGGTCTTTTTTTTAAAACACAGATTAAGGTTGTTGGAACCAGTTTAAAAGCTCAAGCTACCCAAGAGACACAAGAGTCCAGCTAGTTGAAAATCTATGACTCAAGCTACAGCTGTGTGTTAGCAGCTCCCCACATTTGGATGTGGACTAAAACAGAGAGATCAATTCTCCCTGAAAGGCAGGCAGGGACTGGCTACGGGGGCAGAAGGCAGTGCAGACTTGTTGGCACAGGTAGAGGAGTTGCCGTGGAATTTAAAGACACCATTAGTATAGCCACAAGGGCCCAAACCCTCTGTAGCTGAGGCCCCTAATGCTTTGGGATCATGAAAATCAAGACAGTCTTGCTGGCAGAATCTTAGTAACTATCTGCTCTTGGCATATGAGTCAGTTAACGTCCTAGACCAGATTGACCCAGGGTAAGGGGTTCCCAGCGCCTCCCAATAAAACTCATTATGACAGGAGAGAATCAAGGGAGCAGGGATGAAAAGAGGTTTTTCGGAAGAAGCAGAATAAATCAATTGGCTGTGAGCACCTTCCGTCTTTTTCTTAGGTGGTCACTTTCCATCTTCTCCAGGCTTTTTATGGTCCTTAGCACACATAAACACTGAACAATCTAGAATTCACTGGACATCTTAGAAGTTAGGGCCCACCTTGCATCACTCAGGCAGCCAGCAGTTCCCCAAGGTGACAATGGTCCTTAACATCAGCCAGGAGAAAGACAGGATGCCTGAGGCTTAGCAGTAGGTGGTCTGTTCACTAAAGGAGGAAATAGATGAGGTAGTTAAAGGTATGCAGTCCTGGATCAACCGTAGCTTTGAACTAGAGGTGGTTATATGGAGAGTCCAGAATACCTCCCAAATTCACTGCAGCCGTTGACAAATTATCCTCACTACTATCATTCTAACAGTAGCTAACAATTATTGAGCTAATGTTATGTGTTAATTATTTCATTTGGTCCTAAAAACAACCCCACGAGATAGGTGCTAACTTTGTCTCCATTTTACACATGTGTAAAATGAGGCAGAGAGAGGGTCTCATGCTAAGGCCAGAAAGTAGATTCCGACATTTGTTTGACAACAGAGCCCACAATGTAAAACAGTGGCTTTCAAGCCTTTTTTTTTACCATGACCCAGAAAGAAGTTATTTTACACTGTAACCCAGAACATACATGCATACACACATAAATACACATGAAAAAAGTTTTAGAAAATAATATTCACCCTTACTCCATGCATTAGGTCATTGTTTTGATATTTACTAATATATTTTAAACTTTTCTATTTCCTTTTAAGATGCTCATTACAACTCACTCACATATTTCATGACACATGAATAGCTTGTGATCTGCAGTTAGAAAAACACTGTCTAAAGCATGATGCTGTACTGCTTTCCCAGGCTCTTCGTATTTCATTCTCTAGGAATGGACTTTACAGCCACATGGTTAAATTTACCACCAGTGGTGTGCTGGTAAATGTTTAACAACTAGATCTTTGGGACTTGTGAAGGGACTGGTTATTAACATTTGCTGATTTCTGCACTGTAAATACTCCCACTGTGGCCAATTTGAAGCTATCAACATGACATCGCTGAACACGGGCTGGGGAAGAAATATTGATGAGTGGCTCATGAGAGCTCATACCAACCAACTAAAGCACACCAATACACTTCCCCAAAATTTTCAGCAAGAACTGAGAGAATAGGTTTTAAAGTCATGTCAGCGACTGAAAGGGCTGGAGATGATTTGTCAATGATAATTAATTGCCTATTTCATGGCATCAAGTCTAAGCCCACAACCCCACAGTGTCTAATATATATATCCAAGTTGTTTCTATTTGAGCATGGGGTTCTCAGCTATTATAACTTGAAGAATATTAATCAGGCCCTGATACTTCATTGTCTGTACACTGAGGTATCTAAAATTCCATGATTAAAAATGTTTCTCTTTTTTTAAGCCAATGTTTTGGCCCATTTAAAACTTTGACTATTCCTAAACAGGTAACAAAGTAACTTGCATTAATGTGCTAAAAACCGATGGCTTAATATATCAGATGACTTTATTTGTGATAAGTAAGAGAATTGAGAAAATGGGAATTCTGATAAGAGTATGAAGGAATGTACGGCTTTGGAGTAGTTGCATTTCTAGGAAAACCCATCATAAATAGGGTAACACAATGGAAACCATCACAAATCCTGGTACCATTTGAGATGCAGGACAGCATCAGGCATCTGTGGAAGGGCATAACTGAGTAGGAGGAAAGTTACAGTATTAAATCAAATAATCTATTTAGAACATTATAGTTTCTGGCACAGAGTAGTTGCTCAATAAATTTTAGTATCTTTAAGGGAGGAGATGGGAAAAAAGCGAGGCTCTATTCAGGAATCATTTAATGAAAAGTGACATAAAACAGATTTCAAACTGACATAAGCAAAGAGGAATTTATTATCTCACATAACTGGGAAATCTTAGCTGGATTAAATAGCATGTACAATACTGTCAGGTCTCACTATTTCTCCATCTCTTGGCTTTGCATCTCAGACAGGCTCTTGCCTCATGGTGGTAAGGTGGCTGCCAGCAGCTCCAGGCTTACATCCATTCCTCTACGTCACTCTGACAGAAAGGGGATGCTTTTCTCCTGGTGGTTCTAGAAAATGTTCTCACATTAACCCTGGTTAGCAATGATTTGGTCACAGGCTCATTCTGGAATGAACTGCTGTGGTCAGGTACATATCACACTCTGGTTAGTCATGTGTGTCCCAAGCCACCTAGCAAGCCAGGAATGGATTCACCTTGCTTTATGAACATAAGTGTTGGTTCCCAAAGGAAAACTGTGGTATGGTTTCCAGAAAAATTGGAAATGGATGCTAATCCATCAAACTACAAGGAAAAATCCAGTTTTGTTCAAGCTGTTAAGAATTCTGTTTAAAACTGAAACATTCCCCAAATTTCCAACATCTTATTCAGCAAGTCAATTCAGGGGTGATATGCAAAAAGTTTAACAACTGGCATCAAGTTAAGAAAATGAACAGCAGCCATACCTCTTGAGGCTGGAACCTAAAGACCCGACTCTGCCAGAATTGAACACTTTTCTAGCTGGGCCATGAAGGAATTGAGGGAGGCAGTGGGGGAATGAGAGTAGTCAGGGAAGTGGAGGAATATTCAAAGGGCTTGGTAGATTGACTATTCACCACCTGGATGAAAGTACTTCAATATTTTAACAACTAGAACAACTATACCAGTGTGTACCACCAGGGCTTCAACCTTGATTGAATCTATTTGCAGCTATATCATAAAGAAGAATGTGCTGTCAGCTATGACCCATCTTACATTCAGAAGCATGGCCTTTGAATTAAGAGATTGTTCTTTTAGCAGAACTCCAGAAGGGGCAAAAAGGTTTTCCGCTACCAAGATCTAGGATAACTACTGGGCATATACCCTGAGAAAACCATAATTCAAAAAGAGTCATGTACCACAAAGTTCATTGCAGCTCTATTTACAATAGCCAGGACATGGAAGCAACCTAAGTGTCCATCGACAGATGAACAGATAAAGAAGATGTGGCACATATATACAACGGAATATTACTCAGCCATAAAAAGAAATGAAACTGAGTTATTTGTAGTGAGGTAGATGGACCTAGAGCCTGTCATACAGAGTGAAGTAAGTCAGAAAGAGTAAAACAAATACCGTATGCTAACACATATATATGAAATCTAAAAAAAAAGGTCATGAAGAACCTAGGGGCAGGACAGGAATAAAGACACAGACGTAGAGAATGGACTTGAGGACACGGGGAGGGGGAAGGGTAAGCTGGGACGAAGTGAGAGAATGGCATGGACTTATATATACACTACCAAATGTAAAATAGATAGCTAGTGGGAAGCAGTTGCATAACACAGGGAGATCAGTTCAGTGCTTTGTGACCAGCTAGAGGGGTGGGGTAGGGAGGGTGGGAGGGAAACGCAAGAGGTGGGGAGATATGGGGATATATGTATATGTATAGCTGATTCACTTTGTTATAAAGCAGAAACTAACACACCATTGTAAAGCAATTATACTCCAATAAAGATGTTAAAAAAAAAAGATCTAGGATAAACGCAAACATATACACACAGGGAGAAGTAAAATCAGACTGTAAGATAAACCAAATAATATTGGAATTCATCTTTTCTTACCATTTTTTAATTTGTGACAAATATAATTTTCATGAACTCATCGTGACAATACTTCGTAGTTAGACTTACAGGTATTCTTCTACATTGAACCACATTTTTACCATTTCTGGTGCTCTTCATTCTTTCCTGTTGATTTGATTTTCCATCTGGTGCCGTTTCCTCTTCCTTTGAAGTAATCCCTTTAGCATTTCTCGGCTGTAAGTCTGCCGGCAGTGAAATCTCTCAGTTTTAGTTGCCTGGAAAAAAGTTTTTATTTTACCTTCATTCTTGAAGTATATTTGAACTAGAAGTAGAGTTCTGGGATACTTAATCAGTTTTTTCCCAGAACTTTAAAGATTCCATTGCATCATGGCCACCATTGTTTCTGATGAAAGTGATCCCTCATTCATATTGTTACCCACTAATTGGGCTGTTCCACTCTGTTTTCAAAGTTTTCGCTTTATTTTTGGTTTTATCAATTTGGCAATGATTTGCCTAAGTGGGTTTTATTTGTATTTATCCTGCTTAGGGTTTGCTGAGCTTATTGGTTTTGTAATCTTACGTTTATCACCAAATTGGGGGAATTTTCAGCCATTATTTCCTCAAGTATTTTTTTCTTCTTCTTCCTCCTCTACTTATGAAACTCAGATTATACCTGTGTTAGACCACTTACTATTCAAAAGAACTCTGAATCTTTAAATTTTTTTCAGTGTTTTTTCTATTAGGTCAGATTAGATAATTACTTTTCACCGATCTTCAAGTTTACTGACTATTTTGCCATCTCCAATCTGTTGTGCTCCCCTACATACACCCAATGAAGTTTCTATTTTTAGATATTTACTAGATAATTAAATATTCATTTTGGATATTTACTTTTGTGTTCTAAACTTTCTGCAGCTTTTTTTCATAGTTTCAATTCTCTGCTGAGATTCCTCATCTACTCCTTCATTTTTTTTAAGTCTTTGAAAAAATTTATTTTTATAATAGACTATTTAAAGTCCTCATCTGCTAAGTTTAGAACGTGGATCATTTTGGGACCTATTTCTAATGAAGGTTTTGTCTCTTTACTTCAGGTCCCATTTTCCTGTTTTCTTACATGTCAAGTGATTTTTGGTTGTATACTGTGCAATTATATTGCAGGCAGGCTCAAGTATGTCAACTTCCTTTAAGAGTTTTCAGTTTTGCCTTAGCAGGTACCTAAATAACTGTGGATCATTTTAGCTTTGTTAAGTTTAGTTTTATTCTTTGTTAAGGCAGGTGTATTTTGGATGTAGTCCTAGGGCATGTTCCTTATTCCAGAGCTTGATTCTTACTCATGGACAGTAAACTTTCTGGGAATTTTACTGAAAGTGCAATAATGCCCAGTGTGTTCTCTCTACTCCAACTGGGCTGGAACTCCAATACCTCTCTGTATGCATGACCTCCGATATTGATATTTCCCTCTCAACCTTGCTGCAGGAAAATGATCTCTGCCAGGCCTCACTGAGTCTCACTCTGTGTATAACCAGCCTAACCCTTGCACAACACAGACCTTAGGCTCACCATTTCCATGTGGCTCTCTGCCCCCCAAATTGCAACCACTTCAGAAGCCAAGAACTCTAGTCTCTACCTCTGGAGGCCAACAAGGCTGCCACTGCCCCGTGGCAGAAAAGCACTCCCATGCAGAATGTTGGGGAATAGGGTAATCATGGCACTGGCCTTGTGTGATTCTTTTTCTCAGAGATTATAGTTTGCCTTGTATGTTTTGTCCAGCTTTATAGCTATTTTCAGCAGGAGGGCAAATCTAATACCAGTTACTATGACATGGCCAGAAGCAGAAGCTGGCTACAGATACTCTGAAGAGTTCATTTAGCACCAGGCAAAGATAGTGCTGTTTCAAACATTTTACCATTTACATACTGAGGAGAATATGATAGATGGGGGTGAGATTTTTGCAGAAACATGTATGATATGCATTCTCTTTTGTAAGACTTGATTGGAAAATAATTATTAAAGTCTTCTTAAATCCTAATTCTGTATTTACTTTTCACTACTATCTTGAGCAATTTGCCCTACTTTCTCTCTCTCTCGACTCAGGAAGCAATAAGAGTTAATTCATTGTGCAAAACACTTTGACATTATTCAAGAGGAAGGACAGTATACACACAGGACATCACTAATAATATCCACTTGATGGATCATATTGTTAATAGGTAAAAATGTTCTCCTGTGAATAATATTCCTCCATTTCTTCCCCTTCACTATTTTGTCCAGAGCTAGAAGGAAAGCTTTTGACAAACCCAGTTTCTGTACTCTCTGTTCACACTGACAAACCTGTAACTTCTAGTAGACTTGGCAGCTTCTAAGAGGAAAAGGACAAAGGTGCACTGCAGGGGGTTTGGGGAGGCTCCAATTCCAAGGCTGGTAATGAGGTTAGAAAACTTGAGGATGAAAAAACAGCTGAAATAGCAACACACACACACACACACACACACACACATACATGTACGCACACACACAAGAAAATAATGCACCCTTTGATATTTACAAAAATAAAGATTTACTTTGAAGGGAAATAAATGAATCTTTAATATAATATATATTGAATGACCAACCCAAGTTAATATTATTGTTTAAGTAGATGACCAGCAATTACCCTAAGGACCAAAGTTTAGCACAACTGTCAACGTTTTCCTACCTCATAAAGACACTTCCCTCTAAATTCAGAAGATAAAGGAAATTGGAGACCTGATGTTTTGTGAGGTGGGGAGGGTGGTCCAAGGCCGTTTAGTGAAGTGGCAGCATCAACATCTCTTTCTGGCTCCATCATCCCAGTTGGTAGTGTCCCCCTCTTCACTGTAGTCACGTAGGGTTCCTAGGCTTCTTTTATCTTCTCTATGAATGAAACAGGCTCACAGGAAAGGGTCTGATCAATTTGTTTCCAGTTCTCAACTTAAGCTTTTGGTTATTTGAAATTTTTTATTTATGGTGGGATTTCAAGCTTCCTCAAACTAGAGAAACTTGAGAGAAAGCAGAACTGTCCTCCCTAACTTCAAATCTTAATACATAGGCCTGACCTCCACTCTTCTGCCGTGTCATTCATACTTTCATGGAACATAACCTGTTATTTGGTGTGCTGCTTTCCATTCCTCCTAATCTCTCTGAGGGACAATGCATTTCCTAATCTTTCTAATTTCTCCAAGTGCTCTCAACTTTTCCAATTTTACTTTATTTTTTTCCTTAAAGATCAGCAATTTAAAGGAAAGACCAGTGCTACTGAGGCCAAATTTCTCTAGTGACAAAGTTGAATCTTGACCTATGATAGCATCATTTTGAAAAAAAATAAAATGGATCTTTTCAGCTATCTTCTTTATTCTCTGAATGGAATTTCCAAATCATTTTTCCAGTCTTCTGATCAATCTCTCAAAAACTTAGATGCTATTTGGAATTTATCATTTGGCAATAATGTACGTTAGTTGCTGTGGAAAATACAACATTGTCTAAGGCATTGACCTTGATATCCTGTGCCTTACAATCTAATGAGGAAAGAAGAACAAATTCCAATTGTTAGATTTCAATTTTTAAAAACTATGTAAATAAATATAAAACAAAATATGATCATCATAATAAACATAGCACAAACTATAAGGAAATTAAGCAAATGGAATTAGGCTGCCTTACAGCTGAAGTAATACAGAAGGCTTACAAGGAATAGAAATTTTAAGCTAGATCTGCTAAGAATGGTTGGATATTAAATAGTCAGTTTCTCATAATAATTTCTTAAACGAAGTAGAATGGTTCAGTGATACATCCTGCTATTAAAAATGCCAGTATGGCTACAGCCTCTGTTTACCCATTTGAAAATGGTAGTCTAAGAACAAAGGCCATGTCTCTTGCTGCCTACAATTCTGGCAGCTGAAAACTTTATAATCCAACATATAGCCAAATTGCACGTGCTAGCACTAACCCTAAATTTTCTCCAGATCAGTTGGGTGTGCAGGCTTTGAGCACACTCAGAAGCCTTTCAGCAACTCAAGGGCTTATCTCTAGGAAAGAGTAAGAGTGGTTCTGGCATTAGATCGCCCCTGGATAAACTACTTATTCATTGAGTCAAACTGGATTGCATTTCCGACACTAAGTCCCTGGCGAAGTCAGAGAGGAAGGAAAATATGTATTAGCATATGCAGAATATAGAAATGCTTCCTGCCCACATCTTTCAGGGGTTATATTCACAGCAAACCCCTAAGATTCTATTCATGCACCAATTAATAAACATTGGTGAGCAGGTTGCCTACAGAGAAGGGCTACACGTGCTTGTTTACAGTCGACACATCACTCTTCGTCCCTGAATGTGAGAACTTTGAGTGCAGAGTTGCAACTCTCCGGCTGCATGTGAATGTGGCTGCAGTAGAGAGTCTGTGTATCTGGGAAATGTGCTGCTGGCTGATTTATAATGAAAGGAACCTGCAAGGAAGTAGTGGATGCCCTTTCCCACAATCCGATAAACTGTTACACAGAGATAAACAGTTGCCTTGAATTAAGTGTGTGTGTTTATTTTTCAATGCTAAGTTTTAATTTCCTGTTCGTTCAATTTCTTCGGGCTTCATTTTAAATCATGCTAAGTATTTTTAAATTATGCATGTCCCTACAGTCTTAATCATTTCAAATTCTGCTTTAAGGAAAAGGTAAATAAGAAAATATTGACAGTGTATTTAAACAATACTCGATTTTTAACTGGTAATTCTCTAAGACTGCATTAAGTGCTACTTAAAGACGCCCTGTCAGAGGGCTTAAGGAAAACTATTTTACAGGACATTGTTGTTAGTCAACTTGTTTTTAAGTTCTGTATATCTAATTTGTAAACGTACATAATATATGTAATATGTCATGAATTGCTTTTTGAATCAAGCACTTAACAATTACCGTGTTAAAGGTAATTGTAAACTTATTGTGAAGATTTTCACAAACGGTGGAGATAGTTGGAAGAAACAGAAATGAGTACATTTCCATCACTCTGTATAAAAATATCCAAACATTTAAATTATTTGACAGCAGGCATAATGTTCATTTGTTTACAATTAAAGTTTCTATCCTAGGCATCCAGCTCATGGCCCAGCACACACAAAGTAGGTGTTCGATAAATATTTGATGAGTGAATGCGTCTCTGAAGCTTTGAAATAGGAAAATAGGCAAGTTCCTAATTTAGTATTCTCCCGACCGAAAACTTAAGTAAATGTAGGTCAACTCGAGGCCACATTTTTCTTGGCTTCATACAGACCCGCCTCAGCTACAACTTTCAAATTCAAAGGCAGCATTTTCTCCTGCATGTATAAAAAGTACTACGTGCTGGCAGTCCTACCATCAAAGGGCATAATAGGGGAAGATCATCTGGGATGATTAGGTAGGTAATAAAATAAAACAACTGATTTCTCCACTTTAATTCCCACTTTCTAGGCCACAAATAAAATAGTAAAGAGTCATTTGCACACAGCATTATCATGGATGTCTGGATTCGCTCAAGAAATATTTATTGAATATCTTCTGGATTGCAGACACTATGCCAGGCCCTAGATACACAAAGATAAATAAAACACAGCCTCTACTTGTGAAACAGATAGACTGACATATACTACTACTTTCAGCATAATGTGATGTTTCATTTGAAGTCCACTTTGGCTAAGAGCATCCATCCTCTTAAGCGAGAATTAAGCTTTCCATAAACTACATGGTCATCTTTACTCTTTGTGTAGTCAAACTTCCTACATATTCAAGAGATATCTACATTTTTTATAGATAGATTGTTAAGACTGTGTTGATGACCTTCTTTTAATTAACTATTCTCTTTTATTAGGCACATAAAACAATTATTTTATAGAGACAATTTCAGCTTCTTTATCATTAGTGATAATGATTGCAGTGTCTTTTACCTTCCATGGCAGTTTTGCTTCAAAGGGAATTGCACATAAAATTCAAAGAGAGACCAGAAACTGATATGAACCAAAAAAAAAATTCTACTACAGTATCAACCTCTTTAAAAATTATTATTATTAGATTCTCTGGTGCCCTGTGGCAGATATCCCAGAGAGGCTCTAGGTTAATGCTGAGCATTCCAATCACGGCCACTCTGAGTGTTGAGGTTCACACCTAAATAAACAAAACCGAACCCAGATGACTTGTGTGTCTCAAGAAAACAACCCATCCCTTGCCCCATGAAAGAGGAACAGAAAGCATGTGGAAAGCCAGGTTTTAAAGGGCACTGCTAACAGGAGAAGGGAGAAATGTGAAAAATGTTGAAGTAAACACTGAACTAGCTCCTCTCTGGATATTTTTGCTGAGTTTTGTTTTTTCCTTCAAACCTTAAAAATCCTAAAAGTCGTGCCATTTCATTTATCCCTAATGAGCAGACAAGGAAACAAATACCAACTGTAATCACAAAATATTTCTTGAATTAGCTACAGCAGGAATACAAAGCAGGAAGTAAACAATTTGACTGGGGAAGGAAGATAGGAAAAAACTCTTGGCCTTTCCTGGTACTGACTGTAAGGTCTTAGATGCTCAGTGGGTGCTTACCAGACAAATGGTGTAGAAGGGCCTTCCCAGCAAAGGGAGCAACATGAGCAGAAGCGAGGGGTCATCACCATCTAAGTCATCCTCTGAAGTGAACATAGTTCAAATAGCAGAAGCATATGGTTTGAAGGTAGACGTGGGATGAAGTCGATGGGCATGGTGAACAGAAAGACTTGAGAGCTTGCCAGGTTCAAGATCACGGAGCATTCCAAGATCAAGACCGTTCTTCAACCTAGAGGCAAGGGGAAATCTGTATAGATTAACAGGAGATGGGCACTCTGAACAGCAACTAAGAATATACATTAGATAGAGCACTTCCTCCAATGGGGCACCATTCAGATTGCTAACATTTCCTAGTACACCTGAGAGCACACCAGTGGTGTGCCTTTCAGGCATCCTGATTGAGCCGAGGAGCAGCCAGGAGAGACCCGTCCTCCATAAAACCTCACCAATACACGGTCATGCACAAAAGCGGGAGAGCAGACAGGCACACATGACCACACACACGAGAGCATGCAACTGTGCCCTGTCAGGAGACTGCTCCAGGAGTCCCTGCACTACCGTCTCTCACCTGACTCTGAATGTAATAAGCTTACGTCATCTAGGGGCCAAGGGGGTGGTCAAACAGAGTGACTGTGCTGACCGATGTTTGCTCTACAGCCAGGGAGCCGGGTGTCAAGAGCACAACACTAGGTCCATTGGTTCCTGTGCGCATGTGACCAGACAGCTCCACACCAGGATTTCAGAAAGTTCCCTGGGAAGACCCCAGGCAAAAAAACCATGATCCCCCCGGAGGGCTTTGCCTGACTCCTAAAAGATGCACGTGTTAGAGCCTATCATGTAAAAAGAAGCTTGATTTACGAAACTGTCCTAAGCTCCAACGTCCTGTGCAAACCCCAGAACTCATTCTCACCATGCTCCCCGAAATGTGGGGCCCATGTCAGGAGCTGCCTAACACCAGCTGGAAGAGACAGCCAACAGGCATCGCACCTTCTCCATCACTGATGTTACAACTATGTTACAGGTTATACAATAACAAATTTTAGAATTTTGCACTTGAGGAAGATTTTCTTTTCCCAACTCACAAAACGGTGCTTTGGGGGCTGGCATCAGCTCCCTAGGAATCTATTGCTATGGTCCTGCTAGAGATAACAAGAGCCTGGCGTTGTGGGTAAAAAAAAAAGAAAAGAAGGTGGCTTTGAAAGATGTTCAGCAGGTAGACTCTACAGAACTCTGTGGCTGATGGGAAGAAAATAGGAAAGGTGGAAATGGGAAGGGCTCTTCTGTGCAGGTTTCTGGCTCAAGAGCCTGGGTACAGAGAAGAACCATTCACAGAGAGAAGGGGGAGTTTATAACAGGTAGACCCTGAGGGGTCAGAGGGATGTGTCGGTTGAGCTGTTTAGCAGGCAATTAACCTAGGAATCAGTTAAGTGGTCATCGAAACTGTGAACACTAATTAAGGTAGCCCAGGACTGGGGTGGGGCGGGGAATTTGAGATGTAGTCAGACATGCAGCATGAGAACAGAAGCCTAGGAAGTCGGAACATGGAGAAAAGAGTGAAGATTTCAATTAAGGTCAAGTAAAATGAGGATTACAAAGGGTTAAAGGAATTAGAAACTAGGAGATCAGTAGTCGCTTTCTCCAAAACCATTTTGTTAGAACAGTGGGGGCAGAACTTGGCTGCAGTGACTGAGAGCATCTGGGGTGACAGCGAGTGGGGACAATACTGCAGACAATCCTTGTGAAGAGGTCAGCTATGAAGGGAGGACAGAGATGCAGACACAGGGACAGAGTTACCATTGTGTTCTGTTTTATTTCCACATGGAAAGGGAAGAGTGGGTAAGAAGGAGTTGTTTATAGTTGAAAGACAAGGAATAAAGACTCATAACCAAGTTGCTGCCCTACCAATAGCAAAGTAAGTGACTCAGAAGAGGGAGTGAACTGAACTTAGCATTAGAAAAACCAGGGTCTGAACACTAACTCCCTTCTAAGTACACATTGTCAGGTCACTTTATCTCTTTAGTCCTCAGTGTCCATTTCTGGGAGGTGGGACCACTAAGAGCTACATCACAGTGTGCTGTAAGGACTGGGCGAGAATACTTGTTGGGAGCGTGCCTGGTGCAATGGTCCATATGTGTTTAGCAGATGGTAATTTGAGTCATTATCCCACCAAAGGTCTGAATGGAGACCATCAATGTAATCACTGTTGCTTTCTTTACCATTGTTGTTCATTTAATTTTTCTCATCTCTTTAGGAATTTGCTGACAGCCTCTGCTAGTCTGTTCCTCCCTTATATGAAGGACAGAACAAAGATCCAGTTTGGAAATGAGAGAGGAGGACTAGCGCGCGGCATTGGCTCCATCCACTGATATCTCCCAGAGGTACAGACACGGGATTCATGAAGATGTTGACAAGACTCCAAGTTCTCACCTTAGCTTTGTTTTCAAAGGGACTTTTACTTTCTTTAGGGGACCATAACTTTCTGAGGAGGGAGATTAAAATAGAAGGCGACCTCGTTTTAGGGGGCCTATTTCCTATTAATGAAAAAGGCACTGGAACTGAAGAATGTGGGCGAATCAACGAAGATCGAGGGATCCAACGCCTGGAAGCCATGTTGTTTGCTATCGATGAAATTAACAAAGACAACTACTTGCTCCCAGGAGTGAAGCTGGGGGTTCACATTTTGGATACATGCTCGAGGGATACCTACGCATTAGAGCAATCACTGGAATTTGTCAGGGCTTCTTTGACTAAAGTGGATGAAGCTGAGTATATGTGTCCTGATGGATCCTATGCCATTCAAGAAAATATCCCACTGCTGATTGCAGGGGTCATTGGCGGCTCTTACAGCAGTGTTTCCATACAGGTAAGATTGGCAGTGCTGCTGATAAAACGCTGTACCTCTTTGGTTTTATGTCTTGGGAGAACAAGAGGAGAATATCCTAAGAGCTTCATCAGTGGATGATATTAGCCATGCAATTGTTCATTGCTATGGGTCTTTGATAATATAGGTTTGCAGACAGAACAGTACTTTAGCAATGAAAATTGTTTAGAGGTATATCAGGTAGCTACTGTAGCATAACAAGCTACTCCAAAATTCAGTGACTTAAAACAACAATTACTGATTATCATAGTTTATAAGTCTGAAGACTGGCTGGAGTGAGCTGATGAAGGCGAGGTTCAGCTGCAGGTCGCTCTGCTCCAAGTTTGTCCCTTATCCTCCACCTGGAATCAGTGAGCTAGCCCGGGCATGTTTTTCTCAGAGTGATGACGGAGATGCAAGAGAATGCAGATTTAACTGTACAGGCCCCTCCCAAGCTTCTGCATGCCTCACAGCTGTGAACATCCCTCCAGGCAAAGCAACTCACAAGGCTCAGACCAGAATCAGGGAGCAGGGAAATATGTGCTTACCCACAATACACGTGCTGCTAAGTTACATCACAAAGGATGCGGCTACACGGCAGAGTCATGATTGGAAGTCATCAATACAATCAATCATAAGAAAGTACAAAATCACTGAGCTTTATTTTTTTCCACACTAATTTTTCCCCAAGCATTGTTTTATTCAGAGATAAATTATAAACAATTTCTCATGGTATAAACCTGAAAATGTATGCAGAGAAGCCAGATGATTACTACCAAAGAAAAAAAAAGAGGGAACAAGTTAGCACGTAACTTAAACTAGATAAAAAGCTGATAATTGGTTCTCATCATTTTGTTAGGGAAAGAAGGAGCATAGTAGTCAAACTCTTGCAATGCTCACAGGGTCACAGAATTAGAGGTGGAAAAGAGCTGAGAATTCATCCTGCTCAAACTTCTCCTTTTCCCAAGCTCCAGAAATATTGGTTTCAGGAAAACTCCCATTGGTAGGTAGCACATGAACTAGAACTCAGATAGATCTTTTGTACTTTTGGGCTCTTTCAACTGTCCTATGTGATTTCTATATGTCACTTCAATATTTTCCTAGTGAATGTGGCCGTAATAAAAGTCCCTAAGATAAGAGGCACATATTGAATACTTTGCCTCCTACCAAATGACTATAATCAAAGCCCCAAGCACTAAAGGAAGTCATAATACACACATGTTGTCTGTATATGTCGCCAACCACTTACATTGGTTCTATGTGCACTGGAATAACCTTATTTCTATATCAGAGATTCGTGGCATTTAAAATTCTACCTGCAATTCTGTGCTGTTCTAAATGACTACTGCAAATTCCTTTCCTTCTACAGTGCACACACTCATATTATGAGTAATTAGGATAATTGGTTTTTCAGAAACACCCTTTGACTTCATTAGATGGATAGAAAATACTGCACATCTCACCTGTATTTGGATCAGGTAAGACGGAATTTGCTATTTAAGAAGAGAGAACTAAAATATGTATATCTGTCATACTTCAATACTTTCACCAGATGAGTGCCAAACATTTTATAAATATTTATATTATACTCAATATTACCACTAGTAAAGAATTACAAGTATGTCTTTCTGACCTTAGTTTCTCCCAATGCAGTAAATAGCACTCCACAGCAGATGTGTAAATATCTATTTATCCAAAATAATTAACAAACTATGCTAGGCAAATAGATTTTTAATCTAATTTTACTTTTTTATTACCTATAAACTCCTCAAAAGAGGTCAGGTTATCTTAAAAAAGAAAAAAATGTAGGCTATTAAACCCTGCACTATTCACAAGGAAAAAGCCACTTCTTAATCATCAAAGGACCTGGCTTATTATTTCACTTATCTGGTCCATATCACTAGAAAGTCACAAATGCTGATATGGCTTTTGTCTCCCACAATATAAATAAAGAAACCAAACTATCATGCTATATGGAAAAGGTTTTGGCATCAGCAAGACTGGGATTTGAATTCCAACCCCAGCATTTACTAGCTTACCTGTAAAATAAGGAAAACCATCCACTTTAAGAAGTTGTTTGAAAGGATACACTGAGAGAATCCGTGGGAAATGCCTACCAAAAAACTAACAGATTCAATAACAGTAAACTATTATGGCCCTAAAATCATAGGAAAAACCAGCGGAAGAGGCCACATCTAACACCACACTCCGTGGCCAAGCGGCCCCATGAAATCGTTGCTGGTTCCCCATGGGCTTCATCCATCAGTTAATCTATGTAAGCTCCTTGTGTACGTCCTGCCCTGTTGCGGGGGTTAGAGAGACCCCTGAAGTCGTAGAGAACACAGCCTTGACCTCGAGGGAATGTGATTCTGGCTGTGGGTACAGTACTATCATGAAATAACAGTGACTACAATTCACAATACATTTACGGGGTTCACAAAGTAAGAAATGACCTTTAGGAAGGTTCTGAGGATGACTGAGAGAATGAAAGTTGCTCTAGAGAAAAGCTAATTGAGCCACAGTGTGAATGAAAGGCTGGATCTGAGGAAAACCCATCAGAAAGATATGGCAGATGTCTGTGACCAAGAGGACAAAGACCTTGACAGGAGTAAGGGGATGAGCTAGAGAAGAAAGGAGAGAGAGGGCTTCACTCCCCGCTCCATGGTCCTCAGGCGCTCAGGCTCTGATTAGACCTCACGCTGGTCCCCTCGGCCAAAGTAAGCGGGGAGGTGGAGCCATCTGTCTACACACTGATCTCCAGGCAGCCTTCCAAGGAACCCTTCGCCACAGGGCCTTGCTTCTGGCTAAGCACCATGAATGAGAAGAGGTCTTAGGGGCTCTTACATAGCTGAGAATTTAAGTGTGTTATCCTTGTGAAACACATGTCTTTTAATAAGAATTCTAAAAAAATAAAAAATAGTCAACAGCAATCCAAAGCAATAGATTCCTAATGGTGATTTTCAGACACTCTTGTACACAAATGAGAGATATTTTAGAAGAGAGGATTTGTCTGGGGGCCCCTCACACTCACGTACTTTTGTTCCTGGACTGATTCTGATCCTCTACCCTGGTGTCTGGTAACCATGGTGACAGTGTGTAGCCGGTAGCCGCAAAGATGCATGCCCGTCAGTCACCTCTGCCATCCATTTTTAACTCCTTTTGACTTCCTAAATATTTCCTGGAAATGCCTGTGCCTGAACTAAGCTGGGGGAAGAAAAGAGGGTTAAACTGTAGAAAAAATCTACTAGTACGTAATCCACCACACAATTTCAAAGATTCCACTCATCTAATTGTTGCATCAAGTCCCAAACCACAGCGCAGAGTTTTCAGTCACAAAATTGTCTCTTGAGAGACAGAATTATCAAGAGTGATAAAATTTGTGCATCTTCTCTTTTGCGGTTGGCTGAGTTTAGACGTTATCATCTCCCCATTGGGCCTGAATAGCTTTATTGGTGGGAATGCTTCAGAAGGCACTTCTCTCTCCCGTTTCCGCTTCTCTCATTATCTTCCTACTAAAGAAGAATGCTCCTAGAAGTCAGCAGAGGAGATATCCTCTGCTGTATTAGTTCATACAACAGGCAGTTTGCAGATAGCGAAAACTGCGTGAAAGGAGAAATTCTTAATGATTTGCTGAGTTAACCTGTATCACCATTGATGAAAACCGGGATATTTTCCCAACACTCCTTTTAAGTAAGACAAACCACTCTGTGGTGGTCCCTTGTCTAAAGCAACAGGACTGATTTTTAAATTTGGTAATCAATGAAAACTAGCATCAAGATCCTTCTTTATTAGCAAATATACGTGGGGTCTATTCACCCCCTCTGGTGAATGAGCTTCTTTTCAAAGCATTTTTAAGACTGTATTCTGCTCTCTTCTATAAGCCTGCAATCCACCCACTTGGGGGAAAGAAGTATTTATTCAAGAAGAGAATCAGGTTGGTTGCCTTCAGTGAGGCAATTGCCTACATGCTACTATTTTGAAGCAGTGTTTATGCTTGTGTTTTTTCAAATAGACTGTAGTTAGAGCTCCCAAGTTGTTCAGACAAAACAAAAAAAAAGTCTCTTGAAATGTTCCCCCAAATGTTCCTCACTCCTTTCAGAGGATGTATATTTCCTCAGTCTTTCTTGCCTTACCAAAGCAAAGATCAGCTGGAACAACAGGGCAGGCATTAATTGACCCAGTTATTGTTGCGTCCCTGAGTGTTAAAGTGACCTCAGCGACAAAAGGGTATTTGGGTTAGATAGCTCATAAAAAGGGCAGAAGAGAGCCTTGAAAGGATCTTACTACCTCCTTCCCATGCTTGGGAAACAGACCCTTTTTCAGAATTTTTAGCAATAGCCACATCCCAGGAACTCCTGACCCTGGGAGGTGGCCATTGTATCATTTATCATGACATGGATTTGGACATGCCACGCATTGCTCACATCATGTCTCTGAGAAGAATAACTCAAACTAAATCCCTTGCAGTAAGTTTCCCAGATTTTACCTACATGGGGTACGAAGAACAGCCCAAAAAGACACTCGCCACTCTTATTATTCCTCCTCCACCTAATTCCACAGTGTGAAAGTAGACCTGTACTGGTCAATCTGTATTAAACATCTCCCTCCCTCAATGATTCCTTCCTCCTTTAAATTCAAATGCTGTGGGGAAGAATCACACGTGAATTGTTGTTCTTATTATAGGAGAGTCAGAAAAATAGTTGAAGGACTTGGGGTTACAAAAGGCTTCATACGGTTAGCTGTGTCCGAGTATCAGATAGACTACAGAGGGAAAAAGAATGCTTTTCCTGTGGATAAATAAATTTAACCTAGAGCAGAGTTTGTCAACGTTGTCCCTGTTGGGCTGGACACTCCTGTTGCGTGGAGCTGCCCTGTGCATTGCAGGATGTCTGGCAGCGTCACTGGTCCCTCCCCACTGGACTACCTGCCAACAGCACCCTAAATTGTGACATCCCAAAATGTTCCTATACACTGCCAAATTACAAAGTTATCCCCCTTTCCCTCTGGCAATCACTGATTTAGAGCAGGGCATATTTAGGGCCAACATAAGGAAGAGTTATTAGAAACGATATGATAGTCCTGAAGGAGGAGGATGTAAGGAAATGGGTCCTTGGTCACCGGAGTTTATTCAAACAAAAGCTGGCCTGTAACTGAGGAGAACGAAGCAACGTATTAGTATCTGAACTATGTTGCATTTAAGGGCATTTCTTAATTTTATAATTATATGTCGCTCAAGGAAAATACTCTATTAGGATGAGTGATTATAAAGGCAGTGTCTTTATAAACACGAAGCAAAATAAATTACAGACTCTCTTCCATCAGGATTAATTTGAAGAAGTCCAATCAACTGTTACTTCACTTGATTATGGTAGTATTTGTGTGAATTTGGTGAATCAAGCATCTCAGCTGTGTACTAATTACAACTAGGGCACTCATAAAATCATTTTTCATCAGAAAATAAGCATTTATTAAGCTTATATATTTTAGGTTCAGCAAGAACACTATTGTGTAGACTCTAGGTAATGTGAAGCAGAGAGCATGCAAAATAAAATTTTAAAATATTATTACAAAACAGAAAACAAACTTAGGATTACCAAAGGGAAAGGGGGGGCAGGGATAAGTTAGGAGTTTGGGATTAACAGAGACACACTACTATATATAAAATAGATAAACAACAAGGATCTACTGTATAGCACAGGGAACTATATTAATATCTTGTAATAGCCTACAGGGGACAAGAATCTGAAAAAGAATATCACTTTGCTGTACACCTGAAACATTGTAAATCAACTATACTTAAATAAAAAAATTTATAAATCTGTACACCTTAAACATTGTAAATCAACTATACTTCAATAAAAAAATTTATAAATCTGTACACCTGAAACATTGTAAATCAACTATACTTCAATAAAAAAATTTATAAATAGTAGACATCTTATAAGCCCCTGAGGCATCTATAAGCAAATGAGGAAATATCAAATCCATACATAAAACAGGTACAAGTGTAAGACTGGAGAATCAGCTGACAACATAAGTACTAGGAGACCAGAGAGAATGATAGAATGAGCAGAAAGGAACGGAGGTGAAGAGGAAAAAGACTTTTAGATCCATGTGAACAGAAAGCCTGCCTTTGAAGTGTCCCTGGAAAGTTGCTTTCTCGTCTACCAATGTATACTACCTGCTCATTCTTTCCTAAAAAGGAGACCAGTGTTTCTTCCACCTGGAATGCACCGTCCCTTAGCTGTCTGTAGGCCTTGCCAAATCCTTCTCTCCTTCAGTTCTCAGCTCAAACCCTATCCGTTTTGAGAAACGTTGCCCAAGTGCCCACGACCTAAGCACACACTTCCATTACTAGCTTATTAACCATAATGATTCCTTTGCATATCTATTTTCCCACCTAACTATAAGCTACTTGAGTTTGGGAACCACATCCTTTGTCTTTGTATTGAGGGCACTGAAGACAATGCCTCTACCAGGTTGAGAGTAAATGCTTTCTGAACGAATTGAAAGAACTAACAGAATGATATCCTGCTGCATGTCCAGAAGGCATCCTTAAATGAATCTTGGGTTGCAGGTCACAACCACGACCTACCTATTCTAGATCAGTCTGGAAGACCGTAAATGAAAACTCAGCATTTTCCTACAACAGAAAACTGTGTTTGATACAAAAGACAGATGATGTCGCAAAGTGAGCTTGTGGGACAAAAGTCCCCCCACCCTCCCCACCTCCACTGCCTACACGTGTGCCACAAAAGGTGCTTTGATCTGAGAGTAGCAAGGGTTCCACTCCACTTGTCCTTAGACTGACTATTCCCAGAGACAACTACCCAAGACTCAGCATAGCTGGGCACCCAGGGCCATTCCAGATTAGGTTAGAGCCCCATCCTTACTCTAATCAAGCTCTCTGCAGTCTCTCCACATAAAAAATATGCAGAGTGTCGACTAGGCCAGATACCACGCTTGGAGCTAACACAAAAGAGAAGGAAACATCATCCTGTACTTAAGAAAAGCAGAGTGACAGCGTTAGAAATCCATTTACCAATCTATCTTTAGTGTCTCTATCACTAGAAAAGTAAAAATGATAGTTGCCTTTAATGAGTTTAATATTGCAAATACAACAATCACAGCACAGATACAACTACACATTTTTACCGTGCCTTCTTAAAAAAGTTCAGCTCAGTGATTACAACTCCGGATGCAGACTACCTCGGATTTATTTGATCCTTCATTACCTCTCTCCTCATGTCTAAGACTGAGATATGAATAGTACCTCTTTCACTGGGCTATTGCATGAATTAAGTGAGAAAATACATGAAAAACAGTAAAAAAAAAAAAAAATAGTGGTCCACACACAATGAGAATTAAACATTTTAGATTTTAGTAGATATTATCTGTTAGCTTTTTTAACTTTTAACATCTGCAGCGCAAGAGGAGTAGTTCCAAGAGGAATTGAGGTTCATAAAGGTCAAACACCAAGTTCAAGCTTCTACCGCTTTACAACATTAAAATCCGGATAGCTTGCCTCCGACACTGCCTCACCCCCTCACGTAGTCTAAGCTTCAGAAAAACCCAACTCAACAGTTATGTCTGATAGAATCTTTTATTTCCTTCCCAGACTTTTCACGCAAAAGCAATCTCACAAAGCTGATGTTTTGAAAACTCTTTCCATTGCTCCTGCTTTTCCTCCTCCAAAAAAGGGCAATGCTGTTCAAGGACTTTATCACAGGGAGAGAGGCAACAGCAAGAGCAATTCAAAAATGCTTTTGTTCAGCTGCATAGCACAGGGAGGTCAGCTCAGTGCTTTGCGACCACCTACAGGGGTGGGATAGGGAGGGTGGGAGGGAGATGTAAGAGGGAAGACATATGGGGATATATGTATACGTGTAGCTGATTCATTTTGTTATACAGCAGAAACTAACACAACACTGTAGAGCAATTATACTCCAATAAAGACGTTAAAAAAATAAAATTAAATTCAAAAATTAAAAATACAATAGCTAAGGGGAAAAAAATGCTTTTGTTAACACTGTTTCATTGTAGAAATTTCTCACCAGATGTAATTATCTAAGATGCACTATTTCTTTTCCTTTGCTTTGGAGTTAATTTATTCCTTAATTAATTCTCCTTCTGTCATGTGTTTATTTGGAAACTACTCGTGAAAAACAAGAGGTTACTCACAGGACTACTGTCCACGGGGCAATAGAATGGCCCATGGCTGAGAACCAGCTTCTGTGGTGGTCACACATCTGTGATGGAGGTCATGAGATGAAAATCAAGGGACACAGGCATTCCTGAAAGATCAGCAAGTGTTTTATAATATGATTACAGATTAATCAGTAAGCTCATCGACGTAGGACTGCTGACACGTTCAGTTAAAACAAAGTTGTGATTTTGCTTTAACAATACAAAGTTCTCTTTCCGAATCACCATTAAATATGTGTCTTTTTAATGGAGCAATATGTACAAGGCTCAGTATTTCAATATGCAAAGAGCCAACACTTAGCAGTTTATAATAATCAAAGTCCATTGATTTAATGTAATAGAAGGGCTTTTACTGGTCTGAGAAAAATGCAGTTGAAAACTTACAGAGTATTTTTCCAATTAGTGGACTTGGAAAATCTAAGAATATGTTCCGAAAACACCTGCAGTTAAACTCTAAGTAAATGTTGCTACTCCAGGCGGGATAGCAGTGGGACTTTGAACACTAAAATTGTGCTGTCGCTATTTTTGACATCACCACCTGGTATATTATGGAAATCCCTCTGTTTCTAGTGACAAAGTCTTGATTCATGCCAGCTCCTTGACTTTACATTCCCGCAGAGGGAACTGTAACACAGGGGAAAATACAATAGGAAGAACACCTTCAAAAATTACATTCCAAACACAGACCAGGTTTCCCTGCCAAGCGGTCAGAATGGCAAAGCATCTTGAGACATTCGCCATCACTTAATAGGGTTGAATTTGCAGGGCACACATCCCAGGGGCTAGTTGGTCCCTCCCAAGCACTGCGCCTCCAATTTGGGTAGCTGCCATTAGGTTCACAATGAGGCCTCAGAGAATACAAACCATGCTGTTAAGCTCTCCCAGTGTGGAAAACAGATGTGATGGAACACATAATCTACAATTTGCTCAGAATTTTTCTACAAAAAAAAGTAACTTTCCATCGAAATAAAACCACAATGTGCATTAAGCACATATTACCTATGTTGACACAGTAGTTTTAAGGAATATTGTTTATACGAGATTTAAAGAAATGTGACAATAAATACAGGTTGGTGCCATCCAGTGAATTTCAACCGTTATCAAAGCTTACTTATCTGACTCTCAGTTTTTGTTTCCACCTTGAAGAAAGTCTTCATGCTCTTTTTTCTGAGATGTTTCCAGGAATTTAAAAGTTCTTTAGCTTTTTTATAGTGTCCAACGATGAAAATTATTTATGACCTGCTTCTTTCCAAGAAGAATTCAAGGTGACCTGTAATGACACAAACAGGAGAACAAATTAAGACACGAGTACTTGAGTAATTACCACCAAACAAATAAATGGTTTTAAGTGGACTCAAATTTTATTTAAACCTCTGATCTTGTCCTTTCTATTATTAACTGACTCACTGTTATTGGGATTACAAGGTCCCTGGCCTTCAAGAACTCACAGCCTGAGTCAGAATGAGTATGTCGTCCATCTGATTACCCTTCCCTGACTCTTTCTTTTCAAGTTGGATGTCATCCACTGTGGTCTCTTAAGAACGTAACTGTGGTCATGTCATTCCCTTAATTAAAAATTTTAATGTCTTTTTTATCTCTTAAAGAAGAAAAATTCAAACTCTTTAGCACAGCGTATAAAAAACTTAGCAGTGCAGCCAGAGTCCTTCTATTTTTCCTCACCCTGCTAATCTCTACAGGGCACTGGGTACCCTGATAATATTGAACCATTTGCTGCTCTTAAAGCAAAAGTGCATTTGCCCATCTCTGTCTTCCTGCTCTTCTTTCTGCCTGAAAACTTCCTCTCCCTTCCTCTGCCTGATAACTGTTCACTTTCTCTTCAAGATCAAGTCTAAATGTTACTTCTACATGGGAGCCTGCCATGACTCACCTGAACTTGCTCCTTCACCTGTGTTTTAGTATAAGTATGTGTACACTTATCTCAAAATTTTATCCTTGTTATGTTTCTTTGTCCCCAAGAGACTACAACTTCCTAGGAGATAGTGGGGATACATTACTCAGCTTAGGACAACCTAAATTTGAGAATAGCGCCTTGTATAATGAGCACTGATTGAAGTTTGCTGAATGAATGACTGCTGGCTTAGCCATTCTCATGACCTCCAACACTTTTTGAACATTGACTATGTGCTAGCCAGTGAGTGAAGTGCTTCACATGTGTTATCACTTAATCCCTAAATAAATTCATAAACCAGAGACTACTTAATCCCTTTTTACAGATGAGAAACCTGAAGCTTAAGGAATTAAAATAACTTGCCTAAATTCATGCAGCTAGTGAGAGAAGGGGCTGGTTTGATTCCAGTCCTATGCACCGAATGGTTATACTACTTGCTTTTGTACCTGCCAGTTCTGTTGAAGTAATGAACAGTTAACAGGAAAACCATGAATAACATAGTTCTATTTGCTACAAATAATATGGTATATAGCCCTCTGCCCTAAATTATTGCAAAGGACCTCAGAAATAAATACTAATCATTTTTTTAAAAATTAAGCTACAGCCCTTAGCTCTTCCCACGCTTACCCAACAGCTCTTGGACCTTGGTTAACAGTCAAAAAGGATAGGAGTGCCTTTTTATTGACAGGACTACATTTAGCATATTATGTTATACAAGTGACTTCAGGGGCCACAGAAAAATATGGATTAGTTCAACTTGTGGCTCTGTTAAGCCCTCAAGAGGCATTGTCAAAAATCAATATCCAAGGCACTAAAGGATGTGTTTTTAACAGGTCTGTTGGTGTCAAGTTACCCTTGGAGTCATCCTTTCTCAGGTGTCGCTGGCAAACACTAATGCACGCTGGACCAGATATGAAACAGACCTTCTGATCTTACCGTTAGAGACTGAAATTCAAGCCAGTTCAGTTCCATGATTTCTCTTGAAAGTTAATTCACGGGGGGGGAAAAGGAACAAAGAGCAGATACAGGCTAATTCAGTGGGCAAAATACCATCTCGCTCCTCTTCTAAGTACCTGCTAAGTCTAGTTGGAAGCAAAGTCATTCCTGAGATGGTGCCTTGTTAGTAAGGGAGAAAGACAGACCCTTGTCGAACGTGCGTTTCTTACGGTGAGAAACCTGACATGTCTCATGATGCCAGTCTCCCGGAAAAACGTGATCCAAGGGATCCTACGTGGTCTGCATAGCAGTTCAGCCTCAGTGATAAGCGATGAGAACACCTAAATGGCTAATCTTGCTATTCATAAATTCCTTCGTCACAAAGGAAGAAAATGAAAGTGTCTGCCTATCTGAGCTGCAAACCACAGGTGTTGAGCGCAAATATTTCAGGAAAGGGAGGGATAGAAATCAGGGTTACTGAAAGCCATTTATGAAGGTTTCTGCCATGACTAAGGAGTCCTTTGTCTGGAATGTCCCTGCAAAATCATCAGGACTGAGTCATACCATTAATGGGAATGGCAGTGTAGATCTTTGACTAGAGCATTTTTTGTGCTCATGGCATGTAAGAATCAGTGACTTTTGCAGATTAAACTGAGAAAACTGGCATTTGCTACCCTCCATTATATGATTTCCTAAATCCAGATTAATCTCTCACCTTCAAACATGGGCTCCAGTCAACTCTTTTCATGTAAAATATTCCCAGATGTGCTGTAGGCAGTGTGGTCAAAAAAAAAAGTGACTAATCCTTTCTGCAATAACAATATGATTGGCATCCTTTATGGGCAGATAACTCATGTGATGGGAACAGCTTGAATTCCTCAGGCAGTTTCTCAACAACACATCACCTCCAGTTTCAGTTTAAAATCCAAGCCAATCTGGGATTTTGTACAGCTAATAGTGCCGCTTGATCAATCTGAATAGGAGGGTCACTGAGGTCTCTACCCATCACAACATTTAGAACTGGCTTTATGTAATAACATGGGTTATAAGGTAGCAGATGGTTTAAAGTACAGCACTCTTCCGGGCTTATATATAATCACTTAATTAAAAGAATGAAACAAAGCAATCAGCACTGCATGTGTGATAAAACAATTAAAGGTGTAGGCTTATTCTTAGAAAACAGCCCCAAAGCGATATGGGAATAGCATCGAATGCAAAGGCTAACCCATGGAGGTTATTATCAAGTCTCCTAATTCCCAGGACAGCAGCAACGGCTTATTTTTCAAATGTATACAGTTCAGCTTTGCAGATAGCACGTTTCTTGGACAATCACTTTAGTGGGAAACTTATTTCTACTGGACACTAGACGTGCATACGCCTTTTAGTCTTCTGTTGAAAAAAAAAAATGTTTGGCACTGTGTCACCACAGAAGGCATGACGCTCATGTTTAAAATGGATACATCATGGATGACCTGAAGGGGAAGAGTGACCACAGGATGTGGGAGTTCACAGGTGACTCTGAAATTTCCAATTCATATTCCCTTTTTCCACAACCTCAAAGAATAGACTACCCGAGCTCTTTCCCATAGTTTACATTCTTTTTTTCCCATGATGGAAGCATCACTGAAATGAAGCATGACACCTGGAATTCTAAAGAGTCCCTGTGACTTGCTAAAAAATGTCGGGAGAAGTAAAACTCCCAAATAAATTGGTCTTTAACTCAAAATTCCCAACAGTGAATAAGGATGGTTTGGATGCCTACAGTAGCATCACTTCCCAACTGGCTATTGATTATGGGAAAGACGTTCCCAAGAAAGAATAAGAACTGAGCAACTGATGTGAGCGCTGAGTGTTTGGCTGCTTACGTATCTTGTACATAATGCATTTGTCTCCAGAAAAACCTTACCTTATCAGCAGACCTTAGTAAGCGTTCATTTGATGAAGTCTTCCCTTAGGTATATGTTTATATGATTCCTACTTTAGGTTTATGTGGTTTGAGGACTAAGGCTCCACGGTAAGACCTTAGTTTGTTTTCCTTAAGACAAAAAGGCACCTTTGTAGCTCAAAGGAAATTGGTGCAATGGCCAGATCCAGTTGGCATGATATTGACTTCCTTTTGTATATTCCTAGTTAGTTACACAGAGATAATTTGGAGAAATTGGTTTTAAGGGTATGAAAACCTTTGCTTCAGCTACCTCAAGGTCTAAGCCAATTGTCTAGGTGTCATCTCATTTTGGTGAAAACTTGACAAGGATTAGTGAAGGATCCACACTGCACAGAATATTGTTTATAGGTAGTGTCTGAGAGGAGCTTTACACTGCTTGCTGGTGGGTAGCTAGTTTGGGGGCAGGGGAGTTCCCATAGAAAAGTATCCTTGCAATTAGAAAAGGTCACATGAAAGAGCAGCAAGCTATCAACTCATTTATCAACTCATTTATTTAACAAACAATATGGAGCATCTCTCTACTCTGCAAGGCATCGAGGAAACAGAGATTAACAATGTTCATTCCCTGTTTTTCAGAGTTTTCACTCCAGTAGAGGAATGAGTGAAGGATCTAGAAGTAACCATACACTTTGATTAGTGCCATGAGGGAAATACATAAAGGAGTGACAGAGTCTCAGAAGATGGGCACACAACTTGGCCTGAAGTGACAAATCAAGGAAGGTTTCTCAGAGAAGGGGCCCTTGAATGGATTCACTGAACAGACAAGTGGTAAAGGTCATTCTAAGCACAAGGAACAACACATGCAAAGGCGCATAGATTTGAGGAAATAACTATATAGAGAAACTATATAGAGCTGAGTTCATTTGGAGGGGAAAATAACGGGAAAATGGTAGCAGAAGTTCAACAGCATGTACCATTGGTTCGGTGGACAGCTATTGCTGGTGAAAGCCATCCGAAATAACTCCAGCTTAAAACCGCGAAAATGGGACAAAGACAAAAATACTCATTTCAGACCATAGCATCTACTGGAAAACATACTAGTAGCTGGCCAAGCCTAGCATCTTAAGCATTTCTCCTCGAGTCAAAAAAAAAAGTCATACATTTGTGACTTGAGAGGTTACACTGAAAACATCGCACAGCCTAGTCTGTAATAAATTCAAACCACCCAGAAAGTGGATACCCCAAGGTGTTTGAACATTGAACATAAAACTATAGTACACGCTACATGCAGAAGGGGTTTCTGCAAAACTTGTATGTGTCCTCTCAGGCCCTAGGAAACAACAGGCTCTGCCATAAGGTCTTGGTGTTTCTCACATAAATCATAAAGCCAAACCTGATTATGATATTTATAGCTTGAAGCTTTCAAACTCCCAGCTGAAATGTCCCCTGGTTTCTTAGACAACTGTTCTTATCTCTCTAGATGGTCAGTCAGTAAACAAACATCTATGGAACCATCTCAAAGTATAGACTGACAAATGAAAAAGTATACTTTTGATAACAAGGAATGATTGCTCATGGTCCTCCAATCAAGGAGTTAGTGCCTTGAGAAGTGAAAAAAAACAGACATACTATAACTTGAAATATATCGTTGCTATATTGTAATGAGAGGAATCCCATACGGCAGAGGCTAAGAGCTTGAATTACGGAATGGATCGAATAAGTGTGGGAAGTTGAGCATAGTGTCAGATGCCTGGGATCAGATCCTGTCTCTATCACCTAGGGGCTCTTCAGCAGGATCCCTAGGTGCTCTGTGCCTCAGTCCCTCAATCTGTAAAATGGGATAATGGTAGTATCAGCCTCATAAGATTGTTATGAGGATTAAAGAAGATAATATATCTACAACAGTAGATCTAAATTCATATATAAAGAGAGCAAACCGCTTAATAATCCCTCTTTGACTTTAGCCCCCCTTGGATTTCTGGTGGACTTCTGCAACATTCAACTTTGCATGTGTATCCTCATTTTCTTTCCTAGTTTTCTTAGTCTTTCTTCACTTGTGTAATTTTAACTTAAATCCACAAACATACATCTCTCCCTATGTAATACCACCTTATTGCCAGAGAAGACTAGACCTTTGGAAAAATCCAGAGACTGGGCTCTAATCTTAATTTTTTGCTTATTGGTTGTGTAAATTTTGGAAATTCACTTCACTCTGTGAGCTTCAGTTTCCTCACCTATAAAGCAAAAGGCTTAGATTATCTTCATGGTTTCTTCTAGCTCTAAAATGTAATGATCTTATAGCTTATTTATATCTTTTTCCAAAGTCATTGATAAAAATTTAATCTCACTTGACCACCTCATACAGACTTTCTTCCAAGCTGTTCTCTTTTAGTATATTTAACTTTTTCATCCAATTCCTATCATTTTCCCTTTTTCACAAGAGTCCAAGTAATGCCACCAATACCTGTTGAAGTCACAGGCCATGGCTACAACTCCTCCCTAAATGGTTCAACTAATGTTGAAAAGACTCTAGTGAAACTCATTCTTAGTGAATCCATGCTGATTCCTTGTAACTGTCTTGTTCATTTCTAAGTGCATGCTTGCTCTCTATTGGAAACTCTATTTTAGAAAATTACCAAACTGTATCATGGTTATTGATTTATATTTATTCCTGATTTATACTTGCTGAATTTGCCCTTACTCCTCCATTTTTACCCTCTGACAGTCCTCCCGTTATTGGTTTCTCAGAAATTATTAATAATGATTATCTAATTTAATCTGCAGTTTCTTCCAGAACTCAGAACTGGAGGCAAACTTAACTGACTATGGGCTTTTCTTTTGGTCTTCTCTCCTACTTGGGTGTGAGAGAACTTTTTCATATATTTGCTTCACCATTTCCAGATTAGGAAACATTCTCACTAAGGAGCAAGAAAGACACTGGCCAGTGTCTTTCTTTCACTCTTTTGGAACCAGCTCTCCCATCCAGTGGTTCTATCTCTTCTCATCACACCTTCTCCTAAAACGTAATTTAAAAAAAATAACAACAACAACAAAAATCACTCCATTTTCACATTCTGTGCTTTAGTCTCCCTAATCCTCACAAGTTCCTGCCAATCTTTTATGTTGTCCAACGAGGCCGCCCAAGGACCTAACACACCTACAGCTTTCATCCTCTCACTAGTTCTTTCAACACTCAAATGCCCCATTGGAGCCTAGCAACCCAGTGGCTTCTTTGGACGTCTTGTCTTTTCTGTCTTATTGAGACTATTATGTGTTGTCTGAATTATTTTTTAAGTCTTCATATTGCTCTTAAGCTATATACCTTTTTATTAGAGTTTCTAACCATGAGAAGTATATCTCGACTTTTAAAGTGGTTTTTTCCTAAAGGATATAACTAGATCTTTTTTCCTTCCTCCATTCCTACTAAAACTATAATTGGGTAACTTTCTTCCAAAAGTCCACATTATTTCCCCATCCTAAAACGATCTTTTATTTTTAAAATGATGTCCAATGTAGGAGTCCCCTTATTTCTTCATGGTTTCACAGAAGAAACCATATGGCCAGTAAAGCAAGTCAGGAACATTTCAGATACCCAGTTTTTAGGCAAATGAGACAGGAAACACCCAGCTGACAATTATCTGGCTATCCCCCAACCCTAGTTTTAAGTTTTATGTTAAAAAGGAAGCTCCTAATAGCAATTAGGTGATCCATGGAGTAAACCACAACATTGCTTCAGTTCCTCCCTACTATTCTTCCTACTTGGGTGTCTCTCTGGGCTTCAGACCTCAGATTCGAAGTCACACAGAAGACAGCAGACAGGAGGTTATGAGAGGACAGCCATGGTCCTTAAGGTCAAGAGACCTGCTTCTGAATCTTGATTTTGCCCTCACTTTCTAATCATATCATTATGAACAAGTTTCTTCATCTAGCAGAACTCAGTTTGTGCACCTCTAAAATGGAGAAAACAATATCCATCATAAAAGGCAGTTGTGAATATCAAAGGAGAAAATATACACATAAATACCCAGTACATTAGCAACTGGTTTCACAACAGTATAAATACATTTTGAAAATGCACAAACCAAACAAAGAACTTTATTCTTCTCTAGAAATCAGGTTGGGGTGGGTGAGGGAGGGAAAGGAAGGGAGATTTATAATCTGCTGATTTCTGTAGTATTTACTCTTTTACATTAAGCATTTTTACTCTTATAATCTAAGGAAACTAGTTTTAAAATGAACAGTTCACCATGACAAAAGGACTTCAACACTTTGTTCTATCATTCACTTGCATCACATGTGTTTCTAATGTAACTCTGAACATCATAATTTTGACGATATGATTGCTCCATGCTATTTAATATAGGTAATACAATTGAGATTATACTTGCTTCTTTATGAGTGTTCCATTCTCATGTTTAGCTCACTAAATATGCCTCCTTTTTCTAAAGTAGGCTGTAGTTTCCTCATTAAACACACACACATATAACTATTCTTTTTATTATTGAAGTAGAGTTGATTTATAAAGTTGTGTTAGTTTCAGATGTGTAGCAAAGTGATTCAGATATATATGCATATATATATTCTTCAGATTCTTTCCCATGATATGTATTACAAGATATTGAATACAGTTCCCTGAACTATACAGTAGGTCTGTATTGTTTATCTATTTTATATACAGTACTGTGTATATCAGATAACTACTCTTAAAATGATGGCAATAGTTGCAGTTTTATTCTAACCCACCATCTTCCCACCCATGCTACAGCTCACTGGGCTCCTTCCCAGTCCAGACAATCTTCTCCATATTTCCATCATTCTATGGTTACTTCCCTGTCTTGTACAGTCTGCCTTGTTTGGAAATTGTTCTCAGATATCCTGGAGAGGTAGAATGAAGCCACAGGATCCTATCCGTCAAAAGACAAGAACTTTTTTTCTTCAGCAGCTTTTCATTACTCATATCCCTCCGGGAGAAAAAAAGTTTCAGCAGTTTAGGACCCTTTCACTGTGGTTCCTAGGTGCCAGAAAATGATGTCTCTGGGCATTTTTCTGGTGCTTTCATTCTCTGCCTCCCTGAGGGGTTCAGGTCCTGATGAATAGAACCTGAAGATTAGAAAACTGTAGCATCCAGAAGAGATGGCCTCTCCAGTGTCACCCAGAAACTCCAGAATCAAGCCAAGCCCATGCACAGACAGGGCTCTTATCACCAGTCTGCCACAGTGGTACTTGCATCCGAAAGAAGCCAGGTACTCAGTACAGAAGTGAGGACAGTACTGGCTCAGTGCCATCTCAATCAGGCTGAGTAAAGAAGCAACACCCCCCTGTTCAAATGAACCAATAGAGGTCATTTTGTTCAGGGTGTCTAGGCGTGAGAAAAGAAAAAGTAAATGGCATACTAGCCTTCATCTACCCACTCACCCATCCACTCACCTCCATTCCCCAAAATTCACTCACATCCTAGGATATATATTAAAAAAGAGTCTTTACCAAATGCAAAAAATATCTGGATCCTAAATTTGCATTATATTGTGTGCTAAGCACCAGATTTTCTTGCTGTTCTCTTTGTAGTTACGTGAGAGGTACCAGGTTTTGAAAAGATACGGAAAACATTTTTGATAGCTCTGGGCTACATTAAGGGTTGGTTTTAATAACAGGCCCGATATCTAAGAACATGCCACGTGGCTGTGTATGAATTTGGCTGTTGGTTTCTGTTGCCAGATGAAATGATGATTAATCAGGACTCAGCTGTCAGTTGTTTGATATTACTTGTGCTCTTTGCTAACAGCTGCCTATTTCAAGCTGTGCTTCCTACATGTCAAATATAAACCTGAAACCACAATTTCCAGAAGGGAAATTTCAAAGTACTCATAGAGTATATTGGAATATTCAACGTTGTTTCCAATTAAAGTCCACTTAGTATATTATGTAACTAAAGTCAGTGAAGAGATAGAAATGTTCAGAATACGCGAGGTAGGTAGCCAGGAAAAATAAAAACAAATTTATTATTAGATTTACATATAATCTGTGTATATATTTTTAAATGTATAAATTTCACAAATACTCTAAGCATAAAATGCTCCTTGATACGCTAGTGTCACTTTCCTTTTTTATTCTGTAATAAATAAAAACAGTGAAATATTATTGATGGGTAAATTATAACAATTTTACATTCTTTATTCAAAATAAGTAAACATTTTAAAGTAAATGGTTCTTTTTTTTGACCAGGTCCTCGATACTTCCTTATTTGCTTTTTAATCAAAAATATCATAAGAATAGCATTTGTATCCTTGGACTATGTATAGTCCAAACAGAAACAAAATGTTAAAAAGGCAAAGAAAATGTTGGTCAAGCTCGTCAGAAGTTTAGAAAGGCATATGCCTAAAATTTGGCATGGACCAAAAAAAAATGAATTTTTTTTTTTTTTGGCTTAACCTAGATAATAAATGTCTAATGTGGACTGTCCATGTGGCATACAGTTCCCAAATTAAACTCTTTCAGAGACTGCTGTTTTTAGCAAAAGAGGGGGAAGTGAGAATTAGACAACACCCAGCCTCTTTCTATACAACCGCAGCCAAGTTGTCTAAAAACCTAATTTGGCCAATTCACTGTAGTTCATTGTTAGACTGAGTTAGTTATAAGAGGACCCCAGAAACTTAAAACAACCTCACTGGGACACCTGCACAGGATTGATCCTGGAAGAGCGTCTATTATAAAGTCTAGGAGAGAAAGAGGAGTGCCCTTCTCATTTCTCTTTGTCTTTTCCCCACCCTTGAATTACCTGCTTGGAACCTATTCCCTAATACCCCAAATACAGTATCCAGGGAAGTATCTGGCAAAGCGTCCAGAAAAGCTTAGCGATCTAGAGGTGAAAAGGGAGCTGGGTAAAGGCCTGCTATCTTTCATCTTTCAGGTGCAGTCAGTTACCTCTGGGTTTCTAAAAATGGTACCTCCCCTGTCTCCCTCCCCCAGGTGGCCAACCTACTGAGGCTGTTCCAGATCCCGCAGATAAGCTACGCGTCCACCAGCGCCAAGCTCAGCGACAAGTCGCGCTATGATTATTTTGCCAGGACCGTGCCCCCCGACTTCTACCAGGCCAAAGCCATGGCCGAGATCTTGCGTTTCTTCAACTGGACCTACGTGTCCACTGTGGCCTCCGAGGGCGACTACGGGGAGACAGGGATCGAGGCCTTCGAGCAGGAAGCCCGCCTGCGCAACATCTGCATCGCCACGGCGGAGAAGGTGGGTCGCTCCAACATCCGCAAGTCCTACGACAGCGTGATCCGCGAGCTGCTGCAGAAGCCCAACGCGCGCGTCGTGGTCCTCTTCATGCGCAGCGACGACTCGCGCGAGCTCATCGCCGCCGCCAGCCGCGCCAACGCCTCCTTCACCTGGGTGGCGAGCGACGGCTGGGGCGCGCAGGAGAGCATCGTCAAGGGCAGCGAGCACGTGGCCGACGGCGCCATCACGCTGGAGCTCGCCTCCCAGCGCGTCCGCCCGTTCGACCGCTACTTCCAGAGCCTCAGCCCCTACAGCAACCACCGCAACCCCTGGTTCCGGGACTTCTGGGAGCAGAAGTTCCAGTGTAGCCTCCAGAACAAGCACAACCACCGGCGCCCTTGCGACAAGCACCTGGCCATCGACAGCAGCAACTACGAGCAAGAATCCAAGATCATGTTCGTGGTGAACGCGGTGTACGCCATGGCCCACGCGCTGCACAAAATGCAGCGCACCCTCTGTCCCAACACCACCAAGCTCTGCGACGCCATGAGGATCCTGGACGGAAAGAAGTTGTACAGAGATTACTTGCTGAAAATCAACTTCACAGGTAAGCGAGGAGCCTTTAATCATCTTCTATGGTGCAAACAGTGCATCAAAGAGGAATCAAATACCTCTGCCCCCGACTCAGAAATCTTTTTTTTTTTTTTTTCAGAGCTACACAAGGGGTTCAAACTGTGAAATATTCCAAGATGCAATACAATGGCTTTTTGATGTTCTTACTTATTTTTGAGTGAATATCTTGGCTGGTACACCACATGAAACTGAAAGGCCCCCTAGGCTGGACTGATCTGTGGTAGCTGCCTAGATGCGGGCCATGCTACATTTATTCTCTTTCTTGTGATTAGCTGTAGGATATGACACGTGTGATATGGGCATTTAATCTTCTTTAGCAGAATTGGCAACTCTCTAAGGAACAGGAACTTCCAAGCTTTCCTTCTGGGTGATTTGACCAAAAGAGTCTCATAACTTTCTCAGTGGGGGAGAGAAAAAAGTCACTCTTTTCCCAGAGCCTAATTAGGGAGGGAGAGGGAAAGATACTCAGCATGGTGATTCCAGGCATTTGAGTTTATGTCTTCTGCTGTACAGCAACATTTCCATGTCAGTATTTAGAGCTGTGGATTTTCTCAACTGATGTTATGAAATGAAACTGTTTTCCTGGGAGCTTGACTTTAAGCAAACTGAAGACTGATGGAAGTCATTCTGATACAGGCGTGAACATCCAAAGCTGTATTCAAAGTGGTTATTGCTGCTCCTTCATTTCTTTATAAATATGGTCTAAACATTTCTCAATATAGCACTGTGTTTTAATGCACTACTAATATATAAAAAGCAAGAAATCTATAGAACTGTATTCCCCTCTAAGGTGCATGTGATATCAGTGCATTAAGGTACTAGTTTTGGGGATTTTAGCTTAATCCTAAATTCTAAAATGGTAAGTAATATTATTGGGCACAAAAGATTTTGATGCCAAAAATATTACAGTGATAAAATGCTTTCATTGTCTAAATTGCTAATCATCTCCCATGCCACTAGGGCATCATTCTAGTCTGCAGAGTCTGTTTCAATTGATTTATCATCCAAGACATGAAAGTTTGTATGCTCAAATCATACTATCATTGGAGCAAGTGGCAGTTCTCACATCTCCCTTACCGATAATCACTCAGAAGTCAAATGGCCTGAAAAATCACTGGTAGTACTGAGAAAAGACCTTATGACAATTGGCTCCTATTCTAGAACTCTAACCCCTAAACTAGCCTTAAAAATAAGCACAAAAATTACCAGACTGCATTTTTGCACATCCTTTCTTCATTCCACCCAGAGGGAGCCAAGAGTAGTGGAGATCAATTATGTCAGTATTCCCTCCTATTCATCTGATGGATACCACCTTTATCATTAGAATGACCACTGTAAATGGTAAAGATTAAAACTTTCCTGTGCCCTGTACTCCCACAGGTATATTCCATATAGGAATGTGTGTGTTTGTGTGTGTGTTCCACATATTTATTTATTAATTCAGGGTTTATCTTAAAATCCCAGATCAGTTCACACTGACATCTCCAGAATATAAGATTGGACCACAGAGTCAGTAAAAAAGAATATCTTTACTCTAAATATAAATGAACTCTCAGGTATCTATAAATAGCATCTACAATGCACTTAATTCTTAAAGATGGATAAGATTAGCATCCTTCTCCCCTTTCAGACCACCCTTGGGGTAACCATTTATCTTTATGCACCACAAGTATTAATTAACTCTGTTATTCTAGTTCATTACTCCTTAGTATGCAAATATACAAATATATCCATTCATCAACAGCTAATAGAAACAAACCTCTTGGATTTCAGAGAGCCTTTACAAGGTGTTTTCTGTAAGCAAAATATTTTCCTTCATTTCACTGACTGAGTCTGAAATGGCAAAGAAAAGTGAAAAAATAAGGCCATTATTTGGATAAATAAAACAACAGGATCTTCTTTTTTTTTTTGAATTTTTGAATTTTATTTTATTTATTTTTTTATACAGCAGGTTCTTATTAGTCATCAGTTTATACACATCAGTGTATACATGTCAATCCCAATCGCCCAATTCATCACACCAGCACCCCCCACCCCCCTGCTGCTTTCCTCGCTTGGTGTCCATACGTTTGTTCTCTACATCTGTGTCTCAACTTCTGCCCTGCAAACCAGTTCATCTGTGCCATTTTTCTAGGGTCCACATACATGCGTTAATATACGATATCTGTTTTTCCCTTTCTGACTTACTTCACTCTGTATGACAGTCTCTAGATCCATCCACGTCTCAACAAATGACCCGATTTCATTCCTTTTTATGGCTGAGTAATATTCCATTGTATATATGTACCACATAGTCTTTATCCATTGGTCTGTTGATGGGCATTTAGGTTGCTTCCATGACCTGGCTATTGTAAATAGTGCTGCAATGAACATTGGGGTGCATGTGTCTTTTTGAATTATGGTTTTCTCAGGGTATATGCCCAGTAGTGGGATTGCTGGATCATATGGTACTTCTATTTTTAGTTTTTTAAGGAACCTCCTTACTGTTCTCCATAGTGGCTGTATCAATTTACATTCCCACCAACAGTGCAATAGGGTTCCCTTTTCTCCACACCCTCTCCAGTACTTGTTGTTTGTAGATTTTCAGATGATGCCCATTCTAACTGGTGTGAGGTGATACCTCATTGTAGTTTTGATTTGCATTTCTCTAATAATTAGTGATGTTGAGCAGCTTTTCATGTGATTCTTGGCCATCTGTATGTCTTCTTTGGAGAAATGTCTATTTAGGTCTTCTGCCCATTTTTGGATTGGGTTATTTTTTTTTAATATTGAGCTACATGAGCTGTTTATATATTTTGGAGATTAATCCTTTGTCTGTTGATTCGTTTGCAAATATTTTCTTCCATTGTGAGGGTTGCCTTTTCGTCTTCTTTATGGTTTTCTTTGTTGTGCAAAAGCTTTTAACTTTCATTAGGTCCCATTTGTTTATTTTTCTTTTTATTTCCATGACTCTAGGTGGTGGATCAAAAAAGATCTTGCTGTGATTTATGTCAAAGAGTGTTCTTCCTATATTTTCCTCTAAGAGTTTTATAGTGTCTGGTCTTACATTTGGGTCTCGAATCCATTTTGAGTATATTTTTGTGTATGGTGCTAGGGAGTGGCCTAATTTCATTCTTTTACATGTAGCTGTCCAGTTTTCCCAGCACCACTTATTGAAGAGAATATCTTTTCTCCATTGTATATCCTTGCCTCCTTTGTCATAGATTAGTTGACCATAGGTGCGTGGGTTTATCTCTGGGATTTCTATCTTGTTCCATTGATCTATGTTTCTGTTTTTGTGCCAGTACCATATTGTCTTGATTACTGTAGCTTTGTAGTATAGTCTGAAGTCAGGGAGTCTGATTCCTCCAGCTCCGTTTTTTTCCCTCAAGACTGCTTTGGCTATTCGGGGTCTTTTGTGTCTCCATACAAATTTTAAGATTTTTTTGTTCTAGTTCCTTAAAAAATGCCATGGGTAATTTGATAGGGATTGCATTGAATCTGTAGAGTGCTTTGGGTAGTATAGTCATTTTCACAATATTGATTCTTCCAATCCAAGAACATGGTATATCTCTCCATCTGTTGGCATCATCGTTAATTTCTTTCATCAGTGTCTTATACTTTTCTGCATACAGGTCTTTTGTCTCCCTAGGCAGGTTTATTCCTAGGCATTTTATTGTTTTTGCTGCAACGGTAAATGGGAGTGTTTCCTTAATTTCTCTTTCAGATTCTTCATCATTAGTGTATAGGAATGCAAGAGATTTCTGTGCATCAATTTTGTATCCTGCAACATTACCAAATTCATTGATTAGCTCTAGTAGTTTTCTGGTGGCATCTTTAGGATACTCTATGTATAGTGTCATGTCATCTGCAAACAGTGACAGGTTTACTTCTTCTTTTCCAATTTGTATTCCTTTTATTTCTTTTTCTTCTCTGATTGCCGTGGCTAGGTCTTCCAAAACTATGTTGAATAATAGTGGTGAGAGTGGACATCCTTGTCTTGTTCCTGATCTTTGAGGAAATGCTTTCAGTTTTTCACCATTGAGAATGATGTTTTCTGTGGGTTTGTCGTATATGGCCTTTATTATGTTGAGGTAGGTTCCCTCTATGCCCACTTTCTGGAGAGTTTTTATCATAAATTGGTGTTGAATTTTGTCAAAAGCTTTTTCTGCATCTATTGAGATGATCATATGGTTTTTATTCTTCAGTTTGTTAATATGGTGTATCACATTGATTGATTTGCGTATATTGAAGAATCCTTGCATCCCTCGGCTAAATCCCACTTAATCATGGAATATGATCCTTTTAATGTGTTGTTGGATTCTGTTTGCTAGCATTTTGTTGAGGATGTTTGCATCTATATTCATCAGTGATATTAGTGTGTAATTTTCTTTTTTTGTAGTATCTTTGTCTGGTTTTGGTATCAGGATGATGGTGGCCTCATAGAATGAGTTTGGGAGTGTTCCTTCCTCTGCAATTTTTTGGAAGAGTTTGAGAAGGATGGGTGTTAGCTCTTCTCTAAATGTTTGATAGAATTCACCTGTGAAGCCATCTGGTCCTGGACTTTTGTTTGTTGGAAGATTTTTAATCACAGTTTCAATTTCATTACTTGTGATTGGTCTGTTCATATTTTCTATTTCTTCCTGGTTCAGTCTTAGAAGGTTATACCTTTCTAAGAATTTTTCCATTTCTTCCAGGTTGTCCATTTTATTGGCATAGAGCTGCTTGTAGCAGTCTCTTAAGATGCTTTGTATTTCTGTGGTGTCTGTTGTAACTTCTCCTGTTTCATTTCTAATTTTATTGATTTGAGTCCTCTCCCTCTTTTTCTTGATGAGTCTGGCTAATGGTTTATCAATTTTGTTTATGTTCTCAAAGAACCAGCTTTTAGTTTTATTGATCTTAGCTATTGTTTTCTTTGTTTCTATTTCATTTATTTCTGCTCTGATCTTTATGATTTCCTTCCTTCTGCTAACTTTGGGTTTTGTTTGTTCTTCTTTCTCTAGTTCCTTCAGGTGTAAGGTTAGATTGTTTATTTGAGATTTTCCTTGTTTCTTGACGTAGGTTTGTATAGCTATAAAATTCCCTCTTAGAACTGCTTTTGTTGCATCCCATAGGTTTTGGATTATCGTGTTTTCATTGTCATTTGTCTCTAGGTATTTTCTGATTTCCTCTTTGACTTCTTCAGTGATCTCTTGGTTATTTAGTAACGTATTGTTTAGCCTCCATGCGTTTGTGTTTTTTACGGTTTTTTTCCCTGTAATTCATTTCTAATCTCATAGCGTTGTGGTCAGAAAAGATGCTTGATATGATTTCAATTTTCTTAAATTTACTGAGGCTTGATTTGTGACCCAAGATGGGATCTATCCTGGAGAATGTTCCGTGCGCACTTGAGAAGAAAGTGTAACCTGCTGTTTTGGATGGAATGTCCTATAAATATAAATTAAATCGATCTGGTCCATTGTGTCATTTAAAGCTTCTGTTTTCTTATTTATTTTCATTTTGGATGATCTGTCCATTGGTGTAAGTGAGGTGTTAAAGTCCCCTACTATTATTGTGCTACTGTCAGTTTCCTCTTTTATAGTTGTTAGCAGTTGCCTTATGTATTGAGGTGCTCCTATGTTGGGTGCATATATATTTATAATTGTTATATCTTCTTCTTGGATTGATCCCTTGATTATTGTGTAGTGTCCTTCCTTGTCTCTTGTAACATTCTTTATTTTAAAGTCTATTTGATCTGATATGAGTATTGCTACTCTAGCTTTCTTTTGATTTCCATTTGCATGGAATATCTTTTTCCATCCCCTCACTTTCAGTCTGTATGTGTCCCTAGGTCTGAAGTGGGTCTCTTGTAGACAGCATATAGATGGGTCTTGTTTTTGTATCCATTCAGCAAGGCTGTGTCTTTTGGTTGGAGCATTTAATCCATTCACGTTTAAGGTAATTATCAATATGTATGTTCCTATGACCATTTTCTTGATTGTTTTGGGTTTGTTTTTGTAGGTCCTTTTCTTCTCTTGTGTTTCCCACTTAGAGAAGTTCCTTTAGCATTTGTTGTAGAGCTGGTTTGGTGGTGCTGAATTCTTTTAGCTTTTGCTTGTCTGTAAAGCTTTTGATTTCTCCATCGAATCTGAATGAGATCTTTGCCGGGTAGAGTAATCTTGGTTGTAGGTTCTGCCCTTTCATCACTTTAACTATATCATGCCAATCCCTTCTGGCTTGTAGAGTTTCTGCTGAGAAATCAGCCGTAAACCTTATGGGAGTTCCCTTGTATGTTATTTGTCATTTTTCCCCTGCTGCTTTCAATAATTTTTGTCTTTAATTTTTGCCCATTTGATTACTATGTGTCTCAGCGTGTTTTTCCTTGGGTTTATCCTGTATGGGACTCTCTGCTCTTCCTGAACTTGGGTGGCTATTTCCTTTCCCATGTTACGGAAGTTTTCGACTATAATCTCTTCAAATATTTTCTCGGGTCCTTTCTCTCTCTCTTCTCCTTCTGGGACCCCTACAATGTGAATGTTGTTGCATTTAATATTGTCCCAGAGATCTCTTAAGTTGTCTTCATTTCTTTTCATTCTTTTTTCTTTATTCTGCTCCGCAGCAGTGAATTCCACTATTCTGTCTTCCAGGTCACTTATCCTTTCTTCTGCCTCAGTTATTCTGCTATTGATTCCTTCTAGTGTAGTTTTCATTTCAGTTATTGTATTGTTCATCTCTGTTTGTTTGTTCTTTAATTCTTCTAGGTCTTTGTTAAATATTTCTTGCATCTTCTTGATCTTTGCCTCTATTCTTTTTCCGAGGTCCTGGATCATCTTCACTATCATTATTCTGAATTCTTTTTCTGGATGGTTGCCTATCTCCACTTCATTTAGTTGTTTTTCTGGGGTTTTATCTTGTTCCTTCATCTGGTACATAGCCCTCTGCCTTTTCATCTTGTCTATCTTTCTGTGAATGTGGTTTTTGTTCCACAGGCTGCAGGATTGCAGTTCTTCTTGCTTCTGCTGTCTGCCCTCTGGTGGATGAGGCTATCTAAGAGGCTTGTGCAAGTTTCCTGATGGGAGGGACTGGTGGTGGGTAGAGCTGACTGTTGCTCTGGTGGGCAGAGCTTAGTAAAACTTTAATCCACCTGACTGCTGATGGGTGGGGCTGGGTGCCCTCACTGTTGGTTGTTTGGCCTGAGGCAACCCAACACTGGAGCCTACCTGGGCTCTTTGGTGGGGCTAATGGCAGACTCTGGGAGGGCTCACACCAAGGAGTACTTCCCAGAACTTCTGCTGCCAGTGTCCTTGTCCCCACGGTGAGCCACAGCCACCCCCCGCCTCTGCAGGAGGCCCTCTGACACTAGCAGGTAGGTCTGGTTCAGTCTCCTATGGGGTCACTGCTCCTTCCCCTGGGTCCCGATGTGCACACTACTTTGTGTGTGCCCTCCAAGAGTGTAGTCTCTGTTTCCCCCAGTCCTGTCAAAGTCCTGCCATCAAATCCCACTAGCCTTCAAAGTCTGATTCTCTAGGAATTCCTCCTCCTGTTGCCAGACCCCCAGGTTGGGAAGCCTGATGTGGGGCTCAGAACCTTCACTCCAGTGGGTGGACTTCTGTGGTATAAGTGTTCTCCAGTCTGTGAGTCACCCACCCAGCAGTTATGGGATTTGATTTTACTGTGATTGTGCCCCTCCTACCATCTCACTGTGGGTTCTCCTTTGTCTTTGGATGTGGGGTATCTTTTTTGGTGAGTTCTAGTGTCTTCCTGTCGATGACTGTCCAGCAGCTAGTTGTGATTCTGGTGTTCTCACAAGAGGGAGTGAGAGCACGTCCTTCTACTCCGCCATCTTGGTTCAGGCCGAGAGGATCACCCAACAGGATCTTCTTTTTGTCTACTTGTTCAATTACTGAGTTTGATTCTACAATTTAGTTTGGCTGTGCAGACCTGACCACAAAGTGCTATTTTCACCTTCTCAATTTGCTTGACATTACCAATCATTCTCCATCTCTGAAGAGAATAGAAGGGTGAAAAACAGATTCCAACTACAGAAAAGAGGGAATTTAGACCAGCCACCAGGTACATATGCATAGCAGTGAGACTTGGACAAGAAAATGCCTTACTACTGGAGGATACTGAGATGATGAATTAGCTAAATATGTATATTAAATAATAAGGCTAACCTAGTTAGCTGTTGAAAAGCACGTCTGTTTTACATTTTTTTTTTCTGAAGTAGTATCTCTGATTTTCTAACTTGAATATTGAGGTAGTGGACTAGGCACAATAGTGAACGCTTAGCAAACACTACACAATCTTTGCTCAGATCAAAAAAGCCCTCTTCCAGCCAGCTGCCTGAAGTCCACGCATTTACTCTGGGATTCTTCTGACAGACAGTTGTAGCCAATGCCCTTAGAGCTCTAGCCCTCTCAGAATGGAAGAGCTAAGCCTCCTGAGAATAATCCTCTGTCCCTTGGTATATCCCTACTAGCAAGTTCCAGCAATGGCCACCATGCGCATTCCTTGAAGTTAACCCAATATGAATATTCCTTTTGCAAAAGAGATTTGGCAGAACTATGCTTTGCTAAAGTTTCTTCTAAACAGTAAATTCTCCTGGCGTAAGATCTAATGACTTCCCTAGACTCATCTCCTGCCACACACCCAGCATTCACCCTTCCTTCCATTAAGACTACTTGCAGTTCGCCAAGCACGCGCCTTTATTTTTGCCTTTGTGCCCTCTGTCTATGCTGTTTCCTCCACCTAGAACACTCTCACCCCAGCCCCTTCTGCCCTATCTAGCACCTTCACTTATTCCATCTCAACTGCTACTACCCTGGTCCAAGCCAGCAACACCTCAACACTGCATCCCTAGAATAGTCTCCGAATTGATTTATTCTTGGCCACCTCCAACGCAGCCACAACACAACAGCCAGGATGCCCTTTTATAGTGTAAGCCAGAGCGAGCCACTCCTCTGCTCAAAACCTCTTAGGGAGTTCCCCCATGTCACTCACAGTCAAAGTCCTTACAGTGTTCTACAAGGTCCTACCTGATCTGCCCTCCCCCCGCAATCCCTTGCTGCTCCTCTGTCATCACCTTTTACTCTCCCTCTTGCTCACTTCACTCCAGCCACTTTTGTTTCCAAACTTAGGGCTTTCCCACCCCCAGTTCCCTCTGATTGTAATGCCCTTTCCCCAGACATCTTACTTCCGTCAAGCTTTACTTAAACCCCAGCCTCTTACTGAGACCCACCTGGCAATCCTTCTTAAGACTGCAACTCACTGCCTCCAACCCCACCACGTGTGCCCTATTTCCCTTTAACCTGCTCTACTTTTATTTACTCCATGATTTTTTCACCTTCTCTCATACCACATTAACATTTTCATGTTTATTCTTTATTGTTTGATCTTCACACTTGAATATAAACTCCATGAAAACAAATTATTGTCGGTTTTATTCACTGATGTAGCCCAAGCATAGGAGACGTTCAGTAAATATTTGTTGATTATAAATAGCACTTAACACCCAAATTCATATTTCCTTCTCTATCTCCGTTACTAGATTGTGAGCTTTTTTCAAGGCAGAGAACATATGTTTCATCTCTGATCTCAAATACCCAACACATTTTCGGGTACAGAGTTGCACATTATATCAATGTTTACTGAAGGAATACAGAATGAGAAAAACAGTCGATAGATTTATAATGGGATTCTTTTTGTGAAAATTAAATGTGTATGTTTTTTTCATTAACAAATTAATTTCAAGAAAGAAAAGTATATGCTTCTAGAATGGCTGGCTTTTTTTTTTAACCTAAGCACCGTCCATTAGTTATGTTCTATCTTCGTATTTGAGGCAAATTTAAAACCAAAGAGCATTAGCAGTGGATCTCTTGTTTGTCCCTGTTTTATAGATGAAGCCCCAAAAGTGAATGTGATTTGCCCAAGATCATCATCTGGTTAGTGGCAGGGAACAAGGTTGAAATCCAAGTCATCAGATCCAGTGCTGCTTTTATACGTAACAGAAGAACTCTGGGAAGTTGAGGACTTTGATACCAAACACCTAACACAGTTTCTGACATACTCTCACTATTAATGGAATGTTTATTAAAGGAATGAAAGACGATCAGTAAATAAGTTCAAAATAGGTTTCTTCTTGTGCTCCTTTTTATTATCCCTTTAATGCTCCTGGGACACTTTCTCAATTATTTGGAGCTAAGGTGATTCATAAAACACCCGAACTTTGGAAGCTGAGCCTTAGACTCTACACCTTACGATATTAAAAAAAAAAAAAAAAAAAACTTCAAAGCATTTTTTATTAGTAAAATTTCTCCATCTGAAAGAGCCATGTCATCTTGAATTCTAAAATAAATATTTAAATGAGAATTACGTTTCGTGGCACGAGACTTTCCCAAATTATTTTGAATAAAATTCCATGCACTCATCATGTAAAAGGAAAGCTTAAACTACCCAAGGCAGTTACAAACAGAGGAAACAGAGAGGGCTATTAAACGTTTAAAGAAATGCAATGTCACTGTCATTTTATGTGTTCACAGTACAATATAATCTCTCTCACTTTTTATTCTGAGACGAGTTCCAGAAAATGGAATAGACTAAAATCATAGAGTTACAAAAGGCCTTCCTGAAAGATGAACTTGCTTCTACTCCTCACTTGACAGAGTTGGAAATTCAGGATGTCAGCATTATGATCTTCACTCACTGAAGCACATAAAAGTGAACTCAGCTGTCAGGGTGACGTGGTAACCAGAGTGCACCCAAATGAAAAGAAAAAAGAAAGCACTCCCACTTACTGTGCATACTGCCAGAGGTGCTCCAAGACACAGCCAGCGTCGAGGATGCATTATCTTAGGAATAACACTCATAACATTCCTTTGCGTGATTTGCAGGCCTGGGCTAAAATGTTTGAGAATGGAAAAACTGAGAATTTTACACAACAGGAAATTTATCCAAGATCACATAATAAATAGGTGACAGAGCAAACCATAAGGTCCTGAATGTAGCCATTGATTCCAAAGATAAGTTTATACTTTATGCTGGGACCTGGAGACCCAACAGTTAACAAGACAGATGGGGTCCCAGCTTCATGGGGCTTATACCAGCAGCCAGTCCGCAGAACAGTCTCAAAGTATAGAAGCAGAACTAGTGGGGCTGCATAAAAAAGAATGAAATAATGCCATTTGCAGCAAGATGGATGGACCTAGAGATTTTCATACTAAATGAAGTAAGTCAGACAAAGAAAGACAAATATCATATGATATCACTTATATGTGGAATCTAAAAAAATTATACAAATGTACTTATTTACAAAACAGAAACAGACTTACAGACTTAGAAAACAAATTTATGGTTACCAAAGAGGAAAAGTAGGGGGGATGCGGATAAATTAGGAGGTTGGAATTAACATATACACACTACTATATTTAAAATAGATAATCAACAGGACCTACTGTATAACACAGGGAACTATACTCAATATTCTGTATAACCGATATGGGAAAAGAATCTGAAAAAGAATGGATATATATATAGGTATAACTTTGCTGTACACCTGAAACTAACACAACATTGTAAATCAATGATACTCCAACATAAAATAACAATTTAAAAAAAGAATTAGTGGGGCTGCAATAGTAGGGTGTTGCCTTAAATTTTGTGTTCTATTTTGGTTTTGAGTTTTACTTTGGATTGGAAAATCATTGTGTATCTTATGTCCAGAATAAATCTAAATTCACTGAACAAATCTTAATTCAAGCCTTATTCCCAAGGCTTGAATTATAAGTGAAGAGGGCATCTCCTTGTTACTGCTGGACCTGGTAGTCATAATGGGCTGGATAGTAGGACACTCAGCTGTGACAGGATTTTTGCTCATTCGTTTGTTAGTTGCTTTTCTTTCTCTATTTCTTTCTTTCTCTTTTTTTTTTTTTTTTTTTTTTCCCTGTGGCACACTTATCTCCTGGTACCAGCAAAGAAACAGACTACTGAGACCAGAGGCCTGGAACCTCACGGAGATGGTCTAGCTTTGTTCTTATGTTTACAATTGTCCACACCTGAAAGAGGGGCAGAGGCAGAAAATGGGTAGTCCAGCCTTGCTGCCCATTCACCTCTGCGTCTGACTCATTCCCGTAGGTAGAAGGTTCACTCCTGGTTGGAGGGGTAATCACAGAGCACAGGCTGGGAAGGGCAGATTTTCTGGGACACTGCACTCTAAGGAATATGTGTGAGCTGGCCCCAACCCAGCAAGGCTCTCCTCTTGAAAAGTCCAGGGCCATCCAAGGCACAGCGAGGAAGCCAAAATGGTAATGGCCACATCTTTAGATGAATGGGCTTTGAAGTTCCTGAAAGAGCAAACTGCTCTTGATCTCGCTTCCTCCCCTGGAACATTTGTGGTTCCCACAAAAGCACAGAAACTTGTTCCAGCTCTGCTGATCAAAAGCATTTTCAAAAACGTAAAGATAAATATCCTGCACTTTTTTTTGCCCCTTTCTCTCTGGTCAGCTTCCTGGGGTCACCAGAATAAGATCTAAACCCCCAAAGGACACCACTCATGTGATTACTTATTTGTTTATGCATCATGCATCTGTGCTTTGGTAGCCTAGAAGCTTGAGAAATGATTCTCATTGTAAGGTCACACAATGGAGAACAGGAGCTTCTAGAAAACCTAATTTTCCACTTTGGCCTGAGCTTTCTGCTACTGCTGCTTGTTATTATGATCATATGGTTGTTACTGTTATTACTATGATTATTATTTCATAATCCTTAATTTTTCTTGATCCATTTGAAAAGCCATCCTGTCTATGAAGCAGAAAAACATAATCATCCCCAATAAAGTATGAAAGAAATGGATTCTACCACCTTGCTAATTGGAAAAAAAAAGTACAGTGAATATGCTGTTTCCTCTATGTGTCCAGACTTTGGGACACTGTAGTATATTTACAAGGACATCACCAGTAAAGGTGTCTGGAGGCTGAAGAAAATATTCAGAGCATTTTTTTAAAAATATAACTAACATTCTTCAAAAATAAGTTTAGCCTACATTCGTGACCTTTGGGACACCCAGTATTATCCCACAATAACCTAGTCTTCTAAATGCTTCTAATCACTGGAAATATTATCACAGTTGGGCTGAAAATACATGTTTTTCCACTTTCATATATATTTCTGCTAATATTCATCCTCAACACAACACTAGAACGCCAACATAGAGAAAGGAAGTATTTTCAGTGGGTTCAGAAAAAAATTCCTGACTAGGGTGGCAATCATATACTGAAATAGAAGGCTGTTCTCTAACGAATTTTAAAAGATTAGATTGTCATCTAATGGAGCAGCTGATTTTGGGAAGTCTCCCGGAGTCGAGTTTAGTAAACCGTCCTAGGAACCTAGCAAAACTCTCATAATGCCTGAGCAGTGAGCAGAGCTTCCGAAGATTAAGGAAACTGATGTTATATGCTGAGGTAGGCACTGAGGAGATGGCTAAGGAACTCAAGGACAGGTCACTCTTCTGACCTCCCTCTTTATTTTTTTTTAACTTTTTATTTTATATTGGAGTATAGTTGATTAACAATGTTGTGATAGTTTCAGGTGTACAGCAAAGTGATTCAGTTATACATATACATGTATCTATTCTTTTTCAAATTCTTTTCCCACATCGGTTGTTACATAATATTGAGCAGAGTTCCCTGTGCTATAGAGTAGGTCCTTGTTGGTTATCCATTTTAAATACAGCGGTGTGTACATGTCAATTCCAAACTCCCTAACTATCCCTTCCCCTCACCCTTCCCCGCTGGTAACCATAAGTTCATTCTCTAAGTCTATGAGTCTGTTTCTGTTTTGTAAATAAGTTCATTTGTATTACTTCTTTTTAGATTCCACATATAAGCGATATCATACGATACTTCTCTTTCTCTGTCTGACTTACTTCACTTAGTATGCCAATCTCTAGGTCCATCCATGTTGCTGCAAATGGCATTATCTCATTCTGTTTAATGGCTGAGTAATATTCCATTGTATATATGTACCACATCTTCTTTCTCTCTTCCTCTGTCGATGGACATTTAGGGTGCTTCCTTGTCTTGGCTATTGTAAACAGCACTGCAATGAACATTGGGGTGCCTGTATCCTTTCGGACCATGTTTTTCTCCGGATATATGCCCAGGAGTGGGATTGCTGGATCATATGGTAGCTCTATTTTTAGTTTTTTAAGGAACCTCCATAATGTTCTTCATAGTGGCTGTACCAATCTACATTCCCACCAACAGTGTAGGAGGGTGACCTCCCTCTTACTTTAAATATTTAACAAATGTCCACATTTTATATTTAAAATGTTTAAAGATATGTTTAAAGACATGTTTATCTTTAGTCACTATATGTGACATCACCAGGCAAGAGTACAGAGTCATCCTTCACATTTTTTCCCCAAACACCTAGCATTGTACCTGAGGTAACAAAGACACTCCACTTAGGTGTGTTTCATTCCACAACTATGAGAGTTAAAGGATTCTTTTCACTGTCTAAGATGAATTAGAATTTGATAAGGTGGCAGAGTCCCCAGAAGTTATAGTACTAAATAACATTTCAGAATATTCAAATATTTAATTCCATCCAAAAACTATAAACAATTTTACTAGCACAGAGTTCACCCTATATTAAATTTGCAAAATAACATCTCAAATACAAATTCATGTTCATCCACAAACTAAGCCACTGACCCAAGTATGATTAGATGTTCTAAGACTGGCCATTAATATTTTTCTTTATTATTTAAAAAAACATTTCCAGCTTTTTGCGATATAATTGACATACAACATTTTGTAAGTGTAAAGTGTGCAACATGTTGATTTGACATACATATATATTACAAAGTGATTACCATCATAGCCTTAGCTAACACCTCCAACCCATCACATAATTACCATTACTTTTTTTGTGGTGAGAACATTTAAGAACTATTCTCTTTGCAACTTTCAAGTATACAATACAGTATTATTGGCTATAATCACCATGCTGTATGGATACATTAGATTCCCCCCAAACTTATTCATCTTATAACTGGAAGTTTGTGCTCTTTGACAAACATAATTGCTGTATTAAAAAATAGTATAATTTTGAAACTTTTCAGAGAACCTTTGGTTTTCAGAGTGAATTAGTGTCCGGTACAGCAAAGGATGCAAAAAATGAGTAACTAAGTCCTTTCTGCACTCAAGTAGCTTCATGACTAGTAAAGGCAGTAAGAGAATATAACTTACACCATACAGCATTTTATCTTTGGCATTTTAAGAGAGGAACAAGTAGAATAATGTGTAGGTACAAAGGAGAAATCAACAGTGAGCGGAAGATTAGAAAAGGCTTCCTAAAAGACATAACACTGGATATGACTAAGTTTTCGTTAGAAGTGGAGAGGGAAAAGAAGATTTTCCAGGTGAAGCAATCATTCCACACCAGCATATTAATAACTTTTTAAATGTGTCATTTCTGTTTAACTTGCATTAAATTCAGACCTCTTTTGGAAACTAAACTTAAAGAGTCAAGTATTGATCTGATTTTTTAGATTAAATCTGAAATGTGCCTTTTCAATCTCTTTCTATAAAAATGCATAAAATGTTCCCAAATCACATTGTTTGTGATCACCATCCTATTATCTTAACCCTGAACTGCAGCTAAAACCAGTAAAGTGTTAATCTGAAGAAGGGATGAAAAGAAAAAGAAACCAGAAATTATTGATTGCTACCTGCCTGACAATAGCCATTTTATATTTCATTCATTAATTCTCACAGAAATCCTGTCAGCTAAGTAGATATTATTTCCCCAAGTTTAAAGATTTAAATGAGACCCAAAGGAGTTAAATCACTTTCTCAAATTTGCAAAGCTAAGTAGCGTCCAAAGCCAACCTAAGACTGTTTCCTAATCACACACAATTTTCCACTGTTGCTTACGAAGGAGAAAAAAGTAAGTTTGTACTGAGAAAAAGGAGGCAGCCCCATTGTCATTTGGCTCAGCTTACTGTGTGCAGCTGCAGTTATAATAAAAAATTGCTCCAAAATGTTCATTATCCAAAAATGAATTTAACTCTTTCATTAATTGCCATAATGGTGTCATCAATAAAGAATGACGCTTAGCTGAAGCCTCCGATTATATACTTTACTCCTTCCTCTGAGAACATCAAATCGCACTAGATCAATATTCATGATATCATACTGTTATTTCTGAGAATCAATAGTAAATTGCAAAAAAAGAGCAATCAGCCTATAGGTCACTGTGTCTTAAACGCTCTTTAAGACTGCATTTTTCTTTCCTGTCACCCCATTGTCTCATTCTAATTATAAACCTTAATACTTAATTAAAAGTAAATTGATAAAAGAAAGGGGGAAAATACTGGGTCTGAAACCCTTCCAGAATTTCCATCCCAGACCATATTAATTTTGTGGGTTGATTTGTTTCATGTATTTGCATGTTTTTCCTGTTGTGTTCTTATTGCTGGGTAGTGGTGGTTGTTTTGTAGCACACATCACAAGTCAGGTTTTCTTTCTAAAAAATTTTAATATACCTTTGGTACTTTCAGAAATTACAACTTTTTATTTTTAAGAATTTTTCTGTCACAAAATTTGTTTATAGGTTATCTAATCACTGATGATCACATGGTAGCACTATACCAGCATCTTGGGGTACTTAAAAAATCTTCTCTGTCCCTAAAATATTATAGTCTAATAAAACCTTAATCTTTGATTATCTCAATTTTAATAAAAATAGAAAACAAAGAAAATTTATCATGTCTCAATCATCAAAAAACAAGCTTTTGGATAATGAGGTTGTTTATATCCTCTTCGTTTTTATTCATTAAGAACTCTGTGTCAACTCCAGAAATATTTTAAATAAAACAAAAAAGCCATATATATATATATATACACATACACATATACACACACATATATAAAATGTTTCTAAAAGGAAAGCAAGAGTGCCAACTTCCACAGATGAGTTCCTTCACTGCTTTTGCCTACCTAAATTCTCCTATAAGTATATCCTATGGATAATCCCTCCTCCATTCAATTCCTCCCTTTTCAGTGCAGAAATTTATTTAATTTTTTTAAAAGAAAGTTCTTTTTCTCTCCTTTTTCTTGCAAGCGTCTTTTACTGCTGAATTAATTTAGTAGCTAAACAGTGTAAAAAAAAAAAAGGTAAAGGAAAGTCTACTTTGTTTTATTTTTCTTTAGAACATTATATCATAATTTTATTTAAAATGTTGCAGCAATATTTAGGATTCTGACAGACACTTTTAGAAGTGCAGTAAGATCAATTCATTTGAAAACAGAAGTAGAAAACAAGAGGTGGATATCCCAGGAGTAGATATCCACTCCTTTTTGCTGGTCTCTTCAGTTTAAATTTAGTCATCCAAGCTATTAGACCAGGGATTGAATGAATTAATACAATTCCATGGGTGCACAGGCTCATTCCTTTTTACCATGTCTCAAGCCACAGTGTGGCAAGGAGTTTAGTTTCTTGTCCCTCATGTTTGATGGCCCATCACAAGAGCTCACTCAGTCAAGAAGCTAAAAATGAAGGCTTTGCCAAAAATTCAGAATCCTAAAATCCTAATAATAGTTGTGAAGATGTATGTCATTTAACACTATTATTTTTAAAACACTTTTAAACACACTATAACTAGATCCTATGAACTAGGTTGAGTAGATCTTATTATTTATGATTTTATAGGTGAGAAAATGGAGGATGGGAGAGATGAAGTCTCTCACCCAAGGTCAAAGAAAAAGAACCCCTCCTGGATTAGAATTCATGTCCTTTGATCATTATTCAGTGATATGTCCCCTCAACTTCCAAGGTAAAGGCAATATAACAAAGCGGGGAAAAAAATGTGACTGGAGGCAAAACCAGCCTGTTTATGTTTGTTGTTGGAGAATCTCTAGAGATTATTATGAGCACTAATCCAAGCAAGAGACTCTAAATCCACCAAGTTCATATTCATTCTGGATGTACCACTGCATGGCTCTGTGACTTGAGGCAAATCCCATAGCCACTCCAGGACTCATCTGTTAATATTTTAGAAACACTACAGATGTATTAAATGCCAAATTGAACTAGCAGATATATGGCATTTTTGTCCTCGACCTTTCATATGAGTAAGGTGTTCCTGTATCTGGGAGGATTAAAAGTTGGGGTTGTAGTTAAAGAGTATGGCAATCCACATTCCACTCACACTGGGAAGACTTCCTGAAGGAAGTGGACTTCAAAAAACCAGGTCAGTTTCATGTAGTCATTCAATATTAATTGCTGACCTTCTGTACATCAGTCCCAGCTCTAGACGCTAGGAATCAAGCAATGAAACCTAACAAAAGCCCTACCCTTGTAGAGCTGATGTTCCATGAATAAGCTAGCAAATATACAGCATGTCACATGGAGGAAAATCAAGCAAGGCTAGGGGACTATGGAATCCCAGGTGTGTGTGGGGGTAGTTGCTGTTTTATATAAGGTGGTCAGGGGAAACTTCATGTATGACCTGGAAGCAAGGGAGCAAGCCATGTGGACACACGGGGGAGAGCATTCCCAGGAAGCAAATAACAAAGCCTGAGGCGAGAGTCTGCTTGAAGTATTCAAAGAAGGCAAGGAAGCCGGGGTGGCTGGGTGGAGTTAGCACAGAAGAGATAGAGGAGGTGAGGTCAGAGAGGCAGTGGGGTCCAGATTCTGGAGGACCTTTTAAGGATTTTGGCTTTTACTCTGAGTTAGATTAGAAGCCATCAGAAGGCTCTGAGAGAGGTGACAGGAGCCACAGAGAAGATTTAGAAGAGGGCACATTTTAAAATTATGATTACGCATCAGAAAAGCTAATAAAGAAACTTAAAGAGGCCTGTCAAGGTTGTCATCCTAATACCTATCTTCTATAAATTCGGAAGATTCTAAGACATTTTAATTTCACAAGAGTAAACCTTTTCTTAAAATCTTCAAAGTAGTCAACTAGAACCAGAATCCATTCTATTGTACGCTACCAACAAAGCACAGATGAATTTACTTTTCATATTGTGATTTTTATACTCCAGACTCAAAACTGGACAAAAGTACTTACCCAAATAACAGTGTGGTTCTATAGAAATTTGTGCTCTCTCCAACCAGACTTCCTACCATACAACTGTTGATCATATCTACGAAAAGAAAAAAATCACAGAGCAATGCTTGCTTAGCCCTGAATGTCATGGTGATAAGAGGATATTCTTTTCTCTGCAAACGTGTCTTCCCCACAGCACAAGGTCCCTACTCCAACTGTGTGACTTGAATCAATCCTCAAATTGTTCTGGCCTCTTGCACTTCCTGTGCATAATAGTGATAGTAAGGTGGCCTACTTCTGTTCCCATAATATTTATTATTAATGATAGGACCATCATAAAATGTTATGGGCTTCATTGATCAAGGTATTAAGTCATTTCTACTACAATTATTGAAGCATCTTTCTTATGTCAGACACCGGAAAGGGGACAAATAAAAAGATGTGATTACTACCCTTGAACAACCACTAATCAGCTGCAAGAGGCAAGCATATATCTTGAAACATAACGTGAAGGCAGGACGCAGTAAAGGCTGTAAGTATTAAGGCAATAAAATCACCTGTTTGGTACTTTACATTTTAAAAACATACTGTACATATAGTATCTCATTTGATTTGTATACCGTTTGCAAATGAACTGTGCTTATTAAACACAGTTGAAGGTAATGCAAATTTCAACTGGGGATTGAGAAAAGAGCAGGATTAGCTCAAGAAAGCCCTCTCAAGAGGAACTTGAAGAGTAAGACATTTTAAAATTGGATAAATATTTGCACAAGTGTAATATGTAAGACACCTTAAAAATCCCCAAGCTAAAGCCAGTGCCTTCTCACCCAAGGATGGAATCTCTTGCTCTTTGGTTTGTGATGACCTTGGATTTTCTATTCTGGGGGAAACTGCATAGATTATGGCCTGTGATGGTTTATTCAGTCTCACTCCTTGTCAAAAGGTCAAGATACTAGAAACTTCTGCTCAACATTTCTTAAGAAAAAAATACTGAAACTCATTATATGATTGTGGTCATCATCAACATTCAGGAACCTAGCAAGCACAAACTTTGCTTTCAAGAGCAACATTGGTATAAAGTGAAATTTCAAAAATGACATTCTGCTAGAAATTTATAAATACTGCTTTCATCATGAAGAAAAACACTGTTGATGTATCTTGTGTCATCAAGAGCTTCATATTCTGGTTCTGCTTCACTGAGAATGCCAAGGTAATCTTGCTTGGTTCCTCCAAATTGGAAGCTACTTCACATAACATGTTGACTGAAAATATTCCCTCTGTAAGTTTGGGAATGTCTTCTTTCCTGAAGCCAATTTTTGCTTAATAACTTTGTCTAGAAGGTAACCCTAATTGAAGGTTAACTGCATATAACCAAGCATTGTGATAAAAATGAAATACACTGAACAGAGAATCGGGAGATGTGAGGTCTGCCCCAAGTTGTGACATTAACCAGCCCTGAGGTCTTGAAGCAAGTTATCCAAGCTCTCTGGTCCTCAGTTATGTCATATATCAAATAAAAGAATCTTTCTTGAAAAGAACCTTCTTTTTTTAAAGAAAATTTTAATTAAAACCCTCATTTCTCTCCCTCTCTCTCTCTTTCTCTCTCTCACACACACACACACACACAGATACATCACACACAAATACACCCATTGGAATAAGTTCTCATCTTTTTTTCACAAAATCACTACAGAATAGTTTCTTTACTTTATCTTTTAGTACCACTGAAACAATGGATCATTTTCCCCACTTCATCAAAATTTCATCTAGTCAATACTGTTTCTCATCCTGTGGGAGCATCTTTAATCGACCCTGGCCAGTATGTCATTTTTCCTGTTTGTTTGGAGTTCAAAATAAAATTGCCCAGAATATCCATTTTCATGTGAATTTCACCATAAGGGAAACAGCAGGTAAGAAGTAGAGAAGGCAGACCAGGAATTGACAGCAACTCATTTCAACCATAAATTTTTGTTTATAGCACATGAGGTGCCATATGATTGCTTTATAAGCCATCATTAGAGTAAACGTTCATGGTCAGGGGCAACAATAAATTTACTGAAAAGCTGGAAAAAAAAAACATGTAGCTTTATGTCTTCAAATTTTTTTCAGATTGCTAAAATAAAGAATCAACTTTTGAACTTTAAGACATTTTTAGCTTGTCCTAAAAGAACAAATAAAAGCAACTAAATCATTCTATGAACCATTTTTTGTTTCTCTAGCCTAGGTGTTTGATTTTCCCTTCCTGCATGGTCCCCACTTTCCAGGCAGTGTCATCTCCAGGGACTGCTGAAGATAGATTAGTGAGAGATTCAGCAGTTTGGATGATACTCTTCTACCTACCTGATGCCTCCATGGCAAATAGGAGGCAAAATAGGCAAAAACTCTGAACGATGTTCTTGATGCTACCTCACATCCATCTGATCCCACATGCTGAGAGGCTTCCAGAGAACTCGCATTGAGCGGATTCTTTTAGCAAAATGGGATGGAACCTTCGAGATTACTCAAAGTTTTCAAGCTCTTTTAAAAAATTCACCTATTTCTTAAACAGTATTATACTAAGAAATACAATATTGAAGACAGATAAAAGTGGAGTCACTTTTACTGAATTCAGAAAGCACTAGGAACCCTGACACCCATCTGATAGCCTGCTTCCTGTCTCTTCCTTCTCCTCAGTTCACTGTACTCATTTGCTAGACGAGGAAACCAGAGACATATTTCAATCAATAATAGAAAGTTTGTATAATAAATATATATTCCATTGATACATTATATAATATGGGACATATATAATAGGAGCTTCCCTACTTTAAGAAGATTTTAAACTTCTTAATTTTTATTCAGATTAGCAAAGTTATGATCTGGAATAAAAATTCTACCCACTCTATCACCATCAAATGAGGGCATGAGCAATTGCATGTGGCCATCATGTCTACAACCACTGCACTTTGTTACTTTGAAGTGTTTTTATGAAAAGCGTTTACCCCATTTTGAAAGGTTAAAAGTAGCAAGAATGTTAACAGCTAGTAAGGAGATATATTTGATTGTAAGAGAAAAGAGGTGTGAGATCATATTTTTAAGTGTTGAGAAAAGTGACCAATTTTGCAACGCACATATGAAATCAAGCATCGCTGATCAAGTTCTGCTGATTCTCACAGACAGCATGACTCAGAACGTGGGGAAGCCCACGTCCTTGTGCTGATGCAGTTGTGCATCAAGAGACAAGGAGAAGCAACCGACCAAAGAGGGGAAACTTTGGAGTGCGGGGCTACAGAATTGGTAATTTACCTCTGATGCCTATTAACCTTGTGATGATTTGTAAAAAAGATGTTAAGATTCCAATCAAGAACTGAAAACTGACTCTTCATAAAAGCATTGCTGTTGAAACTTCTGTCCCAAGCCACAGATGGTTCATTGGTTTCAAATGAAACCCATGTGAATCTGAACAGAATCAAAGTGAGCATTCAAGTTGTGAGGGAGAACAGAGCTGCTGAGAAGATACTCAGAGCATTCGCAGGGAACATCAAGGGTAATCCCGTCCCAGCAGATTTTTGCTGCAGAAAAATCGGTCTATTTCGGAAGAGAATAATATGCCCATTTTACCACTTCATATGTTTAGTAAAAATGATGGGACTGTAGGTATAAACTCCCCTCAGTCACTTTGGACTTAGGATCAAAGGATTTATGGACAGCTTTTGGGAGTCTAGTTATATTACAGAGAATATAATATTCATATATCTCATATTATAGAGAACCAGTTTGCTCTATACAATGAAAAACTAAATTTCTGAGTAACACTAAAACCCCCTTATCTTGAATGATTTGGTCTATCTGAAGGGCATTAAAATTTTTATTTTCCTTTGGAGATACAATTTGGTTGACAGAATGAAGTCTAATCACAGTGGCCCTCATTATTATCAGAACTTCTTGAGTTATTTCCAAGTTCTGAGATTATTTTCATTTTTTCCCCTAATTTAAAAATACAACATAAAAATAAATTGTATTGTGTTTCAAGTTGTAAAAATCTCTACTCATCTGCTAAATGTGCAAAATTCTCCCCATAAAGCTAATTAACTAGATAAAAGGTCCATATCAGGCTTGAAGCAGTTCCTGTCTCTAAGGGCCTAACTCAGTAATTAATTATGTTTCTGAGAGTCTCTGAAAACACTTTTCCAGCTTCCTGGGTCTTTAGAAATGAAACATCTTGGGATTCATCCAAAATATCTTAATCTCTCAATCTGCTTAGAGTCCAGCAAGTTCCTACAAGGAAACGGAGCTAAATGTGAGTCCCTTATAGCCTCATCTAACTAGTTACTTACCTCAGGGTTCAGGTAACACCAATTGAATTTTTGATCAACCTCATTTTTCAAGCATTGTTAACATTCAAGTGGCCATTCATTTGGGGTCAGCTTAGCATATTGGCTTGGTTGAAATCAAAGATATTAATAAAGCATGAGTTAAGCACTGAAAGTGCAGAACAAATAAACAGATGTGCTGTTATTTAATAGGCCACATCTTGGTCCCTATTAAAGTCCCAAATGTTAGGTAGGATGTGTATGGACATGTCCTACTGGCCAAGACTCTGGCAGCACCGCCTGCCATACCATCATGTTAACTTCATTCCTCTATTGAGGAAAATACTTTGGCAATTGAAGACCTCCCAAGAGATATGGCACTTTATCAGCTAGAACCCTAGTTGTGCGTGAGCTGCTTAGAACAAGATCCTGAAGGAATGTACATGGAGAGGGGATCTAAAGGAATTGGTACCCAGGAGGGAGGAGAAAGGCGAGGATCACCTTCCCCACTGAATCATTTTGCCTAGCCCTCTACTTTGGGCTTCCCCCCAAATCCAGACCAGATGGCTTTGTAAAGCCCTCAGGGGAGAGTAGACTATAAACCATCTAAGCATAATCAAAAGATGTGCACAAATGACAGTGATTCTTTATAAAGCCCATGCATGCCTAGGTGTTAGCACCTCAGATTATATGGCTGTGTCACTGTCACAGTCTGAATGTACTCGCCCCCTCTATATTTGAAAAGCTTTCAAGTTATTCTTAAAGAAACAAGAGTAATATAAACTTCAAAAAACAACTAGTAGAGGATGGAGTAGGTAATAGCAGAAGATATACACCTTCTTGAAGATATAAATCTACCCTCCAAAGACTACTTGAAATGAAACGTTCTTCCCTTTCCCTTGGAATTTCATAGTGTCACCCTAACAAAGCTGAAGAGAGTTGGAATTTTTAATTACAGGCTCCCTTGCTATGTTTACCAAACAGCTAGTAGCCCTGAGGGTAGAGTTAGGCTGTTTAAAGTCATGTTTTAATCTCCTTTGTAATTGCAATTCGATCGCTGGTGTAAATTACCTAGTAGGCTTGCCACCTTCGGTGCCAGCCATTTCCCAGAGTGCATAATTTTGAATTAAAAGGCTGATATCCATCCAAAAGCTTCCCAGAATGTTTCATGGGCTCAGTGAATTATGCATTAAACAGAATTCTTTAAAAAGAAGGCAAGAGGGTCCTTTGATGTCAGCTGGGCTTTTTCATCATATTATGGACTATTAATTTCTAGACTCTCTTAGAGGTCGTTTCTTGAAATCTATGTTCAATTTAGGACTTATTACTGATCTTTCTCTAACCTTTATATTTTATTTTAACAGCATCATACATCAGCCTGAATATGGCAGGTTCTGGCAGAAACCTGGTGGTTAACTTCCTTGGCGGGGGGCTTCGGGGGAGGAGGGAGAAAATGACAATTTGCTGCAAACGCACCATCTGCTGGACAAAACGTGTATATCCTTTTAGGAACTTGCCTGCAGTTAGGAAAATGCTTTAGAAGCCTTATATAGGATAAGCCCAATTAGGGAGATGAGATGTACATGGGGGATCATCTGTGGGACATCTCTCAGTTGTATTCAAATGCCAATGGCCTCCTTTGATGATTTTTTTAACACCCCGTAAGAGATAACCATCGGTTGGTATGTTTGAATTAGAGCTATATTCCCTATTCAAATGTAACACTACAGGTTGTAATAAGCAAAATTGACCCTAAGAAAATAAACAGGACCTCCCTTACGCAAAAGGATATAAGGGCAGTCAAGTTTCCACCATCACGTGCAAATGCAGATTCTGGGGAAATTATTTATGTTTTACAGAATTCCATATTACTATTCTCCTTTTTTTCCATACACGAAGCACTTTGAAATTTGTCAAGAGCTGTGCTTTTCTACACCCTTGTAAGTTGGGTGAATATACACTTTATCATTCAACACAGACACTTCTGAGAGTGAAAGAGAGCGCTGTGAATAATTACAGCAGAACAACGTGCATAAACTGGGACTGTCCTGGGCTAGTTCAGAATAAAATGTCTCTCTAGTCAGAGGTGACCCGATCTCCTAACAAACAGAAACCAACTCTCAGTCTCTATCTACTGCCAACTTATGTTAGAGAAGAACAAAAATTAAAAGTTGAAATGATCCAGCACAGTGAAAAGGTTCCAGACTGAGGCAGTGAGGAGAAAAACTTGGGTTTTCATCACAAGTAGGTTCAGCATTGAAATTTTTCGATTCTGTTTTTCATGCATTAATTCATCCATGGCTAAATACCATGGGAAAGGCCAGATAAAGTTTCATGAGAACCTAGAAGGGATTTAAGTCCTTTCTAGCTGAACAGATACACTATCTCATGGAGGATGCAGAATTTTGAAGTGAGCTTTGAAAGACAAGCAGGATTTGGGGAGTGGGCACTCCAGTAAAGACAGCAGCTTTCAATAAGTAATGGGGCAAATCAAGAAAAGTATAGTGCTTCCCCATCACATCATTAATACTGCTTTTCCACAAACATTTCTTGAAGCTTACTAAGTATCAAACACTCTTGGACACAATGATGGATAAAACAGACATCGATTCTTACCTTCAAGAATACACAGGCTGGTAAGCAGTAGGATTTGAACGTATCTATTTCAGAGGCCATTTCTGAATTAGAGATAAATTTGGGAATCATTGGCATATTTAAACTGACAGGAAACAGATAAGACGGCTTAGGGAAAAAAATGTAGAGGAAAGAGGAAAAGGCACAGAACCAAACCTGACTTACTCTAATACTGAGAAATAGGATGAAGAAATTCTTGAAGGAACAACAAAAACAAAAAATTAGCTGGTATGGTAACAATAAAAAAAAAAAAGATTAAAAGGATCATACACCATGATCAACTGGGGTTTATCCCAGGAATGCAAGGATTCTTCAATATACATAAATCAATCAGTGTGATACACCATATTAACAAATAGAAGGACAAAAACCATATGATCATCTCAATAGATGCAGAAAAAGCTTCTGACAAAATTCAACACCCATTTATGATAAAAACCCTCCAGAACATAGGCACAGAGAGAACTTACCTCAACATAATAAAGGCCATATATGACAAACCCACAGCCAACATTGTTCTCAATGGTGAAAAACTGAAACCATTTCCTCTAAGATCAGGAAAAAGACAAGGTTGCCCATTCTCACCACTATTATTCAACATAGTTTTGGAAGTTTTAGGCACAGCAATCAGAGAAGAAAAAGAAATAAAAGGAATCCAAATCGGAAAAGAAGAAGTAAAGCTGTCACTGGTTGCAAATGACATGATACTATACATAGAGAATCCTAAAGCTGCTACCAGAAAACTACTGGAGCTGATCAATAAATTTGGTAAAGTAGCAGGATACAAAATTAATGCACAGAAATCTCTTGCATTCCTATACACTAATGATGAAAAATCTGAGAGTGAAATTAAGAAAACACTCCCATTTACCATGGCAACAAAAAGAATAAAATACCTAGGAATAAACCTACCTAAGGAGACAAAAGACGTGTATGTAGAAAACTATAAGACACTGAGGAAAGAAATTAAAGATGATACCAACAGATGGAGAGATATACCATGTCCTTGGATTGGAAGAATCAACATTGTGAAAATGACTCTACTACCCAAAGCAATCTACAGATTCAACGCAATCCCTATCAAACTACCAATGGCATTTTTCATAGAACTAGAACAAAAAATTTCACAATTTGTATGGAAACACAAAAGACCCCGAATAGCCAAAGCAATCTTGAGAAAGAAAAATGGAGCTAGAGGAATCAGGCTCCCAGACTTCAGACTATACTACAAATCTACAGTAATCAAGACAGTATGGTACTGGCACAGAAACAGAAATATAGATCAATGGAACAGTAGAGAAAGCCCAGAGATAAACCCACACACATATGGTCACCTTATTTTTGATAAAGGATGCAAGAATATACAATGGAGAAAAGACAGCCTCTTCAATAAGTGGTGCTGGGAAGACTGGACAGCTACCTGTAAAAGAATGAAATTAGAACACTCCCTAACACCATACACAATAATAAACTGAAAATGGATTAAAGACCTAAATGTCAGGCCAGACACTATAAAACTCTTAGAGGAGAATATAGGCAGAACACTCTATGACATAAATCACAGCAAGATCCTTTTTGACCCACCTCCTAGAGAAATGGAAATAAGAACACAAATAAACAAATGGGACCTAGTGAAACTTAAAAGCTTTTGCACAGCAAAGGAAACCATAAACAAGATGAAAAGACAACCCTCAGAATGGGAGAAAATATTTGCAAATGAAGCAACTGACAAAGGATTAATCTCCAAAATATACAGTCAGCTCATGCAGCTCAATATCAAAAAAACAAACAACCCAATCCAAAAATGGGCAGAAGACCTAAATAGACATTTCTCCAAAGAAGACATACAGATTGCCAACAAACACATGAAAGGATGCTCAACATCACTAATCATCAGAGAAATGCAAATCAAGATTACAATGAGGTATCACCTCACACCAGTCAGAATGGCCATCATCAAAAAATCTACAAAAAATAAATGCTGGAGAGGGTGTGGAGAAAAGGGAACCCTCTTGCACTGTTGGTGGGAATGTAAATTGATACAGCCACTATGGAGAACAGTATGGAGGTTCCTTAAAAAGCTAAAAACAGAAGTACCATATGACCCAGCAATCCCACTACTGGGCATATACCCTGAGAAAACCATAATTCAAAAAGAGTCATGTACCACAATGTTCATCGCAGCTCTATTTACAACACCCAGGACGTGGAAGCAACCTAAGTGTCCATCGACAGATGAATGGATAAAGAAGATGTGGCACATATATACAATGGAATATTACTCAGCCATAAAAAGAAGCAAAATTGAGTTATTTGTAGTGAGGTAGATGGACCTAGAGTCTGTCATACAGAGTGAAGTAAGTCAGAAAGAGAAAAACAAATACTGTATGCTAACACATATATATGGAATCTAAAAAAAAAAAAAAATGGTTCCGAAGAACCTAGGGGCAGGACAGGAATAAAGACACAGACGTAGAGAATGGACTTGAGCACACGGGGAGGGGGAAGGGTAAGCTGGGATGAAGTGAGAGAGTGGCATAGACTTATATATACTATCAAATGTAAAATAGATAGCTAGTAGGAAGCAGCCGCATAGCACAGGGAGATCAGCTTGGTGCTTTGTGTCCACCTAGAGGGGTGGGATAGGGAGGGTGGGAGGGAGACGCAAGAAGGAGGGGATATGGGGATATATGTATATGTAGAGCTGATTCACTTTGTTATAAAGCAGAAACTAACACACCATTGTAAAGCAATTATACTCCAATAAAGATGTTAAAAAACAAACAAAAAAACAAAAAGAAAAAATATCTCATTCTTCTCTCCAATTTGGGAACGTAGGTAGAGCTCAGAAGAAATGAAGCTTGTCAAGGTGTAGATCAGATGTAGCTTTAAGCTTCCTCCTTATCCAATAATTATCACAATAATTTTAAACTTATGAATACCTTTCTCCAAGGAACCCTAAATGCTCTGTGTGTCCCTTCTAATGTATTTCCCTAGGACTGCTATTAAATTATAAAATGATACATTATTGAAAATTAAGCAAAAACACTATTACCATCTATGCTATATTCAGTTTTAGATTTCCCATGGGGAAATACTCAGTTCTACCTTTTCACTTTCAGTGAGGCAAATCAAAGCAGAGCTACATTTCCAATCTTATTTATGAATATAAAATTACCTCAAAATATAGCTCAGTCATTCTCCCCAACTCCCTCCTGTATGGTATAACCTGTCATGCTGTCCATCATTTTTTAATGAATCTTATTCAATGAGCTGTTTGGGGCCTACTTCTGATTTCTTTTTATGTTAACCTTTACAGAAAATTTAAAGTATAACTTGGGCTGGAGGTCAGTGCAAGGAACAGCAAATATTTCTCAGATTTCCTCAGCCTATTCAGAGTTCAGCTGTTGTCTTGTTAGGCTTCGGTGTTCATTTGTCCACTCAGTAAATATTTAATAAGCATCCAGTACATGTTAGGCCCGGTACCTACACATTGAGGCTAGAAAGGTGTCAATGTCCACCCTCAAGAAAGTTAGAACCTTTTGGAGAATACACACGAGTAAAGAGGTGACTACAATACAGTGTGATAAATCTACCCTACTTTGGACACAATTAACCTTTCACTTCCTTATTCGTTCCTCTTTAGGCTTCTATGGCTTCTATTTCTTTCACAACACTATTCTTCTATGACTTCCATGATTCCATACCCTCTTTGTCTTTCTCCTTCCTCTTTGGCCCTTCTCTCTCAGTCTCCTTGGCAGGCTTCCTCTCCTCATCCTGTGTCCAGACTCTAAATACTGGGACGCCCAAAAGCTTCATCCTACCAATCCTCTCTGTATAGTTATCTCATCAAATCCCTAACATTGAACATCATCCATGTAATAATGATTCACAAATGAATTTTCTCCATCCCTGACCTTTCTGCTGGCATATAGAATTGTAAATTTAATGACTTCTTTGACATCTCATCTTAGATAGCCAAAAAATATCTCAAGTTTAGCATATCCAACTCAAAGGTCTTTATTTTCACCTCTCCTCCCTGCACCAAAACACACACACACACACACACACACACACACGCACAACCACTCCTTTACCAATTTCAGTTAATGGTACCATCATCTGTTTATTTAAATAAAATTTTATTGCCAATCAAAGATTGACTCTCTTTTCCTCATTCCCAATGTTCAGTTCATGGCGCTACTTCAAAAGATATTTCCTAAACCTGACCACTTCTTACTGTCTGTACTCCTCTTCCAAGCCATCCATCTTCATCTCTTGCTTTGATCCCTGAAACTGGAGCTTAATGGTTTTCCTTGTCTCCATTCTTATGCTCTTAGAGTTCATTCTCCACATAGTAGCCAGAGTGAGCTGTTAAAAATGTAAATCTAATCAGAATATCCTCTGAACACTTTTCATTGATGATAGAATAAAATCTAAATACATTATCAGGGTCCATAAGCCCCTATAGGATCCAGTCCCCTGCCTGCCATGCCAACTTCATATCTTGCACCACTTTCTTCTTATTCTCTATGCACGAACCACACTGGCTTTCTTTTGTCCATCAAACACTCCAAGTGTGTTCCAACCTTAGAAACTGTATTTTCGGCTCCTTCAATCTAGAATATTCTTCCTCCAGAGCCTCGAATGTCTAACTCCTTCCTGTCTTCAAGCTCAACTCAAATATTACTTCCCTGAAGAATCCTCCCAACCATCATGACCCATCATTCTCTATTCCATTACCTTGCTTGACTTTTTGTCATAGCACTTACTGATCACAATTTGAAGTTAGAGTATGTGTTTGTTTGTTTGTTTGTGTGTAACCCACTAGGATAATCTCCATGGACGCAAGGATCGTATGCATGTTGTTCACACATTTAGCCTTTGCATCTGCTGGGTGCTAGACAAATACATGAATCAGTTCAAGTTAGAATCACATACTATGAGGATATAAAGGAGTGTCACATATCCTAATTTGGGGGGGACAGCAAAAAATAATACATGTCTTGAGACGTAAATAGGGATTAGTAAGAGGGAGTCAGGTAAAGGAAATTACATGTGCAAAGGGAAAAAGGCAAGAACGTGGAACTTTCAGGGAGTGGAAAATGATTCGGTACTCACAGAGCACAGAGCTTGAGAAGGATGGTCTGGGACAGAAGTAGTGGGGGCACACGTCGGGGAGAAGGAAGGAGGGGGAGGGAACAGTTAAGCATCTGTTAGAGAAGGAAAAGGATCGCATTGTCAAAGGCATCGTCGAGTCTCCTGTTGAGGAGTTCGAACTATTTTTCATGAAGGCAAAAGCCCATTGAAAGGTTTTGATCAAGAGGGGACCTAGCAAATATGGTTTTAGGAAGACTGTTCTTGCCACAGTGTGGAAAATGGATTGGGGTGGTGAAGGGGTGGAGGTGGTCTCAACTAAAGAGTGGAAAGTCACTTACTAGGCTGCAAAGTCTCCTTCCCTGGAAGTCCATAAATGTAGTCTTTCTGAGCTACTTTAGTAAATGGAACAGTAATGGAACCTGCCTCACAGGGTTGCTCCTAGAAGTCAAAGAATTAATGCGTGTGAATCAGGGAAGATGGAGAGAATTCAGGGTCTTTTAAAGTTTCTCAACCTCTCCCTTCACCCTAATTAAAAAGATGCAATTTTTTAATTGCTTACAATTAAAACTCACAAATATGGTCTCAAAAGTTATTAATCAATGAGAAGCTCAAAGCAATAACACTAAATCTATCCAGAAGACATTTATACCACAAAAGCAACTCTCTGGTATGCAGCCTTGAGCCAGAAAGGGAATTTGGATCTACTGAAGTAGACCATGCACTACACACACACACACACACACACACACCCCACATGGCTGTCTCCTTAGACATTCTCTCATATTACAGACCAGGATATTTCTAGTCTGGATCACTGCTTTCCATGGTGACAGGAGAAAAATGAATTCCTTCTCAAATGTCCCATTTATAGAAATTTTCAAATCACACTCTGAAGGTGTTTGCTTATTTTGCCTAAAAGCCCTGGTTGTCATTCCTAATCATTCATTTAACAATTATTGAAATGCTCACTATGTGTCTCTTACTGTGCTAAATAGTAAGGATGAATAAGACATGGTTTCTGCCTTCAAGACAACTAAATCAGCATGTGAAAATCACGGTAGATGAACTCAATGTTTATGGAAGCACCATGAACAAATATGTAAATTGGACTGGGGAGCCAAGGTAGCAAAGACCATAGTTCACAACACAGGTGCTGGAGTCACACAGACCAGGGTTTGGTTCTGAGTCATTCACATACTAGTCTCATGACTCAACCTCTTTCACACTCACTTCCCTCATCTGTAAATATCAATAAGGACCCACTTTATTGGGTTAAATTAAATGAGATGATGTATGGAAAGCACAAGAGTGGATACCTAACACAACTCAAATAGATGCATACGCAGCAGTAATCATAAATATAATTTATGATTCCTTCCTTACATGAGTATAAGAAGGAGCTGTTGAGAAGGTACTAGAACAAGGGCATTTATTATTCAGTAAAAGAAGGTGCATGTATGCCAAATGCCTCAATGTCCAGAAGAAGCATGCAGCCTTAGTCACTTCCCAGCAGCACCTAAGTGCAGAAACTAGATACAACAATTAGCAATAAAAGAGGAAGGTCTGACCCAGCAATGCCGCATGATGTGGTCAGCTTCCTGGACATGCAGCTGTATGCTTTTGACCGTAAGCTTCTCTTCCTGGCACCAAATCGCTATCTCGTTGACCAGACCTCTGATGGGAACTGGGTAAAGACGCCGTAGGGTATCCCCCAGCCATCACACAGTGACCCCGAAACATCTGTCTCCAACTTCATTGCTGTAAGATGTATCCGCCTGCAAAATGTATCCCTGCCGAGCCTGCTCCAATAGCTCCAACTACTCCACTAGAAAGAAGACTTCACTTTCTGTGGCAATTATCACAGCCAGAGACGCTTGATGCCATTTGCTGAATTCATAGGATGAAAATGAAAAAGAGAGTAATAGCTGTCATTGTTTGTATGTCTTTATGCATGTGTGGGAAGCAGTAAATCTCAGGAAAAAAATAGTCTTCCATCTTTCCCCTTTATTCCTGCAACAAAGTTTTTGCAAATTTCTTCTCTCTCAAATCATAGATTATCAAGAGAAGCTTTGGGGGGGGAAAAAAAAAAAAGGACTTTACATTCATTCCAATTGCTACCTTGAAAATGCTATTGCTTATTGCTTGCGCTTCAAATGAGTTATCATATAGTACATTTAAGGACAATCATACACCCGAAAGCCAGCAAAAGAAATGCTCCAAGGACAATTTTGAACCTGTTTGAAGAAAAGTATTGAAAACTGACCACTGTAGCAGCAGCAATCAGAGATGGAGGGGCTGAGGTGAAGCTGATACCAGGCTGCCCAGCAGGCCCAGGGGTACAAACACATCGCAATGTCTATGATAAGCAACCAAACAATGAACTCGCCTCCAAACTGCAATTTCTGCAGTGCAACTACTCAGAGACCTTTGATCAAAGATGTATAATGTTCTAGCCCGTGAATGCCAAAATCACAAGTCATCGCCACCTCCTTCCAAAGCTGTCTGTCATTAATTCTGAAGTGGAAAGCACTCGCTACAGTGAAAATAGTCAAAACCAAAAGAGATTAAAAAACAACGCAAACAAAAAACAAAGCAAACCCACATACACACACACACAAATCCCTTTCCACTCCACACTCCACACTCCACAGAAGGTACTCTGAAATCAAAGTAAAATGGGATCTGCCAAACTCTAGGTAAACCTGGAGATGAGGAAGAGTCCCCACTGCCCCTGAGTTTATTCTTCCCACCCTTCCAAAAATTATGTTCCCAGATGACCATATTCAATCCCATTAACTAGAACAAAGCCTTCATTTTCTACAATATGATTGCAGACTTTTACAAAATGAACATATGATTGAACTCTTACAGTGATTTAAATTTATACTCCTGTCTCTATAACCAATAATCACACCCTTTCTGGGGGGAAGTTTTGATGTGGAGAAGGTTTCTGGCTCATAACACATGGAAAGGGTATAAATGTTGTGGGAAAGAAAACTAGGTAGTCACAATTCAATTGACATTCAATGCCAATGCCTAGAAATAGCTATGAGTGTGGCTTGTCCTGATGGGAATAGACCAGACCTGCATTTAGGGCATGGCCAAGTGCTCTCCGATTTCCATCTGGATCTCAGCCTTGGTCTTGCATGGAGAGGCGAGGAAGTGCTACCTTATCTCTAAGTCATTATCTTAAACTAGATAACGGAAATGAATTAAAACCTTAAATTGGGTTTTTCCAAATAAATTCATTAGGTAGTACATATTAAGTACCTTATTCAAGCAGATAATCTACTTCATTTCCAAACATTTTTCAGTATTCAGATGAAAGCTTTGAAGTATTAACCCTAAATATACCAAGTTTCTTCAGAGTGTTGTGACCATATTTATAGCACCATAATAATATACTATGATAATATATACTATTGCCATATATGTTTATAAGAATTTTATCAACTTATCCGCTGATGTTTGGGGAGGTCCCTTGCTTTCTGCCTCATGTTATTCATTCTTTCTTTCTTTTTCTGGTTCCCTTATCCATTCCTCTGGAACAGATTTTTAAGTGCTAGGTACAAAGGTTATAACAATTAATAAGACAAAAATCCCTGCTATCAAAAATTTTATAGGTTCTCTGAAAGAAAAGGACAGATAGGAAAGCAGAACCAGAACAAACTCTCCAAAGCAAATGCTTCAAGCCTCCCAAGCTCTTTCTTCTTCAACATCCCCAATGCCCACCTTCTGGCAAAAAGTCTATAGAGGTGCAGAGGGACAAAGTCACGGGTTCTTTCTTCCTCATTTCCATAGTGAAAATTATGTCCTGCAGATGAGGTCCAACATCTCTTCACTACTTCTAGCTTTGTGTCTGTGTGTGTGGGGGTGTGTGTGGGTGTGTGTGTGTTGACACCCAGTTCTAACAGAGATAGTCAGGTAAGGTTTCAGGGGGGTGGGGTGGGATTCAGGTAATTCATAAGCAATTTGTAAAGTTGGAAAGGAGGACAATATTACAGATAATATACTCCATGGTTCCAGGCTGAATAAAGAGCAAAGGGTTTTTTAACTAGAAAGAAATAGATTATGTTATAAACACTTAGGTGGTTTTAGTCTAATTTAGGTCAATGCAGTCTGCAATCTAAAGAACTATGGTTCTTAGATTAGCTATGGTTCCTATCATAATTACTGGAACAGACCTAACCCATTAACCAAGGCTCAGAGAACCAGCTGGCTGACAACACAGTGGCTATACAATGGGGGACACTGATTCACTCACTCATTCATTCATTCATTCGTTCATTTAACAAACATTTGTTGACTACCTACCAGAGGGCAGACACTCTCATAATCAAGCCTAGAGTTATGGAGCCTGTCTATACACTAGACACTGTCCTAAGTACTATCAGTAATGCTCCCAGAAATCCTGTGGGTCACTGAAACACGAGTAAGTGAAGTAACCAGTAAGTGATGAAACCAAGATTCCAATGTAAGCAGGCAGGCTCCAGGGGAAAATGACGCATGACACAGCCCCAGCCCACGTGGGGCTCTCAGTATAGACGGGGGCCCCAGGGCAAATAAACAACTTATTGACTGTGAATCATTCTCTGCTACCCATGGGCTCTGGAACCCCAGAAGAGAGTTCACATATGGTCAAGCATCACCTGTTTACTTGCATTCTCCACCCACATAGTTCCTTCATTTACTCCCTCTCTCCTCACTTTGAAAAGAAAATCAAATTTTAAAATCTAAAATTTTCTTTCTAACTTAATAGGATTTTTTCCCTTTCCCTTGATAGGTGTTGAGGTAATTACACCTGGCTTAAAACAACTGTTTTTCAAGAACCTATTCTGTATTAGGCATTGTCTGAGGGGTGGAAGTTCAAATAGTTCAAGTCTGTATTTGAACTGCAACTCCCGCCAACCATAGCTGTTTCTCATTAAGGCCCAGGGTTGCCTGGTCTTCCTCTGTTTCAAGAGATGAAAAAAATCTAAACTTTTCTCTCAATATTTTAATAAAGGATGCTAATTCAGGTGTTTTGAAAATACAGGGAAGGACAAATACAATGTATTTCTCAGGCTGATCTTAGCCTATAGATCTCAGGTTACAATTTCTGTTTGAAAGTTACTAAAGTTTGGTTTCTGCCATTGAGGAGCTCAAAACATAGTGATAAGATAGTAATGGAAGAGAGAGACAGAAAAAAAATTTCTATGTGAGAGAAAGATGATAAGTTCCAAAGAAAAGGAACATTATACGTCACAGAGAGGAATTACACTTTCGGCTGAGATCCAGCAAAGGGCAGCTGATGGAATATTTGTGCTGGCCTTGAAGGATGTGAGCAATTTTACAGGCACTTACGGGAAACAAAGGGTGTATGAAGCGCAGGGACGGGTGAGTTAAGCTGCACAGGTGGAAAAATGCAGGCTGCAGCATGGCAAAGAGAAAGAGGGCTGTTAGGGTTTCTTGTGTGTTGTGAAGGGACAAAGTGAAAGATACAAACGGTGAGGCAGACTGAATTCTGCAGGACTGTGCAATTCATTGTGATACTTTATTCTGTAGGGTATAGTCCCAAGATACACCAATACACAAGATGTTAGGCGTCCTTCAATAAAGTAAATAAAATAAAGTTTGGAAGTCCAAAACTTGGGGAAAGGCTATATACCATATCAATCTCTGGATGATTCTTAAAACAGATCCACAAGTTAGATGCTCTAAGAACTAACCCCTGCATCTAGTAATGAAATCTGTTTAGCTATGTTAACCCGGCTTATTATTTGATCATAGAACTTTTTTTTTCTTAGAACATTCATTTTTACCCCAAAAGGAACAAAATAAAATTCCATCAATGTTGCTGGATGCAACAGGAAAGCCATTTAGGCCTTCATGCCATGGAGTGATGGGTTACTGGTGGTTGTGATGCCTTAAAGACCTTGTAAGAGGAGTGTGAACCAGGAAAAAGGGGAGAGACCGGTACAGAAAATCATCTAGGAGGTGATCACAATAGTCCATAGTAACAATAATGGTTTTCTATCATGTAGTACTCCCTGTGTGCGCCAGATATCACACGAGGTGCTGTTTATATTGTACAAATTGTAATGAGAGCCAGAATTAAGGTAAAAGCAGCAGTCACTATCCAGTTTCAGGGAAAAAATAGACCAACCAGTATTCATCACCTCCCCTCCCATTGTCTCAGCTTCCTCTATAATGTTTCCCTTTTTTCCCCTAGCACAGGTGCATGTGCCCTGTAACTTCATTTGAAAGAAAACAAACATTTGACATTTGAATGCTGCCATTAAACCATTTTTCCAATAATTGAGATTCATTCCCCTCTCTTTATTGCTCTCTGCCCTTTCTTTAAGATATGTCATAAGCTAAATCTAACAGGGAAAATGGGTCATTAACTGTGCCAAATCCTACTTTCTCCTTTTCTTCTCCTGGGTTCTAACACATAAGGATCAATAGCCAAGAGGAAACAAACTTCAATTTTTGTTAATAAGTGAGCAAGTGCTTGATCTCCTTCCCACGCCCCTCTCCCTACAAGACTGCTCTGATAGTATAGCTAGAATACTAGGCAGAGGCCAGAAGCAGAAAAAAGGCTTTGGTTTCCCACAACCCCTCTCTAAATAGCTGGATCTTTAGAGCAGATTCCAAGCCTACTTATCTAAACATCCATTTGCATGAGGAGTGACTCTCAGGACTTCCTCCGCCCTCCCCCCCCCCGCCCCCCGCCCCATACAGGGGGAACAGAGAGTTTGGAGGAGAGTCAGAGCTGCTAGGAAAGGCCACCGTGTCTGGATAGCCTGGAGACTAGAAGTGCAAACATGGGCATGAAGATGGCCCAGGACGGCCATGAGAGGTTGGTCCCTCCATCATTTGGCCATGGGAGGGAGAAGAGTACCTTCCTGTCTCTCTTCATCACTGCGATTCTGCCTATTAGGGAAAGACAATCCATGAATGTCGGACTCTGCCAATCACATCCGCAGATTCTCTCTTGTGGAGGAGAAAGATGAGATGGAAAAGGATGGAAACTAAGGAGCAGAAATTCCCCTTTCTTAGGGCCGAGGCTAAAACATGATCTGAGAACAAAAGCATTCCTTTTTCCCCAAGGGATATTATTTTAGGAAAGCTGGACAAACCTTCTGCACAAAATTCCTTCTCCACTGAGATATCGGATTCCATCATCAATAATGTATCCATGATGGCCTTTCACATTGTCCTCTGACTATGATCTCTTTCAATATGAATAGCCCTGAAAGGGGTAACCTAAACAGAATCTAGTACAGTACTTTGATGGGAATTGGTTTTGCCTATGGCTACATGGGAAGCTGGGGTACTGGGAACAAGAAGGCATGCTCAGAAAAAAAAAAAGAGGAAGAGAAAAAGGAAATGGAAGAGCCCCAAGGACACTTGTGTCTCCTTCATAATTACACACCTGCTTGGATGCTGATATGCAAATACTATCATGTTCTCCATCGATTTCAGGGATGACTTTGGGTAAAGTCCTGGATGTTAAAAATGCTCCATCTCCTGGTTTTTCAGTAAAAATACCATCTGGAAAATGTGGGAATTTATGCAAGAAAATTATATATATATATGATTTTGTAATAGATAAAATTAACTTGGTGATAGCATCCTAACATATCACTTAAGCATAACAATTATACATTATATATAAGTATATATTAATATGTTATATAATAAATGCTATCAATACTATATGTCTATATTGTCTAATTATATAATTGATAATTACATATCAATATATTATATAATTATAATATAAGGGATATGTTAGAGTTCTATCAGCAAGTTACTTTAATCTACTTTATTACTTTTAACACAATTGGAGGAAGAGTGGAAGACATCTGAATTAAAATGATTTCTGAGGTTGATTAATTTCTAGGAATATTTTCTAAGAAGGAACAAAATAACCAGATTTATGATACCCTTTGCACACTTATTTTTAGAATAATTCAAAATAGAGATTATGGCACAAATTGGGGTGAAAATGTAAAGCAATTACTTTCAATTTTGTCACCTTAATTATTTCCAGCGGAACAGAAATCCTTTCAGGGAGATGTGGGTTTGGAATTTTTAACAGTGTGTGAAAGTGCTTGATGCCCTGACAAGGTCACTTAAAATATGGGAGTTCAATGACGCAGCCCTCTCAGTGAAGACGAAGACCCGGCTACCCTACGGTGGCTGAGGAAAAACATGACAACAGAACAATAGACCCGCATGCTGGGAGGAGAAGTAATTTATTTTCCCTGTATTCTCTTTGCAGGATACCACACAGAGAGTCAAATGCATGTCCAGGCATGCATAAGGCAAGAGACTAGAAATTAATTTGCTGCCCCCATAGAACTTACAGTTACTGCATGCTAAGCTGCTGTGCTTATCTTTGGAAGTTCATCCTCGAAGGCTGAATAAAATTTCTGCTGTTCAGCTTTTTATATGAAGTAGTATACTGTTTGCTTAAAAATGGAAAGCTCATTTTATCAAGTATTCTTGCAAACGTGATTATGTTCTTCAGAACATTAGCTCTGCAACTATTTTTCAAATGAGTTTTTTTTATAGTTTGCACTGCTGACTTACTATCACCTCTCTGAAAGGGATTTTCTCAGCCGTTTTCACCTTCTGTCCATATCACGTTTCACTCTCCTGCAGGATTTAGAACTAAAGCCCAGTAGGCGAAGTGATTTAAGGGCAGGACAATGGGAAATGGGTGCCTTCTTTTTTTTACAAAGTCATGGTCCTGTACTTGTATCCAACTTTGTTTTGGGGGAAGCATATTTTTAATCTATGTTCTACTACGTGATGTAGTCACCTTTAAAAACATGAGGACAGATTAAATTTGTCCTCAGAATTCAGAATTTCTTTTCACAAAATTGAAAACCTTTGGTAAGTGTTGCAAAGTCCCAGTGTTCTTGGATGCTTAGGTTTGTGCCAGAGACATCACATTAAAGGGGGAGAAAATTCCCGCAGGGACCCCCCTTCCCGCTCTCCCCACCAACAACTCTCCTTGCTGTGAGTCTGCTCTAAAAGGGTCTACGACACCTACCCCTTCGACACACAAGAGAGTGCTGCTTTCCTACAAGGTGATTGACGGCAAGGAGACACCCAGCCAGGTTGACTGGTTTTTCAAAAGGGATAAAAGGAAAATCACGGAGATCTGTATGAAATGGGGTCTGTGGTAGAGGTGAGAGGAAGGTGAGGACAGGGGTCAATAAAGCTGTTGACGAACATGAAAAGGAGAGGACTTCAAAGAAGGCTGAAAGGACTTTGTAAGCTGGTAATGACTGTAGGAAGAAAAAAAAAAAAAAGACTAGATCGTCATAACCTCAACATTACAACACCAATAAAGAATTTCTCTGGCGTGGGTGTTTTCAATTTTTAAAGAGGTTTGAGATTATCAAAATATTTCTAAAAATCCAAACAGGTATTACCCTAGACCAGGGTTTCTCAATCTTGGCACTGTTGACATTTGGGGCCGGATAACTGTTTGTTGTGAGGGTGTGCTCTGTGCCTATGGACCGGGTAGCAGCACCCCAGGCCTCTACCCACTAGATGCCAGCAGTAGCCCCCGCCCTGAGGCATAACAACCAAAATGTCTCCAGACATTGCCAAATATTTTCTAGGGGTGCAAAATCACCCCTGGCTGAGAACCACTGGTTTTTAACCTTGGCTGCATAATAATACAGTAAACTATCAAAACACAAGTGCAGGCCCATTTCCTAAGATTGATGTTTAATCGGTCTCTGGTATGGCTCAGTCAATGGCATGTGTTTGAAGTTCCCAAAATGATGCTATTCAGTCTAATAAATCTAATCATCAGTTTAGGAAACAATCACTGAATGCCTACTACGTGCCCAGCATTGCCTTAGATCATGAGAGTACAAAGATGAATGAGACATTGTCCTTAGCCTCGAGGGGCTTAGGATCTAGTGAAGAGATGAACACACAGTAGATACTTTCCCAAGAGGTACTCAATTTCCTTAAAGTTAAATGTTCAGGACACTCTGTCAGCACAGAGGAGGAACTGGTAGCCTAATGGCACAATGTTTGAGATATCACTACCTTTCCACCAGAACTGCTAAAATTCAAAAGCAGCAACATTCAGGAAGTAAAGCAACTGGAGCTCACATACATAGCAGTTTCACTACCGTATACATGTACCTATATATGTACACTTGTACACCTACACACACACACACCAGAAATGCACACGTGGATTGGAACGGTCACAGCATGTAGGAGATGCTCTCAGTTCCTCTCCCAAATCCCCTTAGCACTCTGTTCTCATACATGTCAAGGGCTTCCTAATCTGTGACTCTCTGCCAGGGAGCTTTCTCTGGCCACAGGGCCATGCTGTGCCTTACCTAGAGCAGCTGAAAGGGCCTGAAGTTACAATCCCTGGAGCAGCCATCAACCAATGACAAATAAGAACTGTTCCATCCAAGCTAGCGAGTAGCTGTGGTATTCTGTCCCAACCCCCATTCCATGCTCTCGCCCAAAGGACCCCAGGGAGAATGAGGCCCACCGGCGCTCATCCACATACTCTGTATTGGATTCATTCCTGTCTATATCTCATTTCTCCATTTCCCTATAAACTCCTAAATCAACTATTTGAACCCAAATCTAGTCTTAAGGTTTACTTCTGGGATAACCCAGCTAAAGATGCAGCATTATTCACATAAGCTAAAGACTTAAAAAAGAAAAAAAAAAAAAAAATACACGTCCATCAACAGAAGCACGGCTAAATAAATTGTGGCACATCTATATACTAAAATGCTATAGAGCAATAAAAGTAAACCAAATATACCTTAACACTGCTTGAATGAATCTCACCCAACTTAATTTAGAGCAAAAGATATTAGAAATAACATAATCCATACTTTATGATTACTACATTAATCTAAAGTTTAATATCAGGTAACACTTGTTCATGGTCCTAAAAGGTATGATGGTGGTCATTTTTGGGAAGAAGAAAGGGTAGAACAGGAACAAGGGGACTGGTAATGTTCCCTTTCCTAACATCCATAATGTTACATAGGAGTTTTCACTTTGTGATAATTCTCTTATTTCTACCTTTTTTCTGTATATGTATTTCCATTCAAAGTTTTTAAAAATCTCATCATAGGGCAATGCAAGAAAAGCAGTAGACTATGTAATGGAGATCACGACTTGGGAAAGAAAGAGTAGAAAAAGATGTGATAGTTACATTAGCTCACATTAAAGAGGGTCCCTAACTAAAGATTCAGGGGCCACCGTGAACCTTCCAGCTAAAAGGAAAAAAATAAGCAAAGGCAGGACCTAAGCCTACTCCCTGAATTGGGGTTGAGGGAGATTGGAATCTCACTAATTTCCACTCACTGCTATTTTCTCCGTGTCTTGCCTCCACACTCTTCATTCTTAGTCTAAGAGTAGATTGTTCCTTTCTGAGCTGCCTTGAGTGCTGAACATTTTAGCCATAATATGTAGATTCTAGGTAGGGAAACCAGTAAAATACAAAATGAAGCATCAGAAGTGTTATCTGTGCTAACTTTTCAGAAGAACTGAAGAGAGGTCTTTACGAAAGTCTTAACACCCTAAAACATGACTGTTCTTTCGATAGCTTTTCTAGAACACTCACTCTTGCTCACACCTTAGGTACTTACCGAGCATTTTTCATGTGTGAGACAGCACCTCAGACATCCTGATGGTGGTCTGCCCCAGCAGCTACTCTCAGTTGATATATAACCATGGAAATGCTTCAGCAATTGTGTTCCTAATCAGTAGGTAAATTAATTACAGATAGCCGAGGATTCATTTTTATTCTTTCCTGTCTGCCTGCCGCATGATGTTTGTAAAAGATTCTGTTGGCTCTAGCCAAAGGATTTTGATTTCTTCACCCCTTGACCCCTAACAAGGTCTTTCAAAGGAAAAGCCATTTTCTGTCTTCTCATCTATGCCTTTATTCCAATCCATCAAAATAGTTCACGGAAATTTCAGTGACGGCCTGGTTGTAAAATTGGAGCCATGTTGCTGCTGGTAGCTTTTGCAATCTTCATTAGTATTTATGGATGTGAACCCAAGCAGCGGCAGCTATATTGCCATTACTGAGAGCCTACTAAGAGCCACATTACTGTCCTACCTTAATTGGACTTCTGTCTGAGAGGAAAAAATAACTGATTTAATTTTCTCCTGCTATTGACCTATGATATTTGTAAGGCATAGACTTGCCTTGTCTCTATGAAATGAGCCCTAGGAGGGCTGGTCACCTTGGTACAAAACTTCTCGAATAAATCCATTTGAAACTGGGGTCAGAACTAATTGGTTGATGAGCTAAACTGAGAAGTCATTCTCCTGACTCGAGGCCAGATCAGGTTCCTTCTGTAAAATGAGGACCTGATTTTGAGGCACTAGGGGCAGTGAAGCAGATTTTGGAGAAGGTTCTAAGTCTTTGTGGAAAAAAAAAAAAAAGCCTCCGCCATCTTTCCAGTTCTTCCCCCCACCCCTTTAGTTTGGGTTTTTTCGTGCTGTTACAACAACAACAAAGGTGAAGTGATTTACTTTTCCATGTTGAGTGACGCTTGCTCCCTTGGGGAGATTCTACTGGAGAAATAGGAAACCCCAGAGCTTTCTGTACAGCTCAGCTCCAGAGAACCATGCTCCCGGTTCACTGGACTTGAACTATTTCCCAGATGAGTCATCTGACTCAGAGGCAATGCTAAGCGCATCAGGAAGGCGACAGGATCAATACTTTCACGCTGCTCTGTCACTTCAAGTCACCCCAGCAGCACCTGAGAAAGAGCTTGGTTTTCCTACCTGCCACTCGGGCCGGTCGTGTTTGGATCAGCGTTCAGGTACAGGATGACTATTCTCCGTTGTGAAATATTTGACCGACGTGGTTTACCTTTTTCTTCTAGGTTCTCCTTTCATTCTTTTTCCTTCTAAGTATAGACATAGCAGCCCTTTATTCCAAACTACAGATCAGGACACTTCTGCTGACAATGGATTTTTGTTTAAAATTTGTAATGTGTTCATTTGAAATACTTTAATGTGCTTTCTTGATTTAAACGATTTAGACACTAGACCACATTTTGTTAGATATTTAACAAGACAAAGTTAGTAAGGGGAAAATTTATATTAAGAAACAAAACTCCACCAAAGGACTATTTGCTTGTTCACCACCCACTTGTCAAGCACTTGTCATAATATTTGTAGCAGTATCATTTTCCTAATTTATTTACTTTGCAAGCTGAACTAGCTCAATTATTCTTTGTACTTTTTTCAACTTTATAATTTATTTTTATCAAAAGTACATAATTTTTTTATGTGACTTTGACAAGCTTATAAGAAAGAGCAATAGTCTCTTGTCACCCTTTCCCAGGCCAAGTTCATTCAATTATTTACTTTGACTCTTTTGATAATGTCCTCCATTTTCTCTTTCTGTCTTTCTCAAAGGTCTGTTGGTTGCCTGTTGAAATTCCACAGAATGTTCTCAATTTTTTGTTTTATTTTCTACTTTCCTTCTCAGCATTTTTGTCAAATTTTAAGAGTTTTCTCAAATTTAACTTTCAATTCTTATACTGAATTTCTATTTCTGCTTTCCAAAAGTTCATTCTTGTTCTCTGAATGCTCCTTTTTAAGAATAGACTGTACCTATCTCATACACGCAGCATCTTTTCTTATCTCTCTGAGCTCATTATTGTTTTAAAGCTTTCGTCTTTTGCTCCCTTCACTGCCTCTATTCTATCCAAGTTTCCTTTTCTGACTGTTTCAGTCTTTCTCTTTCAGGTTGGAAGTTTACTCAAATATTGGTGATCCTTGACTGTAAATGTATGTTCTCCTTTATTATTATTTTATTTTGAATAGTTAATAAAATCATATGCTTCAAAACGCAAAAAATATATAAAAGAATTTGGTAAAAATTTCCCTCCCATCTTTGCCATGCATCTGCTCGCTTCGCATCTCTTGCCATTGATAACCACTATCCCTGGGCATCCTTCCAGAGTTCCTTTATGCATAGAAGAGAAAAAACAGTAGATTCTTCTGTTTTCTCCATTTACATAAAAGATAGCATATTAAATGTTAAATTAACTGTATTATACTTTGTTTTACAGATAATCGTGTGACTTTTAGATTTTTTTATACCTTCAAAATATGTGCAACATAGAACACTTCCTCATTTCTCTTCAGAGCTGTATAGTATTCCTTGTCTTCAGGTAAACTAGGTCTATTTATGGATATCTCATACAACTCCACTGGTTCATTTCCATGCATTCATGAGTCAGGACCACACTGTTTTAATGATCGAGGCATTATAATATGTATTAATATCTGGTAGTGCTAATGCTCCCTCACTGCTCTACTTTTTCCTAGCTATTCTTAATGAATTATTTTTCCATATGAACTTTGAGGTCAACTTTTTTTGTTTTTACAAAAAGTTGGAATTTTTATTGAAATTTATTATTTATATATTATTACTATCATCATTATTATTATTAAAATCAACTAAGAGAGAATCAAATACTATCCAAGAACATGGTATGTCTTTTCACTGATTCCAGCATTAGTGTTCACACAGGTCTTTCACTTATTTTGTTAAATTTATCCTGAGGGTTTTTTTGTTTGTTTTTGATGCCATTTAAGTGGAATGTTTTCTTTCTGATTATAATTTGTATATATAAACTATTTTTTCCAATATATCTTAGCAAATCTCTTAGGAATTCATTGTATCAACAGAAGCAATTGATCATTACTACATTCCCAGTCCCCACATGGGAGAGTCAGGAGAAATAAATCTTGCAGCATTAGTCCCCTAAAATGACAATATTAATTAATATATTTTATTTGTGTTTGGAATAGTATATCCTCAAATTTTAATTTTTAAATATTTTTATTATGAAATGCTAAACCATACAAAGAATATACTTAACTCAGGGCAATTTATGAAGCACAACAATAAAATAATCATCCATGAAAAACACCCCATCCAAACAAGAAACAGAATATAATAAATTGGTATCCAACTTTGTGCTCTTCCTTATCCCATCCTTTGCATACCACCACTCCATCCCATATGCACTATCCTGAATTTTGTCATTATCATTCATTTAGTTTATTCACTACCATTCATTTATCACTTCTGTATGTATTCCCAAATGATATGTTTAGGTGTGTTTATCTTACAACTTAGTGTTCTTTATCTTAGAACTTTATGAAAGTGGAGTTACATTGTCTTTTCACACATTATTGCTTTTAAAATACATTTATCTGTTGTTAGTTTAATTTCACAACAATATAATATTGTTAATAATCCACAAAATAATTTGTGATTGCTGTTGGAAACTGGTGTTGATTCCAGTTTTTTTTTTTCACTTATATACAGTACTACCAACATTCATTTACATGTTCCTGGTACATATGTGCAAGAATTGCACAATGTGACAAAACGTTCATGATTCGTTAATTCTAGGTGATTCCAATGCAATCATGTGCATTATACTTTTCTTTCATCATTACTGTAGGTTTGAAATTTTTCAAAATAAAAAGGTCAGAAAGTAGTTGACCTAGCAATCCCACTCCTGGGTATATATCCAACAAAACCTAAAACACTAATTTGAGCCCCAATGTTCATAGCAGCATTATTTACAATAGCAAAGACATAAACAACCTAAGTGTCCATCAACAGATGAATGGATAAAGAAGCTGTGGTATATATATATACAATGGAATACTAGTCAGCCATAAAAAAGAATGAAATTTTGCCATTTGTAGCAACATGTATGCACTTGGAGGGCATTACACTAAATGAAATAAGTCAGACAGAGAAAGACAAATACTGTATGATATCACTTATATGTGAAATCTTAAAAAATACAGCAAACTAGTGAATATAACATAAAAGAAGCAGACTCACAGAGAGAACAAACTAGTGGTTACCAAGGGGGGAGGGGCAAAATAGGGGTGGGGTGTGGGAGGTACATACTATTGGGTATAAGACAGACTTAAGGATGTGTTGTACAACACAGGGAATATAGCCAATATTTGTAATAACTAACTGGAAAGTAACATGTAAAAATTGTATGAAAACAAAAAATTAAAACCTAAAAATAAAAAATAAAATAAAATAAAATTGCCACTAACAACAACAAAAAAAAAGGTAGGAAGGAAAAAAAACTGATGAAAGTCTACCTATATTCTGCCCCCACTGATTTAAAATAGCCTACAGAGCAACAGCCAGCTCTACCCACCACCAGTCCCTCCCATCAGGAAACTTGCACAAGCCTCTTAGATAGCCTCATCCACCAGAGGGCAGACAGCAGAAGCAAGAAGAACTACAATCCTGCAGCCTGTGGAACAAAACCAGATTCACAGAAAGACAGAAAAATGAAAAGGCAGAGGGCTATGTACCAGATGAAGGAACAAGATAAAACCCCAGAAAAACAACTAAATGAAGTGGAGATAGGCAGCCTTCCAGAAAAAGAATTCAGAATAATGATAGTGAAGATGATCCAGGACCTTGGAAAAAGAATGAAGGCAAAGATCGAGAAGATGCAAGAAATTATTAACAAAGATCTAAAAGAATTAAAGAACAAACAAACAGAGATGAACAATACAATAACTGAAATGAAAACTACACTAGAAGGAATCAATAGCAGAATAACTGAGGCAAAAGAAGGGATAAGTGACCTGGAAGACAGAATGGTGGAATTCACTGCCACAGAACAGAATAAAGAAAAAAGAATGAAAAGAAATGAAGACAACTTAAGAGATCTCTGGGACAACATTAAATGCAACAACATTCACATTATAGGGGTTCCAGAAGGAGAAGAGAGAGAGAAAAGACCCGAGAAAATATCTGAAGAGATTATAGTCGAAAACTTCCCTAACGTGGGAAAGGAAATAGCCACCCAAGTCCAGGAAGTGCAGAGAGTCCCATACAGGATAAACCCAAGGAAAAACACGCTGAGACACATAGTAATCAAATGGGCAAAAATTAAAGACAAAGAAAAATTATTGAAAGCAACAGGGGAAAAATGACAAATAACATACAAGGGAACTCCCATAAGGTTAACAGCTGATTTCTCAGCAGAAACTCTACAAGCCAGAAGGGAGTGGCATGATATAGTTAAAGTGATGAAAGGGCAGAACCTACAACCAAGATTACTCTACCCAGCAAGGATCTCATTCAGATTCGATGGAGAAATCAAAAGCTTTACAGACAAGCAAAAGCTAAGAGAATGCAGCACCACCAAACCAGCTATACAAAAAATGCTAAAGGAACTTCTCTAAGTGGGAAACACAAGAGGAGAAAAGGATCTACAAAAACAAACCCAAAACTGTTCAGAAAATGGTAACTGAACATACATATTGATAATTACCTTAAATGTGAATGGATTAAATGCTCCAACAAAAAGACACAGGTTCGCTGCATGGGTACAAAAACAAGACCCATATATATGCTGTCTACAAGAGACCCACTTCAGACCCAGGGACACATACAGACTAAAAGTGAGGGGATGAAAAAAAGATATTCCATGCAAATGGAAATCAAAAGAAAGCTGGAGTAGAAATATTCATATCAGATAAAATAGACTTTAAAATAAAGAATGCTACAGGAGACAAGGAAGGACACTACAGAATGATCAAGGGATCAATCCAAGAAGAAGATATAACAACTATAAATATATATGCACCCAACATAGGAGCACCTCAATACATAAGGCAACTGCTAACAGCTATAAAAGAGGAAATTGACAGTAGCACAGTAATAGTGGGGGACTTTAACACCTCACTTACACTAATGGACAGATCATCCAAACAGAAAATTAATAAGGAAACACAGCTATAAATGACACAATAGACCAGATAGATTTAATTGATATTTATAGAACATTCCATCCAAAAACAGCAGATTACACTTTCTTCTCAAGTGCACATGGAACATTCTCCAGGATAGATCACACCTTGGGTCACAAATCCAGCCTCAGTAAATTTAAGAAAACTGAAATCATTTCAAGCATCTTTTCTGACCAAAACACTATGAGATTAGAAATCAATTACAGGGAAGAAAACGTAAAAAACACAAACACATGGAGGCTAAACAATATGTTACTAAATAATCAAGAGATCACTGAAGAAATCAAAGAGGAAATCAAAAAATACCTACAGACAAATGACAATGAAAACACGACGATCCAAAACCTATGGGATGCAGCAAAAGCAGTTCTAAGAGACATGTTTATAGCAATACAAGCCTACCTCAAGAAACAAGAAAAATCTCAAATAAACAATCTAACCTTATACCTAAAGGAACTAGAGAAAGAAGAACAAACAAAACCCAAAGTTAGCAGAAGGAAAGAAATCATAAAGATCAGAGCAGAAATAAATGAAATAGAAACAAAGAAAACAATAGCAAAGATCAATAAAACTAAAAGCTGGTTCTTTGAGAAGATAAACAAAATTGATAAACCATTAGCCAGACTCATCAAGAAAAAGAGGGAGAGGACTCAAATCAACAAAATTAGAAATGGAAAAGGAGAAGTTACAACAGACACCACAGAAATACAAAGCATCTTAAGAGACTACTACAAGCAACTCTATGCCAATAAAATGGACAACCTGGAAGAAATGGACAAATTCTTTAAAAGGTATAACCTTCTTAAACTGAACCAGGAAGAAATAGAAAATATGAACAGACCAATCAGAAGTAATGAAATTGAAACTGTGATTAAAAATCTTCCAACAAACAAAAGTCCAGGACCAGATGGCTTCACAGGTGAATTCTATCAAACATTTAGAGAAGAGCTAACACCCATCCTTTTCAAACTCTTCCAAAAAATTGCAGAGGAAGGAACACTCCCAAACTCATTCTATGAGGCCACCATCATCCTGATACCAAAACCAGACAAAGATACTACAAAAAAAGAAAATTATGGACCAATATCACTGATGAATATAGATGCCAAAATCCTCAACAAAATACTAGCAAACAGGATCCAACAACACATTAAAAGAATCATACACCATGATCAAGTGGGATTTATCACAGGGATGCAAGGATTCTTCACTACATGCAAATCAATCAATGTGATACACCATATTAACAAATTGAAGAAGAAAAACCATATGATCACCTCAATAGATGCAGAAAAAGCTTTTGACAAAATTCAACACCCACTTATGATAAAAACTCTCCAGAAAGTGGGCATAGAGGGAAACCACCTCAAAATAATAAAGGCCATATACGACAAACCCACAGAAAACATCATTCTCAATGGTGAAAAACTGAAAGCATTTCCTCTAAGATCAGGAACAAGAGAAGGATGTCCACTCTCACCACTATTATTCAACATAGTTTTGGAAGTCCTAGCCACGGCAATCAGAGAAGAAAAAGAAATAAAAGGAATACAAATTGGAAAAGAAGAAGTAAAAGTGTCACTGTTTGCAGATGACATGATACTATACATAGAGAATCCTAAAAATGCCACCAGAAAACTACTAGAGCTAATCCATGAATTTGGTAAAGTTGCGGGATACAAATAAATGCACAGAAATCTCTTGCATTACTATACACTAATGATGAAAAATCTGAAAGAGAAATTAAGGAAATACTCCCATTTACCACTGCAACAAAAAGAATAAAATACCTAGGAATAAACCTACCTAGGGAGACAAAAGACCGGTATGCAGAAAACTATAAGACACTGATGAAAGAAATTAACGATGATACAAACAGATGGAGAGATATACCATGTTCTTGGATTGGAAGAATCAATATTGTGAAAATGACTATACTACCCAAAGCAATCTACAGATTCAATGCAATCCCTATCAAATTACCAATAGCATTTTTTAAGGAACTAGAACAAAAAATCTTAAAATTTGTATGGAGACACAAAAGACCCCGAATAGCCAAAGCAGTCTTGAGAAAGAAAAACGGAGCTGGAGGAATCAGACTCCCTGACTTCAGACTATACTACAAAGCTACAGTAATCAAGATAATATGGTACTGGCACAAAAACAGAAATATAGATCAATGGAACAGGATAGAAAGCCCAGAGATAAACCCACACACCTATGGTCAACTAATCAATGACAAAGGAGGCAAGGATATACAATGGAGAAAAGACAGTCTCTTCAATAAGTGGTGCTGGGAAAACTGGACAGTTACATGTAAAAGAATGAAATTAGAACACTCCCTAACACCATACACAAAAATAAACTCAAAATAGATTAGAGACCTAAATGTAAGACCAGACACTATAAAACTCTTAGAGGAAAACATAGGAAGAACACTCTTTGACATGAATCACAGCAAGATCTTTTTTGATCCACCTCCTAGAGTAATGGAAATAAAAACAAAAATAAACAAATGGGACCTAATGAAAGTTAAAAGCTTTTGTACAGCAAAGGAAACTGTAAACAAGAGGAAAAGACAACCCTCAGAATGGGAGAAAATGTTTGCAAATGAATCAATGGACAAAGGATTAATCTCCAAAATATATAAACAGCTCATGCTGCTCAATATTAAAAAAACAAACAACCCAATCCAAAAATGGGCAGAAGACCTAAACAGACATTTCTCCAAACAAGACCTACACATGGCCAAGAAGCACATGAAAAGCTGCTCAACATCACTAATTATTAGAGAAATGCAAATCAAAACTACAATGAGGTATCACCTCACACCAGTTAGAATGGGCATCATCAGAAAATCTACAAACAACAAATGCTGGAGAGGGTGTGGAGAAAAGGGAACCCCCTTGCACTGTTGGTGGGAATGTAAATTGATACAGCCAGTATGGAGAACAGTATGGAGGTTCCTTAAAAAACTAAAAATAGAATTACCATATGATCCAGCAATCCCACTACTGGGCATATACCCAGAGAAAACCATAATTCAAAAAGATACATGCACCCCAATGTTCATTGCAGCACTATTTACAATAGCCAGGTCGTGGAAGCAACCTAAATGCCCACTGACAGACGAATGGATAAAGAAGATGTGGTACATATATACAATGGAATATTAGCCATAAAAAGGAACGAAATTGGGTCACTTGTAGAGACGTGGATGGATCTAGAGACTGTCATACAGAGTGAAGTAAATCAGAAAGAGAAAAACAAATATTGTATATTAATGCATATATGTGGAACATAGAAAAATGGTACAGATGACCCAGTCTGCAGGGCAGAAATTGAGACACAGATGTAGAGAACAAACGTATGGACACCAAGGGGGAAAATTGGCGGTGGGTGTGGGGTGGTGGTGTGATGAATTGGGCGACTGGGATTGACATGTATACACTAATATGTATAAAATGGATAACTAATAAGAACTTGCTGTATGAAAAATAAATAAAGTAAAATTCAAAAAAATTTTTAAAAAATAGCCTAATGAAAAATAGTGGCTATAAATGACCCAATTTCATTCCTTTCTATGGCTGAGTAATATTCCATTGTATATATGTACCACATCTTCTTTATCCATTCATCTGTCAATGGGCATTAGTTTGCTTCCACATCCTGGCTATTGTGAATAGTGCTGCAATGAACATTGGGGTACATGTGTCTTTTTGAATTATGGTTTTCTCAGGGTATTGGGTCATTTGTAGAGATGTGGATGGACCTAGAGTCTGTTATACAGAGTGAAGTCAGAAAGAGAAAATCAAACGTTTATTGATGCATATATGTGGAATCTAGAAAAATGGTACAGATGAACCTATTTGCAGGGCAGGAACAGAGACGCAGACATAGAGAACGGAAGAGTGGACACAGGAGGGGAAGGGGAGAGTGGGATGAATTGGGAGATTAGGATTAACATATATACACTGCCATGTGTACAATAGATAGTTAATGGGAACCTGCTGTATAGCACAGGGAGCTCAGCTCTGTGCTCTGTGATGACGTAGATGGGTGGGAAGGAGGTGGGGGGAGGGAGGTCCAAGAGGAGGGGATATATGTATACATATAGCTGATTCACTTCTTTGTACAACAGAAACTAACACAACATTGTAAAGCAATTGTACTCCAATTTTTAAAAAGTGCCTATATTTTGTAAAAGCCAGAGCTAAAGTACTCATTTAGGCTCTTTAAAAAACCTAACAACACTCTGTATATTCAAACGATTAAGAAAAAAATGGGAATTGAAATATTATTACCAGATTTTCATGAGTAGGAATCAATAACAGAATTCTTATGTTACATCAAGCTAAGTTTGTTTATTCTATGCTTAGAAAAGAGGCATTAAAAATTTCAGGTATTCCTTTTACATGTTACAAATAAGGAAAATGTTGACTATTTTAAAACATTTTACATCAAGTGTTAAGACCCTAGATGTGTTATTAGTTTTGTTATTCTCAACTAGGCCACCAGTCTGTTCCAATATTCAGTTAATGATATCAGATGATTTCTGAAAAAGATTTATAAAAGGAATGTTTTACATCTTTAGTGTTTATATTATTAGCTCACATGCCAACAATCTTATCAATAACCCTCTCCGGCTCAGATTACACAAAACAACCAGTTTTCTCACCTTTCAAATATGTTATTTTTAAGAAACTTTACATTCAAGAATAGCTGTGCAAATAGTGAAATATTTAAAGCTATAAAACATATTTATTTTACAAATCTTTTCCAGAATGACCTAATAACATCCACTGAACACTGGTGGAGATTGACTGTGTAGTTGAGAATAAAAAAATTAATAACACATCTGAGGTTCTTATACTTGATGTAAACTATGTTATAATATTCAACATTTTATTTATTTGTAACATGTGAAAGGAGTCTCTAAAATTTTTAATGAAATTTTTCTAAGCATGGACTAAATAAATTTAGCTTTATGTGATCTAAGAATTGTGATATTGATTCCTACTCCTGAAAATATAGCAATAATATTTCAACTCCTATGTTCATTTGTTCTAACATATTAAAACATAGTCTAAAGCTGTAGTAGTTGCAAAAAAGATCATACTGCTGTGGAAAGAGATCAAGAGAAACAACAAATAACAGAGAAAGGAATTATCCCACAATTTAATATCTGGCAAATGTTATAAACCAGTAGAAAATGATCAATTTATTTAGCATTTTTACATTTATTTATAATTTGTATTTATATTATAATTTGTTGATTAGGAAACAGAGTCAGAAATGTTAACTTGCCTAAGGACATACAACTATTAAAAGGCAGAGATGAGAATCACGCATAGTCCATCTAAATCCAAAATCATGCCCTCATCTACGACTACAGTGTGTCTCGCTATGAACTTGAAGCCAATCCCCAACTGCAGTACAGACACACACAGACATAGGTGATGGGTTTGAAGAATGTGGCAGAAAGCTAGGTGAAGTTTAGGAAAGTCAAATGTAAGTGAGATAACAAGATCACTAAAAGAAAATAAATCATAATAAGTGAGGAATAAATGTGGCATATTCAATTACATTTGCTAACAGACTTTATATATGGTACAACACATTACTGGAAACACCAAGCCTGACACTCTAGGGGCATCTATGCATCCTACGTAGGCAAGAGCTATTAGGTGAAATGTGAGGTTTTCTTTCACCAAGGACCCAAGCAACTCATTGAGGGACCCTTTCCTCCATAAAATATCTAGACCCAAGAAGAGTAAGCTGTTTCCCGCTGGCTGGAACAACATGAGCCCCAGAGAAGACAGAACGGAGCTCAGGGAGGAGGCAGTAAAGACAGCAAAGACCTGCAGAGTAAGAGACTGCAGTGTCCTCCAAATTCCCCTTTCTCATCCATAGCTGTAGTTGGGCACATCAGCTAAGCCACATTTCCCAGCCGCTCTCGAAGTTGGGTGTGACCCAGTAACTAATTTCTAGTCAATAAATGTGAATAAAAGCACGTGCCACTTCCAGGTTTATACTTTTAGGAAGCAGGTGTACCTAATTCATACTCTTTTTCTCCTTCCACTGCATGGATGCCGATGAGGAGGCCCTAGGAATTGGTACAGCTTCAAGATGGAAGGAACCTGGGTTCCTGAATCACTGTGTGGAGGAGAGATAGCCACTGACCAAGACCTTAGCCTACTGCACAAGGGAGAAATAAACTTCCATTGTGTTTGAGCCCTTAAACAATTTGGGGTCTATTTTCCAACAGAGGCAAGCCTACCCTGACTAATAAAGTTTGTCTATGCATCAGAGACATCAGCCTCATTCTTCTACATTTAAGGAAAGAGTAAAGGTCGGCAGTGTGAAATAGTAGGCACAGAGTAGACCAGAGAAGGCGGCATAAAAATGGTGAACAGAATGGCAGCTGATGTTGGCAAGAGAGACATGATGAGCAGCAGCTGGAAGAGAGGAGAGAGGAACCAGAGATGCTTAGAGAGGCGCTGCTCTTAGGCACTGGCTATAAGAAAGGGACAGGGTTGAGGGCTACCGATCCTGTACAGTTAGGAACAAACTTTAAAGCAATTACCTAGCTTCTACTGTAGGTGCCTTCAGAATATTCAGGCTGTATATATGTGGATAGGAGTATGCTATACACAGACACATGCAAATATGTAGTCAGAATGAATAGCCTCCAAAACATGAAAATACTACAGTTGAAGGATTATGGATGAGTGTTCTTTCTTTTTTTCTTTCCTTCTGAATTATCTAAACTGTTTAAAAGAAACATACCATCCATTTATAAAGAAAAATTTTTTCTTGATTTGAAGGAGAAAAATTCCTCCTTTTAATTATATAGGTTCATGAAAATATTTAATTTCTATATATAAATATAGAAATACGTAATAGAGATGAGATTCGAAGTTTGTCCAATTCCTATTGTGGAATCTTTCAAGAAATGAATATTTATATACCACATAAAATATGACTACATGTTCACCGGTTCCCCTGTTAAATAATCAGCTCCTTTGAAGGCAGACACTGTATTGTACTCATGATTATCACTGGCACTTGGCACACAGGAGGCACTCAGGAATGTTAAGTGAATGAATTTATGAATGCTTGAAGACTCCAGTAGTTTTTAATATGTAAATTCAATGGTAATTGATAAATTATCTCAGCCTTGGAATCCCTGTTCCCTGTTATTTCAGTTTTGCTAAGTGTATGATAAAAGTCATTGACTGATCACACTTAAGACACCTAAACAGTGTTCTTTTTTTTCTTTTCTTTTACTTTACATGTCACAGCTCCATTCAACCCAAATAAAGGTGCAGATAGCATTGTCAAATTTGACACTTTTGGAGACGGAATGGGACGTTACAACGTGTTCAACTTCCAGTACGTGGGCGACAAGTATTCCTACTTGAAGGTTGGTCATTGGGCAGAAACCTTATCAGTAGATGTCGACTCTATCCACTGGTCCCGGAACTCAATCCCCACTTCCCAGTGCAGCGACCCCTGTGCACCCAATGAAATGAAGAATATGCAACCAGGGGATGTCTGCTGCTGGATTTGCATCCCCTGTGAGCCCTACGAATACCTGGCTGATGAGTTTACCTGTATGGATTGCGGCCTTGGGCAGTGGCCCACTGCAGACCTATCTGGCTGCTTTGACCTTCCTGAGGACTACATCAAGTGGCAAGATGCCTGGGCTGTTGGTCCAGTCACCATTGCCTGCCTGGGTTTTATGTGTACATGCATGGTTGTGACTGTCTTTATCAAGCACAACAACACACCCTTGGTCAAAGCATCAGGCCGGGAGCTCTGCTACATCTTGTTGTTTGGGGTTGGCCTGTCCTACTGCATGACATTCTTCTTCATTTCCAAGCCGTCACCAGTCATCTGTGCATTGCGCAGATTAGGGCTGGGGACCTCCTTCGCTGTCTGTTACTCAGCCCTGCTGACCAAGACAAACTGCATTGCCCGTGTCTTCGATGGGGTAAAGAATGGCGTTCAGAGGCCAAAATTCATCAGCCCAAGTTCTCAGGTTTTCATCTGCCTGGGTCTGATACTGGTGCAAATTGTGGTAGTGTCTGTGTGGCTCATCCTGGAGGTTCCAGGCACCAGGCGGTACACCCTTCCAGAGAAGCGGGAAACAGTCATCTTAAAATGCAATGTCAAAGATTCCAGCATGTTGCTCTCACTTACCTACGATGTGGTCCTGGTCATCTTATGCACTGTGTATGCCTTCAAAACGCGGAAGTGCCCAGAAAATTTCAACGAAGCCAAGTTCATTGGTTTTACCATGTATACCACATGCATCATCTGGTTGGCCTTCCTCCCTATATTTTATGTGACTTCAAGTGACTACAGAGTAAGTCTCGGAATGGTTTCTCCTTTTCCTTCTTCTTGTATCCTGCCACTGTTCTGTTATGTATAATTTAAAAGAGACTCCTTTTATTTCATCTCAGCAATTAGGTAGCTAAATTATAAATGCCATGATGAACTGCCATATTGTATATGGAAATTAATTCAATATGTTTTAAAACATTTAATTAGTGCTTGCTATGTGGAAAGCGTTGTGCTAGGCACAGAGAGGAAGATAAATGTAAATGGCATGGTCATTCAAGCAATTTATAATCTAGCGGGAGAAAAGTATAATACATGCACACACACACACACACACACACATGCACACGCCCCTTAAAACTTTTAATTTAATTTAGAAAGTGAATGACAAGAGAATAAGACTTTAAATTAGACACGAAAGGACCTGGCTACCACAGATCAATCTGTAAATTAAAGCAGAGTTGCAACATTAAGCCAGGATCAGTTTAAAGATCTAAAAACTTTCACTCGAGCTTCAAATAAGCATCATTATTTCTCTAAAACAAGTTAAAATATGATATTTGTTATACTTTTTCTACAACCTTACTTCCTGTAGACGTATATATATGTAACCCCTGAATCAGTTAAAACTTTTACTGTCTATATCCCGGTAACCTAATTAAGTCATTATTCATATAGTCTCCAGTAATATTCAGTTCAGATTTCTGGGCTTCAATATAATGACCATCTCTCCTGAAAGAAACAGTATATGATTCCATCAAAATTTCTCAAATTGTTGAAACCATCAATCAGTTGCTCTCACATTTATAATTCTGATTTTCATATCTTCCAATGAGTGAGTATAAGAATTTTTTCCTCTTAGGCAATTGGTTTTTATTCTCTATATTTCTTAATTCGTCATTAAGTTTTCCAGAGGCCTTATGGTTTCCTTGTTACAACATGATTTCACAAAATAAAGTGCCTCTGTAGGTTGGAATAGTCCTCAAATGTTTCTGTTTATCAGCAATTCCTACGTTACCAAGCTCTTGAATATTGCAGCTCAAAAATAAGACAAAGCTACTTAAAGCAAGAGATCAAGAGACTGGCAAAGCTTGATGTGTCCAGTCTAGTAAATTATCCACAACGTTGTGACTGAAACCTATGGACCACATTAAAGGAGCAGCAAGAAAAATAAAGAATATACATTCAATGTTGGGATAATGGTCAGGCTTTCTATAAGACTACCTATAAAAATTTTTGAAAATCTGTCAAAAGAGAAGACATCAGAACTAAATCAGCAAAATCAAAGGTCAGATTATATGCACACAGGAGTTTGTACCTTTCTAGTGTGGGGATTAAATGGAGAACTACAGTTAATGCATTTTAATGCCCCCAATTCTATCTTTTGTCTTTCTATACACATCCTCCTCCTATAGATCTGTAAGGATTTTCTTTTCAGTTCTTAGGAAGCCATCCTTAGTAGACAGGACTTGGGGTATTGGAACTGCAAAATAGTTACAATGTTATTTGTTCTATCCTCAACATATGATTTGAAACTATTCATTCTCAAAAAAGCTAATGAAAAAATAAAACAAAAATACTACTGAGAATAAAATTTAATTTTATTGAATGAACTAGCATTTATTCCTAAAACATAAAAAAATGACTTTTTCCTTTAACATGATAGCAATATCATGATTAAATGAAATTAGCTGAAGATACCAGAAGTTTTACCACATGGCAGAAGTTACAAGGAAAATGGGGCAGTGGTTGTAGAGTTGAGTGTTTTAAGGGCTATGCTAATTAAGGCAATGAATCCCACAGAGATCATCTGATGTCTCACTTATCCTTGCAAATAATCCCAATCCTAAATTTACAAAAGAAATGAGACAGTAGACCAGAGCCTCCAACACAGAGGTTTTCATATTCAACCACACATTGAATCAACTGGGTAGCTTTGAAAAAAAAAATATTGACACCTGGGGCACAGCCCCAGATATTCTGATTTAATTGGCCTGATCTGGGGCTTAGGCATCAGGATTTTTCAAAGCTCCCCAAGTGACTCTCATTTGCAGGCAGGATTGAAAATCGCTGCTCTAATGAATCACATGCTCTTCTTGCGTCACAGATATCTCTAGTTTGGCCTGCACTGTTTTGAAATTCTTTGAAATGTTTGCCAAAGTAAGAAAATTGAGAAATTATATGTAACTATCTAGAGTCTTGGCTTCTCTTAACAAAATAAAACATGTGGACCCACAATTAGCTGGTTGAGTAGCGCTTATGCCTCTAGACAGAGCACTCTCACTCCTGTTGCCCACAACTCCCACCAGCCCCTGAATTCTTACACCTGGCTACCTTCATGTATGAATCTGCATAGCCCTATAAGTATCTGAACTCAGGACCCTTATTTTAGACTGCGATTTAAAATTTCCTGGAGGGAAACCATGTGGCTCGGATAGAATCAGCAGCATTAGAAAAGTACCCAATAATAATCTAAGTACCAGCATCAGGAATTTGGGCATTGGTCAACAAGGTTTATGACTCAGTACTTTGCCACCCACTGAGAGTTATAAAAAAATATAAAGCACTATTCCAGTCTTCAAAAAGCTTACATCTCAGTTGGGAAAAAAATAGCAAGCACGAACGAATTCAAGATTAACACAGAATAGTTTATAATTAAATTGCTGATATAAACTCTTAAATGCCTATTTGTTTCAAAACAGAGTTGGATCAGTAAGAGCTTGGTCTTTCCAGGAATCTCCTTAAAGAAGTGGGATTTCATCCTGTACCTTGGTAGGAAAGTGCAAGTAAGGTAGTTAAAGTATATAGGGCCTACAGGGAATATTCTTGAGGCAAAATAGAAATGAACCAAGAAGAATGCAATAATATCGGTCGTGCTCAAATGGAAGATAGGGGGAGTCTAGTGAGAAATTAATGGGAACTGTGGCAGCTTGGTCAGATTATACCAGGTAGAGGAATTCATTTAAATAATGTTTAAGGGCTTTGAGGTCTTGTGATTTTTAAATTTTTCTTGTTTTCTTTTGGTTGGTTGTTCGCTTGGGCAAAAAGTGACATGATTAAGGTAAGAGAGAAAGAAAGGAATTAAGTCTTCCTGACCGAATTCCAAGACCTTATTCTACTAAGTGCTTTGCATACATGAGCTCACATATTCTCATTAGCACCCTGGAAAGCGAATTTCATTATCCATTAGAAAGATGAGTAAACAGACTCAGAGGGCAATTAACTTCCCAGGTGGCACAGTTAAAAAATAGTAGGACTAGTTTTTTGGATCCAAATCCATGCCTTTCCTACTATATCACACACTTATCTATCCTTAATATGAAGAATGGACTTGTAGGAGTAAAGCCTAGAACAAGCAAGACTAGTCAACGCTGTAAGAGACATCAAGACAGAGCAAGCAAAAACTTGGGCAAGAATCCAAAAATTCAAAGGATCTTTGAGAAATATCCAGGCTGCCTCCTTCTGTATCACAACAAAACCATCCCAGAGAGCATAAGAATCAAACACCGAGTCATCAGGGATCCAATACATAGTTCAAATGGTGTAAAGAAAAACTAGGTCACGTTTGGGTGGAAAGTTTACCACAAAAAGTTTAAATGGTAATTACTGAGTATTTTGTTCATTCATGTCTTCCAAAAGTATCTGAGCATTTATTATGGGCCTTGGGGATACAGCTATCAACATAGACAAGCCCCTCCTCTTTTATAACTGACAATCTGGTGGGGAATGAGAGGAGGATAGAGATGGTGAGTAAATAATTAACAAGTGAAAATTCAGGATAACTCATGCAGTGGTGAGTACTATGATGGAAGGGGGCGGGGTTATGCTACTGCAGTGCTTCCCAAACTTTAAGGCGCATCCACCTGGGAATCTTGCTACAGATTCTGATTCAGTAAGAAGGGATGAGGCCCAAGGTTCCGGATTTCTAGCAAGCTCCCAGATGATGGAGATGCTGCTAGGCAAAGGACCGTACTCTAGGTATCAAGATGCTGGATTCTTACTGGGGTTGGTGCAGGCAAAGCATTTTGCCTAGGCAGACTTGGAGGTGACTTTAGAATTTTTACAAGGTTTAAGTACTTGCAAAGAAATTTCAATTTTCCCATGTTGACTATTTTGAAGATTAAAAGAAATGTATCACATCTCATTCTTTCAAAAACTGTTTGCCACCCCTACTAGTGCCTATTTCATAATACCCTACCGAAAGATGGGAAGGAGCCAACCAGGGGAATTCTACCCGCTAGACAGAAGAAACAGCAAGCGCAAACACCTCTAGGCAAAAATGCCTTAGAAAAGAAAGGTGTATCTGGCTACAGTTTAACGAGTAGACGGAAGAGTGAGTTTATATGAGAGGTAGGCAGTTGGGAGGGCGGGCAGCTAGACCACACAGGACTTTATAGGCCATAGCAAAAAGTTTAGATTTTGTTTTCTATGGAAAAAGAAACCACTGAAATACTTTTTAAGTGGAGCAGTTTAATGATCTCATATTTTGTGATCTCACATTTTTAGGGAAAAAAAAAAAAATCAAGCTGCTAAAGACAACGTATGACAGAAAGGAAAAAGCAGGGGTGCGGAGAGCAGTTAGGTGACTGCGATAGGTCAGAGACGATGGTGGCCAGAGCCAAGGGTAGGATGTCAGTGACGGAGACAGACCCTGTGAAGGACCGAGAAGGGTTTTTAATCCATCCTGCAATCTAACAGGTTAGCCTGCCACAGTTTCGGGGATGCTGACAGAAGACAAGAGACTCCTAACTCAGAGACAAAGGACTTTTATTACTCGCAGCCACCACTGTAGCCAGAACATCAGCATTTGTGTAGGTTCCGCGAGTCCCAATTTCCACTAGGCAGTGCAGAGTGGGCCCGGTAACACCTGCATGAGCAGTCATCATGATAAGATCAGTGTCGCTGATTTTTCTTTTTGCCTTCACTTTGAATACATCACAGCCCAGCACTGTTACCGACCTTATGCTTATTTAAAAGTTTGGTATTGTGTTCATCGTAGGCTTTTAGCATGAATTTTTATTTTTTAAAAATACTGCAATAAAATATTATTTGTCTTGATTACTGAGTTTTGGGTGCCTCCTTAAAGGTGTATCTCAGGCAAGTTCCTCATTTCCCTCATTCTGTTCCCAGCCCTGCCTTCTCCCTAACAGGTCTGGGCAGGATGGTGACTTGGTTGTCTGTAACCAACAGAGCATAAAAATTTGAGTTCTTCCCTCCCCAGAGTTTCCCAGCATACTGGGTCTGGTGGCAGCCACCCTTGGGGATGGGGAGACATTGTTCCTATCCTTCCTTCCTTCTTAAGGCAGCTACAATCAGGATGGAGAGAGTAAGGGAGGAATCAGGCAGCATGGATATCTCCATGCCAGGAAGGAAGGCACATTTGCTCTGTGTTTCCAGCATGCGGCAGCTACGCGTGGCTCAACCGAACGAAGGTCCAATGTTTCTGAGCACCCAAAACCCTGAACTGAATGGCAACATCATCGTTACTGTCACTGTTCATTTCAACTTTGGGGACCCCTTGACTCAGAGGCCAGAGCCAGATATGGGTAGCTATCTGCCTGGGCCACGTGGTTGGTGTATTTCAGCTCACTCGCCACTGACTTGCACAGACAGCAGCGACTTTTTTCAAGGAGTTCATCTTAATCCAGGGCATTTGCTGTCTCATCGTGATAACATCTCTTAGCGTCTTGCCTGGTTTTAGCATAAGGGCTAAGCAAGCTTTCCAGGGCTGCAGCTGACTGCAAGAATTCGTCCAGATTTCCTTGCGTCAGCCTCTCATTCTTTGGTGCAGCACTTTTGTCAGCATTTTAAACCCAATCCAGGTCAGGAAGAGCCCAAACACCAGTCAGTGCCTCATCTATGGCTTCCCAGAGCATTATCGGGTTTCAGGGCAATCTGACAGAGAGGACCAAAGCTCCTTTTCTGCAGCCAGGTTCCACTGTAAAAAAACTGAGACTTTCGTCATCTCAGAATGGATCTAAGTTTGGCGTGAGAGACTATAGCAAGGGATGAGCCCTAAGAGGGCCAAGCTGTTGCCATTCTTCCTTCACAAGCACCCGTCGCCCTCTTCCCTCATTTCCCAAGGGAGCCAGCCAAAGTTCAAATGACTCACTTGGTCTCTGCTTCTCTGAAGGCTTCTCTTTTCAGGGTCAGTGTAGGTGCTTGTCCCTGCAACTTTTATGTGAAAAAAGAGTAGAACTTTCTGCCCACCAAGGACCTGAATCAGAATAGGGAGGAAATCCACGCCACCCCCAGAGCTGAGTCAGCAACAAGTTCAGTACAGGTTCAGCAGCTCTGTCTGAATCTACTTCCTGTTACTCAGCCTGCGACCCACTCCCCGAATCCTCTTCATTAATGGCAATAAAGTGAAGCACTATTTATTGCCTGGGTGGCCGTACAGTTTGGTCAGCCTGTTTGCTGCGGATCCCCATGGACTTCTCTCAAGGCCTGTTCATCAGCCCTCAAGGCCCTCATTCTTCCTCTCTGAGAAAGCCTTTCCGATCTCACCGTCACGACTGTCAAAGACCGAAGAGTCTGAGATTGTACTTGACTGATTCTAACTTACCATGTTAGCCTGCCACAGTTTTCTTTTTTTTTTTTTTTTTTTTTTTAAATTTTTTTTTTTTTTAATTTTATTTATTTATTTATTTATGGCTGTGTTGGGTCTTCGCTTCTGTGCAAGGGCTTCCTCCAGCTGCGGCAAGCGGGGGCCACCCCTCACCGCGGTGCGCGGGCCTCCCACCATCGCCGCCTATCTTGTTGTGGAGCACAGGCCCCAGACGCACAGGCCCAGCAATCGTGGCTCACGGGCCCAGTCGCTCCGCGGCATGCGGGATCCTCCCAGACCAGGGCCCGAACCCGTGTCCCCCGCATTGGCAGGCAGACTCTCAACCACTGCGCCACCAGGGAAGCCCCCTGCCACAGTTTTGTTGACGCTGACAAAAAGGACTTTATGACTCAAAGCAACAGCAGTAGCCAGAGTTCCGCACTGGCTCTGGTTCCCTGAGCCCCCCTTCCCACAGGCTATGCAAAGGGCACCGTGACCACGGCACAGTCAGTGGTGGCATTACAGGGAGGAACAGTGAGATTAGGGAACCTGAATCTTTTCTAATGAGTGATATGCTGGTCCTTTGTTCCACAGGCACTACCTCTATCTTTTAGGGCTCTTTGCTATAAAAATACCATTGAAAAGAAAGTCCAGCACAAAGGCAGTCAGAGTCGCTGCTTGAAAGACATACAGAAGCCCAAGAGACCATAAAGGATTATCTTCCAAAAGAACCAACAGAACTTGCTATTGGATTGGATGTGTGGGTGTAAGGGAAAAGGCAAAATGAAGGATGACTCTCAGGTTTTTGGCTTGCACAAGTGGGTGGCATTTGGTGTCACTTAAATGGAGATACTCAGAGGAAAGGATCAAGTTCTGCTTACATATTCATTCTGATTTGCCTACTACACATCCACAACAATATGCCAGGATGGCAGTTGAATGTATAGGTCTGGAAGCCCAGAAGATAAGTTGGAACTAGTACTACATATATGAATATCATCCATATAGGAGGTACTTAAGCCACAGAACTCAATGAGATGGTAAAGAGAAGAGTGTCCAAAACTGAGTTCTGAAACACTCCAGCACTTAGAATTCAGGTAGAAGAGAAAAAGTCAGCAAAGGTAACTCAGACAAGGAACTGTCCAGTGAGGGAAGGATGTATCCAGGAAGTGATTAATCATGTCAAGTGTTTCTAGGAGCTTGAGGAAGATGAAAACAAAGCAGCATGCACTGGGAGTGTTCAAAGACACAGGACAAATAATTATAGATAAATACAGACTCTTTATAGTGTGAGTTATAGAGGGAACTGGGCAACTGAAACTATGAGGCTGATACTTGGGCTTTGAAAAAAATTAAAAGGTATTAAATTTAAAACAGGTATACTGAAAAATATGCAGCATAAACTATGACCAAAACGCACCTTTAGTTATGCCTCCCAGTGTCCCTTTAGTAGTTAGTGAGATTAGTTACCCCTCCACCCCTGGATGGAAATTCCAGTGGATACATCCAAACACTGACCATTCACCTTACGCGAGACACCATCCTAGTGCTGGGGATACATCAATGAATGAAAACTCTCATGACCTTGGTATAGGCCCGTGAATGTGTGTGCCCTTAGGTGACATAAGGTCCTACAATCATTTTCAATGGAAAAAAGTCTCTAGTAGGAAATTCAAATGCCTTGTCCTACGTAGTTATCAAATCATATCATGACTTAACATTCAGTATCATTTTCTCCTGAGGTCTGGCCTGCCTTGGAGCTGCAGTGGTTGGCTTCCCCTTTCTCCCAGCTCACACTCCCCAGCCCACCAGTTGCTATTTCCCTCTCAGGCCCAGTTAGAGAGTAATAAGGAAGAAGTAGGATGGTTCTTACATAACAGGATGACTTTATGATCTCTAAGTCCGCAGTGGCTAAAGACACATCCTTGGCATAACCTGGAAGATGATTAAAGGGTGCTTTCACCTGATCATCAGAAAGGTCCTGCTGGCCTTTTTCTCCCGCAAGTCCTTGAGTGAGTTGGCTGGCAATTCGCTACTCTGAGTTGTCACAGTCAGGCCCAGGACATCGAGCTACGCCCCTCTAGCCTCCGTCTGAGAAGGACTCCAGGCCCCTCCATATGGGCCCTAGACGACCCACAATGGCTCATCTTGTCTGGCATACCACTCACATAGCGTTTGTTTTGATAAATTTTTAGAGTAAAGGACTATCTCAATACATCAGCAAGTCTCCTTGCTCTGCTACAAAAGTGACTAGCCATTTCTCACCTTCTAGATTTTCCAGACAGGAATCAGGCTCCCAGGCAGGGCATCCTCCCAACCACAGAAAAACCTCAGACCTTCTGTGAAGGGCCACAGTGTGCCCTCTCCTGTAAGCTTTAAGCGAAGAGATGGACACAATCCCCCTAAGGGGTGGAGGGCATGGAATTCACAGCACAGCTTTGGGCAAGATCTCCTCACAGAAGCCTCCCTTCTCCTCTCCCTGTAATGTCTTAAAGTATGTGAGGAGTTGCAAAGTTACAGAAGGTTTTCTTGAAAATGTGCACATTTGAACTTGTCTCACCCTCACTGGGATATCTGATAGCTTTCACATTGGCACCACGGTCAAAACCGAGGCAGGAACAGCACAGTTCTAATATCATATTATACATATATGTAAAAAAAAAAATTATATCAGTAATGGACTTGCTGTAAATAACATAGTTATGATTTATCAAGGCTTTTCCATCATGGAATTAGATAGTAGACTTTTCTGAGAAGCTGACAAAAGAGAGAAGAGCCTGAAACTGGGGACCAAGTTGGAGAGCCCTGGAGTGGTTAGGGGAGCAAGAGCTTTAAGATAATGAGGAGAGGGCTTCCCTGGGGGCACAGTGGTTAAGAATCCGCCTGCCAATGCAGGGGACACGGGTTCGAGCCCTGGTCCGGGAAGATCCCACATGCCACAGAGCAACTAAGCCCGTGAGCCACAACTACTGAGCCTGCACTCTAGAGCCCGCGAGCCACAACTACTGAAGCCCGTGCGCCTAGAGCCCGTGCTCCGCAACAAGAGAAGCCACCGCAATGAGAAGCCCGCACACCGCAACGAAGAGTAGCCCCCGCTTGCCGCAACTAGAGAAAGCCTGCGCACAGCAACAAAGACCCAACGTAGCCAAAAATAAAATTAAATTAAAAAAAAAAAGATAGTGAGGAGAGATTTACTTTCAGCAATTAAAGTAAAACCAGAGTCTGAAGAATTATGATACAAGCGTAACCTGATTTTTTAAAAATCCAAAACAGAAAGAAGTCTTCTAAAGTTATGTGGCTCTTGCAGTTAACTGTTCAGTCTTCAGCTTCCTTTGATTACAGAGGAAGGTTAGACACTTTAGGGCATGAGAAATTATTGCTATCTGGTAATAGCATCGGCTGGGGAAAAAGGAAAAAGAACTCTAAAATGACTCTAGGATTTACCATAGTTACTCTGAGTAGAAACTGATAGAAGAAATAATTAATTTCCATTTTTCATACTGAAAGTGATTAAATATGTAGAATCTAATTTGGGATTTTCCAGAAAATCTATGGGAGCTGAAGCCAGGATAAATGAGGAGAGCGGAGAAGATGAAGAGTGTGGGCAAGGGAATGAAAAGAAGAGATGATAAAACCTAGATCTGAGGTTTGCTTTCAGGGGAAGCAAAGAGGGAGCAAGGGACAATTCTCTGTCAAGGATGGGTGCATAGAAGCCTGGAGGACAGAAAGATGGAACAGTGAGCACCTGATGTAACAAAATTCCAGAGAGATGCTAATGAAATAATTAGAAGAATAGGTACCCCAGAAGAAAGTTGATAATGTCCCCCAGTGTTGAGTAGGGAAACCAAGAGCTGACAGAGCTCCCAGCAAGAAAGAGAAATGGAAATATGAAACAGGACCAGATTTGTTCATAATATAGTAAACCTTAAACAAGCCAAGTTGATTGACTCAAATTATCAGTTATCTGGTCACTTCATCATTGAATACTGATATTTGACTCTTTAAGATTCTGACTTCAGTGGCTCTGCAGAAATATCTTTATACAAAGTAAAGAAGAAAACAAACAAAACAAGAAAATCCGTGTGAAGTCTTGGCAAGCCTTCAGGACACCAAACACGAAGAGCGTTTGCTTACAAATCCTAAGCAATGTTTCCATGTGCATCCCAAACTCAGAAGATCCAATATAATTGCTGTATTGGTTTGGCTAGAATAAGAACAGAACTGTGGATGATTTGGGTTTTTTTCAGTTTGCTCTTTTTTCAGTGCTCTCTTGAGTTGGCCACTGTATTGAATTTACAGTCAAGACACTTAACTAGGCAATCTTTTCTTATAGGTGCAGACAACGACCATGTGCATCTCGGTTAGCCTGAGCGGATTCGTGGTCCTGGGCTGTTTGTTTGCACCCAAGGTGCACATCATCCTGTTTCAACCCCAGAAGAACGTGGTCACACACAGACTGCACCTGAACAGGTTCAGTGTCAGTGGAACTGGGACCACGTATTCTCAGTGTAAGTATGGAACTTGACACTGACCCCTTCACTGTAGTAGGGAGCAGGCTAGGAGAAGCAACAGACATAGACAGCAACAGACAACACATGTCCATCCCCATAATCAATCTCAATTCAATTTAGTAAGTGCTGGTTTGATCACTGTGTGCCAGGTACTGTGCTGGGTGCTAAGGATACAGTGATAAGCAGAAGAGGTCAAGTTTCGGTTTGGGCAGTATGCGGTCTAGCAGGGATGACAGACACTAAATCCATAACCACAAATGGGATTTTTGACCAAGTTGTAGAGTCAGAGAACCAAGTTTCTAGTCCTGACTTTGCAACTAGGTCAACAGGTAACCTTGAGCACATCACTTTACTGTTTCCTTCCTTAGTTGGCCTAGAGGGTTGGACTAGATTGGTGCTCTGTAAAGTATGTTCTGTGTCACATAGATACTGAAGGTGCTTCATAAAAATTAAAAGAGGAAGATAATCAAATAAGGTGGAAAATGCTACATCCTAAACACCCACTTGGAAGTTCAAAGCACCTCCTTTGACATGAGCATGATAAAGGTTTTTAAGAATCTCTACAGCAGGGAAACCTGTTTCACTTTGTTATTTATGGTTTCTTAAAAGTAATTGATCACAGTAAAATCAACTGCATATCCCATGGAATACACTTTGGAAAATGCTAGAATAGATCTTCCTCCTATTTCAAAGACAAAGACACAATGTTTTTTCAGCTGAGAAGGCAGTGCTAACTGAAAGATACCAGGGTAACTCCCAGCCAGAATTCTCTCACCTCCTGGCCTGCAAATATCTGAAACAGTATCCTTGGAGAATCATTTAATTCTTTAGAGGCATCTAAAACACAAACATAGCTAAAGGGGACAATCTTTTAAGCCATTTTCAGCTAATCTATGGTATGAAGTAGGAGAAATTCACTGACAGAAGGATGAGGGGGAAGGGGGGGGGACAGGAAGGGGAAGGGGGGTGGGGGGAAGGAGGATTGGAAGTGACAGAGACAAATGACTACTTCACAATTTTGCCCCGAGCCGATTAGAAAGGAAACTTCGAAATAGCTCAGCATCACAAAGTGAGCAATCGCATTAGTGCCCCAGTTTCTCCAACAAAGTGCACAATTCATTGGGCTGCCCTTTTCCTAGCAAACAAAGGGAAGACTGATGGCTGACAGCACATGTTCAGTGATGCGCTGTGTGTATACCACTCCTCGGTCTCAGCTGCTATAGAGGTGGAGACCTTTCAGCTAAATTTCCAGGTGTCACGAGGGCTGAGTCCCAGGACCTGGTAAAACTTGTGAAATAATTTTCCTTGAACCTTCAAGAAACCTGCTTATTTCTTGAGCAAACAAATCTCTTTTCTAGCAGCTGAACTATAAAAGCTAGCTAGTCCAGACCAGAAAGAACTGGCATATAACTAATAATAATAACTAATAAAAACAACAATAATACAGCTAAGAGGAACTATCATTTATTGTTGCCTTTGTGCTAGGCATTGTGCTAAATACTCCATACATGTGTGCACATGTGATATAGCTTATTTAACGCTCACAGCTCTTGGAGATCTACCCAAGGTCACACGTATTGAAAGTGGCAGAACCAGAACTTAAGAGCCAGTTTCTCTGATTTCAAAGCCAGGGCACCAAACCACCTTATTGTGCTACTTCATCTAGAAAACAAGCCGGGAAATTTCCCATGAACTACGTACTTGGTAAACTTTCCAGGGAGAACAAAAGGAAAATTACCCTAGGCTATGCAGCATGACTTACCTCTGGGCAGAAAGAGTCTTGTTGATAGCTTAGAGCTCTTGGCTGTTATTAAAACAATTTAGCAGAGTCCCTAAGTCTTCCCCAGACATTTTTCAGATCTCATACATCCAAACCTCAGTAATTTAGATATGGTGGCATTTTCTAATGTATGTACTAGGAATTAATAAATTCCTGAAGAGTTAACAAGGACACTTTACCCAATCAAGTCTCCCCTCAGAATTTCAGAAATGTCCATTTACACAAAAACAATGTACTGCAACTGCCATGGACCTGCTTAAGCTGTCACTCAGTGTCTAATCTGCTAGTGGCCCAACTAATACTTCAAGGTACGAGGTACCTTGCCCAACATTTTAGGACTACTTTGTTACTCAGTGAAATTTAATTTTTTTCTTTAAAAAGGTCTAAATTTAGATCTCATTTTCCCCACAATTTTCCTCTAATTAATCCAAATTAAAGAAGTGGCAGTAAAGTAACAAAGTGAAGTATTTGAGTGGTATCTCTAGGCATTTCAAAGTAACGAATAAGTAACGAATCCATTGATCTTTTATTTGTAATTCTTTATCTTTTACTCACGATAGTTTAATATTTGTGGGCTCATTTCATCCCATGTGTACAAGATATCACAAGTTCTATTTTATAGGTGAGAAAATAAGAGAAGTTACTTCTCAAGGATATGCAATGATTCAAGAGTTGACACTGGATTTCCTGACTTGTGATTAGTATCCTTCCCATTTTAATAAACTGGAACCACTGTCATGAAATTCATTCAGTCATTAAATGCTTGAATGCCTTCTGTACACCAGAAATTTCTAAGCACAGTGGTGAATCAGACAGAATCCCTGGTCCCAGGAAGGTTAGTGTCTGGGGCAGTGTTTTTCATACTGTAGAATGTAATCCATTAATGGGTCATGAAATTTATTTAGCATGTTTGACCAGCATTTTTTTAAAAAAAGGAAATAGAGGGACTTCCCTGGCGGTCCAGTGGTTAAGACTCCGCACTCCCAATGCAGGGGGCACAGGTTCGACCCCTGGTCAGGAAACTAAGATCCCGCATACCGCACGGCGTGGCCAAATTAATTAATTAATTAATTAAAATAAAACTGACCTGGACATTTAAAAATAATAATAATAAAAAATATAAAAATAAAAGAGAAGAGGATAAAGTATTTTAGAGTGTATCATATGTAATAGGGTAAGTAGTATTTCACCAAGTTTGCTCAAGTTTACATATGGGTACCAGGTTCAGGTAAAATATTTATTTCTATGAACTGCAGTCAAACGTATTTGAAAGCCACTTGCCTATGGGATCTAGTTCTATGTATAAACGCGTTACTGACCCACTATGATGAAAACTTAAGCAACTGGTTTAACATTTCAGTGCCTGTTTCCTCCATTATAGATTCAGCTCAATTAATATCCATTTCCCTCCTAAATACTGGGAAGTATGCTGTTTAAAGAATCAAGAAAAATCCTTAAAATGCTCTGCATTAAGTACAGCATATGTTTTTCTTAGGTTGTACATAATTTATGTTCTTCTGGTTAAGTATTTGCAGGCATTTTATTCCAATGGATTATTGTTACCGGTATTGCTTCTGGTTTTCTGACTTAGTGCCTCCAGAGGTAAAAACAAAAACCCCATGTATGGACGAGAGTAAGCCGGTATAGCAACGGAGTTACCCCCCGCACAGACACATTTAGTTATCTAGTCCCGCATAACAAACTTCCCCCAAATTTAGTGGCTTAGGAGAAATCCCTTTTGTTATCTCTCTTGATCTAGTGGGTCAGGAATTCAGGCAGGGCTTGACTGAGCAGTCCACCTGCTCTGCAAGGCCTTGACAGGGGTCCTTCTGTGGTGTCAGCTGAGACTGAACTGATCTGGAGGGTCCACAGTGATTCACTCTCATACGTGGTGCCTTGGTGGGACGCCTCTCCACGTGGGACCCAGAGAGCATGACAGAGCCCACCCACATTCAAGGGGAGGGAGGCAAGCTCCATCGCTCAAAGAAGTTGTGGCCATTCTTATTATGCTGCACTCTCCAAATCCCAAATCCAACCGGTACTGCACCCTTAGCAGGGATACAGTGACATGACACTCTTAACCTTATGCAATACCAAGAAGTCACCTTGAAGGTGCGGCCATATTAATTCAGGGTGAATTCTCTGGCGAGAGAGAAGCAGAGATACCACATCACTCTGGAGTCTAAGTGAGCTCCCTGACTGCAGCTAAGGTGGTTGACAGCAGAAAGAAGATCAGTTAGAGGGTTTTAAAATCTGAGCAGTTGCTCTCAAAAGATAGAAAAGCACGGCCTAACTCAGAAGCAGGCATGGAAGAAAGAACATCGTTAAGGACAACTTGGAAAACTCACCATTTGAGAAATGTTTACATGTTGCTGTATGCAAACGAGACCAATTTTAGTTGTATCTGATTAACTACATACAGTGGGAGTCAGAATAATAAAAATAAAGGAAACAGTAACTTTTCTCCACTAAGTGTACCCATAGGCCAGTTGTCCCCAATATTTGCATATTAAAAAAAAACTCTTTGAAATGGAGATTCCCAGCCCCCACCCTTTGTATCATGGGGTCTTGGTAAAGGCCAGGAGTCTGGTCGGTAACAGATACTCCAGCTGGTTCAACAGAGATGGTCCAAGGAAAACGGTTTGAGAACCTTGGCCCAAACCATCCTGTCTGCTTCATCCACTGCTATCAGTGCAGAGCAGGGAGCTCCACTTGGATGCCCTCAAAGAGAAAGGAGGCCCTGGGTTCAGAGAAGGAGAGGCCCTTGAAGTCCCATCCTTTGCCCAAGAGCCACATCCCAGCACAGTCATTTCCCCCATTGCTGTCCGGAACCCTCCACAGAAGGCATTTCTCCCATAGAAGCACCTGGCCACTCAGCAAACATTTACTGAAGGTGGGAATGCACCCTGCAATAGCAGTACAACTCAGAGACCCTGAAATCCTAAGCTCATACTTATAATGCCACTCCCACACCCACACACATAAGTAAACATCCTTTGTATTTGGAAGAGAAAAAAAAAGAGGTCATTCTTTGTTTTCTTCAGCTTTAGAAGCAAAGGAGCTTCCCAGAGCTGATTCCCAAAGACAGGCAATCAAGAACGTATGCTGAGAATCTCAGCATCTGCAAATTCAATGATTTTTTTTTTTTTTTTTAATTAAAAGCCTTCCCTTCAGCACTACACCCGACAGCATCTTGTTCTACCAGCATGGGTGCAGAATGTAAGCGAATGGCGCCATTTTGAGGGAGACAAGCTGGATGTACACGTGAGGTCTGGCAGCATAAAATCCTACAGGCCGTGCGCAGGTCAGAATACTGCTGACACTAATAGGGGTTTGCATCAGCGTAGACCGGGGGGAGAAGAAAGAAATGGAGGGTGTCCAACAGTCCTCAGAGCTATTATGTACCCAGACGTGGTCCTCCGGGGATGTGTATTTCTCTTGCTCATGGTGATCATTCAGATGTATGTACGTCATTATCATTAAGATCAGCCAAGAGCCTTCTGCTAATTAATGATGCCCAGATTTGGGTCCCGGAGGAGCCATGGGCAAATGGAGATTGATTTTCTCTGCCACAACCTTATTCAGAAAGTCACTTGTCTAGGTGGTAATGTGCGAACTGCTCAATTAATAGAATTATTGTTTATCACTGAGCATTTGCACATTATAGAAAGAAAGCAGCAGTCTAAAAAGATCGAGGGACCTGCCTTCTAGTTTCACGGTATAATTTGCCACAGAGCTTCAGCAACAGAAAGCAAGTGCATGAGGACAAGCTTTTGCACCTATCAATGGCCAAGCTTTGAAGATACCCCAGTTGGCCGGGGCAAGCCATTGTTCAACTCTGAACAGGACTTTATTAAAAAAAAAAACACACACACACATAATGCCAAGTTTCTTCTCTACGGTGTTAGTCTAGAAAAACAGCATAATATACCCGCACTTTACAGTTCAGGGAGTCCCATGATGACTGGTCAGCCAATTAGGAAGTTATTTGGCACCCCAGACTGAAATGAACGTCTTCTTCGCCACAGGCATAAATATATTATAAACATAAATCCTCTCTGACCAACGTAGGAAGAGCCTAGAGTTTTCGGCAAGTTGAGCCATTTGCTTCCAGGCAGAATACACCTAGTACATCCAAATCAGATAGATGTCAATCCATTTTCCCTCAAGAGAGCAAAGTCCACAGCACTCCTGAGAACCTCATTCTTTCTATTCCCTTTCATTCCCTCATTGAGGATGGGAGGATAGTCTCCAGCTATAATAGGTAACCCTATATACATTAGGAAATTGATGTTTAATACCTCTCCTTCTTTTATTTGACACTTCCATTTACTTGTCTCACAACCACTCTAAAGCAACCCTTAAATCATTTTCTCTTGACCTCTACTATTTTGCTAGGTTTTCCCCAAGCAGCTAGAGCCCACCTTCTTTAACACACAGACTGGAGCTGGAAGGGATGTTAAGGATCATTTATTCTAACAAACACATTTATAGATGAGAAAACCAGGGTCCCATCTATTAGGTACTTTAAGGAATTTGATAACTGAAGTCATAGATAAAACTCTCAAAAGCTGCTCTATGGCTCCTGTGGCCTCTGGATTTTCTGCCCCAGCTCAGTTACAAAATTCATCTCAGAGATTATTCTGACAGTGAGAATCTTAGCATCTGCACTTGCAGTGATTTTTTTCAAGTTAAAAGCTTTCTCTTAAGCACCACACATGACAGCATCTTGTTCTACCAGCATGAGTACAGACTTGTGTTCCTCTCAAAAGCCCATACCAGGGAGTTCAACAGCATAAATCATGTCTCTTTGAGCCCCCGGTGATCCCCATACCCAGGCTGCACACAGACAAGGTGTGGCATTGATATTCCAACGGGGCTACCCACTAAGTTTCTTAGAAAATGTGATTTGATGAAGACAAATGAATACAGTTAATGTTTATGTCAGAGATATAATTTCTCTCATTTCCATAGTTTTTTAAAAGCATCACTTTCTTGAATTACATTACATTGTACAGTTTCTCTTCTGTATTGTACATTAGAACAGAATGTAAACACAGTAGCTCAAAGAGAGTTCCTAAACCAGAGAGTCTGGTATTGTATGAGAGATACCTATAGTCATCTGCATTTCCATGTAACCCCAAATTTATTAACGCCTTTGGGAACAGGGTACCATGCTGAGAACTATGTATATATGTCAATAAAAAAGAAAATATATATTTAATCAAATACTGCCCATACACTGATCTCAGATGATCAAAACCTTAAAACAAAGCAAAGGGTCTAACATCAATTTATTATATGCTATTTCTATGACTTCCTTTTCATTTTTAGTGAAATTCTCTGGAGGACATCTATAAATGGAAATATCTCTGCGCCTAGAGCAGGAAAATGCCTACTCATATGGAAAAAAATTTTTTAACATGTCTGCCTTACCTGGAATAATTTCAGAGGCTTTGGGAGAGAAACCACTAACCAAGTAAATGTGACCAATTTGTTGGATAATTCACTCCTTCACTGAAGAAACTTTTGTGCCCAGGCTCAGCTCTAGGCACTGGAGATGTGGTAATGAACAAAACAGACCAACTCTACACTCATGGTGCTTGCATTCTAATCAGGCAAGAGGGGGCACAGACAGACAAACCGACAATGCTTAATAACTCAGGTGTTGATAAGTGATGCGAAGAAAATAATATGGGACATGGGCAAATAAGGTGGACCGAGGGTACAGAGAGTTACTGTTTTTACAGAGTGGAAGGAAGTGATAAGGTGACACTGAGCAGAGACATGATGGAAACGAAAGAAGGGAGCCAGGCCGATATCTGGGGGAAAGACATTCCACGCAGAGGGAACAGCAAATGCAAAGGTCCAAAGTTAGAAGAACATCAAAGAGGCCAATGAGGCTAGAGGGAAATGAATAAAGGTGAAAGTGACAGGAGACGCAGGGCAAAGACGGAGCAGATCTTGTAGGACTTTGGAAGTCACTTTTAAGGACTTTTTTTAAGGACTTGTACTTCTCTGTTGCAAGAACTGAGAAAACACTTGAAGGGTTTCATCGGAGCTGCGGCAGGACCTGACTTTAAAAGCATGGTTTTGGCGGTGTGGGCAGAATATAAGACAGCGAGCAGGCCGAGACCTCATTTAGCAGGCTACTGCCTAACCCAGATGCTGGTGGCTTAAATCGGGTTGGTAGCAATGGAAGCTAAGACAGTGTGCAGAGGCTGTGGATAACTGGAAGGTGAGGCTGACAGGATCAGCTCCACTAGAAAGAAGGAGCAATGCCTGACATCATTTTATTAGAGTTTAACCCTTTCGGCTTTTGATTTGGACCCCTAGATGTAGTAGCACTTATAGCTCCTATTAGCTGTTTGAGCCTTGGGGTGAATGAGTTTCTGCTCCTCGCCTGAAAACACATTTGGATAGAAAAGAGGGGAAACAGGAGATGTTAAGCAACTAAGAGGATGTGAGAAGAATGAAAAATAGGTAGAATAGTACAAAACATTCTTGAGTCCTTTTATTTACAAATTATTGTGCATCCAACTCTGGTACTTCTTGGGGGAGGGAAGAGAGAATAAAAGAACATGATTGGAAAGGACGGCATGATGTGGCAACAGTGGACTGAGGTATTAAGTTGAAGACCAAGTGGAATTTCTGTTCATGAGGTAATTAAGTTGCATCGCGGTCTCTACAAAGGTACACGCGTATTTTCTCTTCCCATGAATCTTGTCTCCTAAGAAATGAATCACTGAATGAAGAAGTCTTTGCTTTCATTAAGTTCTAACTCCACACTTGGAAACTAAATCTTATGTTTACAGATTTCTATCCAACATCATAATGAATATGATTTCCTCTTAAGACTACTAGTAACAGTTTAAGACAATTACTTTGGTCATAAAGGGGGAAACACCCCCTGAGAATCTAGCCCACGTTTATTAATAATGGATTCTCAGTCTCCCACTGAGAAATCTCTGACATAGCAAGGCTACCAAACAAGTGGCTAGCAGTGTCACATCTGCCCAGACAACATGATCAACACACACACTTCTTTTGAAATGGGACCAAGGGGCCCCAGCACAGGTAAATTAAGGTGATGAGTAAAAAACCAGGTTCAATGACAAAGCAGGAGGACAAGGCAACAAATAACGGATGGAAACTGTATTCCATGACCACAGAATTAAAATATCTAAAAAAGCAGACATGCTGGGAGAAATTATTTGGGGTCACCAGGAGCGAGGAAATGGAACAGATGGGAACAGACTAGAATGTCTCTTCTGTTTAAATGTTTGTTTTATTTTTTTCCAAGTCTGATCTATTACACAGAGTAACACACTGATTCTCAGGAACCAAGTCTCAGTCACTAAATTGACTAACAGACTTGGCATCCAAGAGAATCTATTAAATAAATATGTTTAGCATTGATTGAGGGCCCAGTTACTTAGAAAAAATCGGGTCACTTTCTCCAAAGCCTGGCCAGTCTCTGCTTTACTGGTACAAGAAAAGTGGATGTCACGGTGCTAGACAAAGCTGCCACTTGGCTGCATTGATCTCTAAAGCTTCAGCAAGTTTGTGAAGCAAAACATACCTTTTGATGGGTGTGAATGGTCCTTCTGTGGTCAGCTGTGGACCTTATTAGGTCTTTTTCAGCTACCTTCACTTTTCATTTTAAAGAGCAAAAAGTACCACGTTAGCCTAGAGTAACAGCTGCTACTCACCCTCACTCCCAGAAAAGCCAAAAATAAGCCTGCACACCTCTTATTTCTGACAGAAAGGATGATTACAGAAATCTGCCTAACCTCACTTAAGAAAATAGGTTAAACTTATGCCATTAAAAATCTCATGAGAATTTCATTGAAATCATAGAAAAGCTCATCACAAACACACACACGAAAATGACAGCACTTTCCTCTTCCACATATTTTACTACCTTGGGGAATAACAGATGGGCTAATACAGAAGCATATGTAAAATATTTATGAAAGGCAAAGTAATTGAGGTGGTAAACTCATAAAACAGTAATTTCCTCTGCTATATTCAGCAGCATGTACCAAAATGAGAATATTTTTTACATAATAAAAAAATGCACTGGCAAAAGCTACAGATGAAACAGTAAAAGAGAAGCAGAAAAATACAAGTTACAATCCCCTTCAATACACTAAAAAGTGTTTAGGGAAAAAAAAAATAACTGAAGAGTCTTGTGGGGCTTTTTGCTGTCGTTATTCCTTGCAAGAAGACCTTGAATTTGCATTATCTTCCTCTCAAAGAGTTTAGACATTCTAACATAGAGTGTTCCCTTTAACGTCTCTACAAAGCAGGTAGATTATTCCAGGCTATTCTGTAACCTTCCATAATGATGTCCACAGGGTGTTTAGTAGAAGATTATGTGACAATAATAAGCTTGAGGATTTTCCATGTGGCTATCTTTGCAGCCCATGTGCTTCTTACCTACATGGTCAAAATATACCCAATTTTTAAGAACTTAGAATGCAGTGAGCAAGCAAGTCATAAGTGCACACTTAAGAACAGAATTACACTAAATTCCAGAAGAGTATGGTGAACATCGGAGTAGGTTTCTGATACCATCTTTAAAAGTGCAGGTAGAGAGGGGATTAGACTAGTTCAAGGTCGACAGCAAGGAGCACTGACACACTAATCCCTGGTTCTCCTAGACGTACCCCCGTGACACATCATTCCTCTTCAACCTCTGAAAATGAAAAACCTGCACAGAAATAATAAAATTTGATCCTGGAAAAGATGAAGAGCTTAGTCAAAATGTCAAAGGCAGCATGCCTGCTTATGGGATGCTCACAGCCCCAGCCAGTACTTTGCAGGCGTGGGTGATGGTCGATGCCACCACGTGGCTTGAGAAGCAGAAAGGCCAACCTGCTCCAAAATGAGGCTGCCGAAAGGCCTCACATTTGCTGGTCATTTCTTCAGGATAATAGATTATTTCTTTCTTTAAACTTCTTGGTTCCCCCATTCTTTGAAAGGCAACCATTCATACAATCATTCAGAAAATATTTATACAGCGTCTATTCCATGACCAGCAATAGGGATAAAAGAATGAAAAAGACAAGCAGAGTCCCAGCATACTTTCTAGTCAAGAGTATAAGACGTAAGACACTAAGAAAAAAACAAAAAAGGCAAGGAAAAAACTCAGCTTTAAAATAGGATAACATAACAGAGAGAAACTGGTTGGTTACTTCAGACTAGGTGGCCTGATGACAGTCTTTTTCAGAGGGTGACATTTCACACGTGGATGACAGGAAAGAGCCAGATATGTGATTAAGAGAGGGAAGAACATTCCTGGCAGAGGCAACAGCTATTACAAAAGGCCAGAAACTGAGAAATAGGTATTCTGTGTGTAAGAACAAAAGCAAAAAAGCGTAGGGGCGGGAGCACAGAATTAGGTGAATTCAGAAAGATAGGCATGGTCTGAATCATGCTGGGATGGATAAACCAGAGTAAGGAGAGCACAGAGAGAAGCCACAGGAGGTGTGTAGGTAGGTGACTTCCATTTAAAAATACTCTGGCTACTGTATAGAGAAAGCATTGCCGGGAAGCGAGGGTGGACACGGAGAGCCCAGCAGTGCAGTTATTCCAGTGGCCAAGAGAGAGGGAATGCTGGCCTGGACCGGGGCGCTGGATGCAGAGATAGAAGTAGTTGGAGATGGAGCCTGAGTTGACTGGACTTGAGCATGGGTTTGACACGCGAGGAGAGACAAAAAAGGAAAGAAGCTTAAATGTTAGACTTTCGGTTTGGATAACTAGCCAGGTGGTGAGACCATTCACTGAGGAAAGGAAGACTAAATGGGGACAGGTTAGGGAATCAAAAGTTATGCGTTGGCCACTTGACTTTGAAATGTCTATTAAACAGCCACATGGAGATGCCAAGTAGACAGACAGTTGGTTACAAGGAAGCTGCAGAGAACGCACATAGTGAATGGCCAGGAGCACTCTTGTTTGGGCTCCGTTTCACCTTGTTCTTTCTCTTGCCTTACCTAGCTTTGATGAAGCGAGACTTAGATAAAGTATACTAAGAAGCTTTGCAAAGAATAAATGAATGCCCTCACATTTGGAATTATTATCACTATCACCTTCCATCAAGCATTTATCTGGCACACCCTATGTCTTCATTGTAGAAGTTTCAGGAGATGTAGATTATGCCATCCCTGTCCCCCAAGATATTGCAGCTCTTAGTGGGCTCATATTGTAAAAAAAACTGAACCTCATTCTAAAAATGATAAAAGGAAAACATCTCCAAAAGCGTTACCATGTCACAGGACTCCACTGTAACCTTAGGCAGCCACACAGACTTGACTTTATAATTTTCTCACAAACCTAGACAAGTAATCGGTGCAAAACTGAGAGGCTGGAGTTCCCCTAGTTGGGGGCAGTGTCTGCTGAAAGACTTCAGTGTCCCAAAGATGGTGAATATTCCCCCACTTAATGCCATGTAGTATCAAATTTCATACTTAGTTTTTCCTTCGTGTTTAAAGAAATTCCTATGAAAAATGCAATTTCATTGAGCAAGAATATTTCCACTATGATAGTGAACATGAACACTTTAGCATGACATGAAATTAGTTTATCTGATTATGAACCAAGAGCTATGCCCTTAAAGAATGGGACAGGGCCTCCCTGGTGGCGCAGCAGTTAAGAATCCACCTGCCAATGCAGAGGACAGGGGTTTGAGCCCTGGTCCGGGAAGATCCCACATCCTGCGGAGCAGCTAAGCCTGTGTGCCACAACTACTGAGCCTGTGCTCTAGAGCCCGCAAGCCACAACTACTGAGCCCGTGTGCCTAGAGCACGTGCTCTACAAGAGAAGCCACTGCAATGAGAAGCCCGCGCACCGCAACGAAGAGTAGCCCCCACTCGCTGCAACTAGAGAAAGCTGCGCACAGCAATGAAGAACCAAAAGCAGCCAAAAATAAATAAATAAATAAATTTATTTTTTTTTAAAAATGAAAAGAAAAAGAATGGGACAGCTGACAGGGCAGCTTGACCTGGGCTGTGGTCAGGTAGCCAAGAGGATCAGCTACTCCTGGGCAGAGTGTGTCCAGGTGGACACGTCAAGCGATGGGACATCCTCAGCTCCAAAAGGTAATGTGAGGCCATCGCTAGCTGATTCTCTTGGCCATACAGTTTCATCCTATGGAGGATGGGGCTCCTTGCTTTTGTTCTCATTCAGTAAAAGGAAAAAGCTTTCAGGGCAAAACAGGTATAACTTAACTGTCTCTAGATTTCTCACAAAAACAAAAAACTTTTGTTTAAAACAAGTACGGAGCTAGGAATTTTATCTAGGAAAACGACAAGCCATAAAAAGAATGAATATACATATCCATATTATACTCACACCCTGACAGGGTCGTCACTATTGTCATTAACAAGAGAATCATCCCTTTGGAATGTCTTCCTGTCTGCAAACTATTATAAAATGGAAGTTCTCAGCACCGCAGCCCTCACTAGAATTTTCACTGAGGTTATCCACTGAACAATGAAAATATAGCAAACCATTCTCTAAGGCAGTGGAGTTCACAGATGACTTACGGCACTACGTAAAGACATCCCTGCCCAGAGAGAACAAAATTAATTAAGGTATTGAAAACAGTAATTAATTTAACAGTCTAAGGAAACTGCAGTGAGCTTTCAATTTTGCACACTGTATTTTAACCAGTTTAAAGATTACCAAAGCTAATTTTAAACCCACAAGTGACTTCTTTCAACAGTGATTATGCTTATCAACTCTCTCCAAGACGTATGACAGTAATGGAGGTAAGTTCCAGGATACAAACTAACTTTGAGCAGAGCACGTTTAGAAAGTTGACCTACTACAGCACTAAATCACCTAGCATTTTCCAAAGCCAAGTTAAAATGAGTTTTTTACTTTTAATAGTGTCTAGGATTATCCATGCCAGTAGCTCTGTGGCCCCCTTGATTAATGCAGAATTTTCTGTCCTGCTCTGTTTTCCAGCCTCTGCAAGCACGTATGTGCCGACGGTGTGCAACGGGCGGGAAGTCCTCGACTCCACCACCTCATCTCTGTGATTGTGAATTGCAGTTCAGTTCTTGTGATTTTAGGCTGTTAGATGAAAGTGCTCACGTGCAGCTCCGGAATGTGGAAACAGAGCAAAAGAACACCCCTAGTACCTTTTTTTAGAAACAGTACAATAAATTATTTTTAAGGACTGTACAGTATATAGTGACGTGCTAGAACTTTTTAGACTGATTTTAGTGTCCCTATTATTAACAAGTCCCCAGAACATGGAAATAACCATTGTTTACAGAGCTGAGCATTGGTGACAGGGTCTGACAGGGTCAGTCTATTAGAAAATACAGTGGCGATATTAGGTAACTTTTTTTCCTATGAAGTTTTTTGTAGGTCCTTGTTGTAACTAACTTAGGATGAGTTTCTATGTTGTATATTAAAGTTACATTATGTGTAACAGATTGTTTTTCTCAGCACAAAGTAAAAAGCATCTGTATTAATGCAAAGATATTGAGAATAAAACCTTCAAGGTTTTCCAGCATGGTGGATAATGGCTTGTACTTTTTTTAATCATTCCAAGTAATTTGAGTATGTTGACTTTAGACCATTTCTACTTTTTAACGTTGGAAGAAATGATCTAACTGTGCTTCTCTTCACATCTAGATACACTGAACACAAGTTGTTACCCTACGAGGGAGTTGTGAGCAGATGTAGCCTTCTTTGCAGATCGCATGATCAGAATTTGACTGACGGCAGCATAAATATCAGGGGATTACACTGGCCAGATGATAATACCCTTGTTGGTTTCTTTAAGCCACATCTGTACGGCAGCCCGGATTTTGCCCAAATATGGCTCTGAGGCAAAGAGAGGGTTTCTCCATCCCTGCATTCGTCTGATTGCAGAGGCTGACCTGCCAGGGGAGGTTTGATGGCTCTCATTTCCCAAAACAACCTTAATTACTAGCAAGGAGCCTGGGAAAGCATCTTGTTATTCCACTGGAAAATCACTCTCATGGTTCAGAGCTGAACGTAGCAACAAAAATGTACATCTTCTTTTCCAGTGCTTTTCCAAAGAACAATGCTCAGGCGTACAGATTTGCCTCTAAAGCTGAATATTTTACTAACCTAAATAAAGGAGCAAACAGGGAAAGCACGGATAAGCTAAAACTGGCTCATTCTTACCAGCACTGTCCTATTTCCCCTGGTAAACCCTTGAGTCACAAACCGTTGATTAATGTAGACAAATTCGCTGAGTACCTATCTGCTAGGTCCTGCACCAGATACCATGGACAGAGGATGTATTCGTTTCCTGTAACTCATCTGACAACTTAACACGAACTGGGAGGCTTAGAACAACAGAAACTGACTCTCAGTGTCTTCAGGGCTGCACCCTCTTAGCTGCAGGGGAGAATCCATTCCAGCCCTCTTCTAGTTTCTGGTGGCTGGCAGCTTCCTGACATCAAATCACTCGAATCTCTGCGTCCGCCTTCATGTCGCCGTCTTCTCTGTGTGAGGACACTTGTCATTGGACTTAGGGCCCACAGGGATAATGCAGGGTGATCTCATTTCAAGATCCTTAATGACATCTACAAAGGCCCTTTTTTGAAATGAAGTACCATTAGGATGTGTACCTATCTTTTAAGGGGCCACTCTTCAACCCACGACAGAGAAAAAGATGATTAACACATAGTTCTTGCCTTTAAGAAGCAACAAGACTGGAAAATATGCTAATGAGGGAACTGCAACTGAGGAAGACAGCAAGAGGAAGGAAGAGGAGGCTATGAGGGACCCCCAGGCTAAATAACCAGGGCCCGGTTAATCAAGACTGGTACGACTTTAAAAATATTCAGAGGGGCTTCCCTGGCGGCGCAGTGGTTGAGAATCTGCCTGCCAATGCAGGGGACACGGGTTCGGGCCCTGGTCTGGGAAGATCCCACATGCCGCAGAGCAACTGGGCCCGTGAGCCACAACTACTGAGCCTGCGCGTCTGGAGCCTGTGCTCCGCAACAAGAGAGGCCGCGATAGTGAGAGGCCCGCGCACCGCGATGAAGAGTGGCCCCCGCTCGCCGCAACTAGAGAAAGCCCTCGCACAGAAACGAAGACCCAACATAGCAATCAATCAATCAATAAATCTTAAAAAAAAAAAAAAAATTCAGAAATAATGAGCAGGTGCATAAAAGCCAACAGGACTGGCCTTGAAGGAAATAAAGTGAGGAGTCCTATGTTAGAAATTCTCTTCTTCCTTCTGGATGCATTTGAATCAGCATCCTTATCCATGTGTCCAAAACTCACCAGACGCTCAAAGACAACAGTGCAAACAGTGTCTAAACTCTCATATTCAAAGAAGAACCTGGACTCGGGGGGAGTGGGTGGGGCGGACTGAGTAACAGATTCAACAGCACTAGATGGGAAAAAGAAGTCTGTTGCGACGGAAACTGGCAGAAGTGCTGGATAAGTGTACTCAGAACGAGCATCTGCTCAGTATCAAGGCAAAGGCAAGGCTGATGGGAGAGAAAATAAACTCAATCCACTGATGGGATGTGACAGGCTAAGGGAGGCAATATCAGTTGGGTTGTCCAGAGACACAGCTAATGCCTAAAGTAATCAAATGGATCATGGATCTTTGTAAACAAGACAATTGGGCTGTGGGTGAATCCTGAGTGGGTGTTTCTGAGAGCTGGGTTTCGATCTATGGCCGCTCTATCTCACTCGCTGCCTTTGCACTGAAAGTGCGTTGACCGACAGCTCTTGTCACCTTTTTCTTCCCTGCCTCGTACCGTGTTTCCTATTCAAAAGTGCATCCCCTAACGTGTGATCCCTAGAAGTAATTTTTTCAAGAACTTTCAGCATCTGTATGGAAAATAGCAGCTATAAAATCTTTTTTACATGAGGCATTTCAAACAAATAGGTTTTGGATTGATTTTTTTTTTAACTCCAGTAATGACATTTCATTCCCTCAGAATATAAAACTCACTGAGCCGATCCATCTTTTCAAAAACATCCTGAATTTAAGGAACTCAAGCAGAATGGTCTATCCCTCTCATAAGAAACATAGCAGAACCTAATGATATGGTTGATTATTGTTGGATTCCTGAGAGTTTACCGTTTCTGGAATGCTCCGTGTCCTCTCTAGTTCAAGTATTAACAGATTCTCTTGCGCACTCAGGCTTCTCATGGTAAAATAAAAAGGTCCCATTTTCAAAGTGTGAGGCAAGCTGGTTTGCAGACCACACAGAGGACAGATTAGGAGAGTGCCTGAAAGGAGTTAATTCAGCCAGTGTACCCTTACAGTATGCACCCCACACTGCCCCTCAGCTCGCCCCCTCTTTATCCACGCACCCACCATGAGGGTTCTGGGTGCCAGAGCTCTTTAGCAAAAGGCTAGAAACACGGAGAAGCCAAGAAAAGTGAGGCGCCAGGAAGATGGAACATCAGTATGAATTCTAACCTTCACAGCCCTAATAAGGCCCAAACCCATGAATAAGGCAGTTATCACTCCTGTTCTGTGACAGAAAGCTTAGATTTGCACAGTTCTCACTGGTTGGACTCATTCATTTAAGCCAAGCAATGGTAATCTGAAATCAGCCATCTGAGATAAAGGAAATATTACTCCCCTCCAAACCAAATTTACCAATATCCACAAGCTATTTTAGACAGGGCACTTCATCCAAGAGTCACCGTTAATAAGATGAGGAAAATTCCAGCAAATGAAAAGCCAAACTGGGACATTTCGTTCAAGGCGACTGGAGGTCTGTTTCTTGAACCATCAATCACTGAAGGAATCCTACGTGTCTTTTGCAGCTCAGTCAGTCTTAAAATAGGATTTGGTAAATGTGTGTGGACTGAGGGGTGCGCAGCCTGAACACATGCAATGGACCCTTCCAGGGCTGGCAGGGGACCCTCTCCAGTGCCAGAGCTCAGGAATCTAGGCTGACAGTATATGCATCAATATACACTACTTCCATATAGTTACTTGAAATAAATCTGTACGTAAGATTGAATATTATCTCCAAATCCAGTTACCTTGGCAACAAATGTTATAGAAACCACAATGAGAAAAGGCTTTTAAATCAATTGTGCTGGTTGACTTTGAACAAACTCACTTGTTTTAGTTTTATCACTTCCTAATCAATATCCACAATCAAGTCCCAGAACTATAAAAGGAACTCAGAAGAGTACCTAGCTTGGTCACCTGGTGGGTGATTAAATCATCAAGGGAGGGTGATGGGTTATTTTTTTCTTGATCCTCTCTAGAGACTTGAGAAACTTTGAAGGTGTAAACTCCTAAAGGGCAAAAAATCTGTGCAGATTCTTCCAAATAGTTTTGTTTGTGGGGTGTAGTGACTAAAACCAGTGGTCAACAAACCACGGCTCACAGGTCAAATCCTAGCCTAGCATCTGTTTTTATAAAACCAGTGAGCTAAGAATGCTTCTACATTTTTAAATAGTTGGGGGGAAAAATCAAAAGAAATGTAACATTTCATGACAAGTGAAATATAAATGAAACTCAAATTTCCATGTACATAAAGTACATTTCTTTGAATGCAGCCGCACCCATTTGTTTATATATTGTCTGTGGCTGCTTTCATGCTACAATGGCAGAGTTGAAGAGCTGCAACAGAGACCACATGACCTGCAAAGCTGAAAATATTTACTATCTGACCCTTTCCAGAAAAAGTTTGCTGGCCTCTGATCTAGACAATTGCAATAGTAACATCAATTAATATCAATTGCAATAGTAGTATCAATTAATTTTCAATTATTTGCCCCTATCTTTTACTTCCTTCATTTATGACCCTAAAATGAACTCATCTGAAAATGTTAAACCAAAATAAAATCCAGCAAGAGTATAATCTCTGGCCAGTTACTGTGAAGGTGAACTCCATTTTAGCATCCAAGGAATAAGTCAGGTGTTAGGATTTTTTTCAGTTTACTTCCCTTGAGTCCTTTTACTTTAGGGTGACCTTAATTTAGGACTTGGGCATGTAAACCTGAGATAACGTTCATGGTCAGTAGAAAATAGATGTGAGGATATGTAAGTCCTCTGAAGAAGTTCTACTCTATACATCTTTACTGTCAAAAGGTAAATGTGAGCAATACACTGACAAAAGGTAAACATGCCAATACAATGAAAAAAAAGTAATGGAAAGTGTCTTGACTGTGTTGAGACCTGAGTTCAAGGATGAGGACCTTTGAGACAGAATCAGATCAAGGAATAGGCCAGATGAGGCAATTTATACTTTTCACCTACTAAAACATCTTGATTCTTCGGTACTGAAGAAATGTAAACTGGTCCTGTCTGCACTGAAGTAGACAGCACTCTTAAGTGATAACAAAAACTCTAATGCAACTGGAAACATCCATGAATAGATAAACAAAGTGTAATTCCACCATTCAATGGACTATTACTCAGCAATAAAAAATAACTACTGCTACCCACACCAACATGGATAAAACTCAGAATCATTATGCTGAAGAAGCCAGACATAAAAGACTACATTCCTGCCTGATTTCATTAATAAAAAATCCAAACTAAGCTGTAATGGTTAAAAATCAAATCAGGGGCTGCCTGGAGGCTGGAGGTGAAAGGAGAAATGAAGGCTATAAGAAATCTTTCGGTGTGGTGAAAATGTTCTGTATGTTGATTATGGTAGTGATGTAACAGGTATATAAAACTTTCAAAACTCGTATTGCACATGTTTAATGGATGGAGTTTATTGTTTGTATATCATTCCTCAGTAAAGCTGATTAAATACCACTCATGCAGACCTAAAAAAAAATAAATAAATAAAATAAACTTGCCAATAAAATCAATTTCCCACCCCGACTCGCAGGAAATTTACTTTCATTAGGAAGAGAGAAATGATCTGCATATTAGCCTCCCATTAGGAATGACCGCGAGTCACAGGAAGTAGCTCTACTGACACATGTCAGATGACAGTTGACCAGATCTGTCTTGAAGAACTAGAGTCAATCGATGACCCACCACCATGGAACCTGGAGACCCCAAATGGCAAATAACTAGACCCAAGCAACTGTTCAACATAACCATTTAAACCACCTTTTCTCTCCTGGGGAAGAAAATAATGACAAAAATCTACACAAAAATACTATGAAACATTTTTAATCCCGGAAAGGACTTGATTACTGGTAACCAAAGAGGGGAAAAGTCAACAAGAATAGAATCCAATCTTTTAAATCAAGTGAACACATATCAAACTGCTCAACATTGTTAAATGGCATGATATAATTTATCCATAGAAGACATAGTCTCATTCAGTGGAAAGCTGATTTAAATGTTTTGACAGAGCACTAAGAGATATTATAGGTAACAGTTGACTTAATGGAGTATTTAAGCCTTCAAAACTGCCTTTTAGAAAAATAACAAATAACTTCTTCTACCACTTAGAGGGGAAAGGAAATAACAACTGTCAGTTAAAAATCATAGAAACGTGATTAATTTGTTTATGCCTTTCAACATTCCACTGAGCTTTGCAAAGGCAAGACATAAAATTAAAGTGAGTTTTATAGCCAGGATTGATCTGAATATTTTCCTCACAATATTCCTTCTGTCATACTTCTTCAGGGCTTGGAATAAAATGACAACCCACTGGGATCCAAAGGAAAAAGTCAGCTCTTTCCAAAGATGGGACTGAGCTGCCAAAATCTATTTTATATCTAAAATTAGAAATAAAATAAATATATCCTTGAATACCAACTATATTTTCAGAGAGTTCATTAAAATTTAAGGCATTTTTGACACGTCAGAGATTTTAGTCCTGTGACAGGAGAAGAAAGAAGCTACCTGGGAGCAAATCCCAATTATCTCTACGGCTTGGAACATACATGTTGAGCACAGCAAAGATGAAGAGAGAGGTGACAGGTGACTATGCGGAAACTTCCTGACTCTGTCCAGTCTGTATGACTTTGCCAGGGTTCCTCTAAAAGGGTGCGCTTCAAGTGTATTTTCATTCTTCTGTTTAAATTTTGATCAAGATGGGGAAAGGCTCATCAGCACTGTTGGCAGGACAAAAATGAGCAATGCCAAAATAATTTCTTCGTCATAATAAAATTTAAGAAATTAAACGTGGAAGACGTTTATGTAAAGCAATGCCCTCTGTGAATTTCACAACGAACAATAAAACAATGGCAACCTCACCTATACTCACGAATCCAACAGTAGTGATGTACACAAAACAAACATTCATTCAACAATAACAGAATGGTCCAGTGTTTTACCCACCAGTCAGATAAATTCGATTATTTATTTTTGTCTCATTTGCCACAAAACTAAGGACGACCTGCTGAATCAAAAGTTACAAGTCATACCTCATTGACAGACTTGGGGCAAAATATTCAACAAACCCTGCCCCTATGCCCTGCCTCTCTCGGCCAATCACCAGGCTTTTAAAAAATCTGGATTAAAACCTATAAAGATCACTGTTTATTGGAAACAAACCAGAGCACCTTAGATTATAAATGGTCAGGAAACTCCCCTCTTTCCCACTTCTAAAACAATTAAGTTTTACACAAAATTGGTCAAATCCAGCTTCATTCAAACTTCTTTCAACCAACAATATTTAAGTCGCACTAATACCAATATAACCTGTCCATCACAGGAAATATCACAATTACCTGGATCATTTTTGAATAAGAGCAACAACACTTATTTCATAACTGCTTATGGGACAACCACATTCTTATTCTGAATACAGTTATATGCAATTTTCTAAAATTTAATCCCTGCCTTGCTAACTTAAAAAGGAAACTTCCATGGAAGTCATAATCCTTAAAGTCTTTAGCAGGAAAATAAGCATATAACCTTTGATGCTTGACATAGGGTAAATGTCCCACTGTTATTTTCTGGAGACCATGAAATTATCCCAATACCTTTGTACAGTTGTCTGTACTTATAGACAAGCCAGCCCACTTCCTTCTCATGATTTTGCAAGTGATTTGATAAACAAGCTTTCCTACTCATTCCACATTATACTTCAAGTATTACATAAATTGTTTCAAGCCATTTGACTTTTATAATAGTGTCAGCTTCTTTGTATCAGTGGAAAGTCAAGGCTTCTCCTTGTCCTTTATTTATTTATTTATTTATTTATTTTTAAGAATCCCACTTTCAGTCAAGCCCTTCTTACCAGTTCCAACAAGGATGGAATTTCAAAGGCGATTATAAGTTAGATAACCCAAGCACATGCTGACTCTTCATTAAGAATTACTGCTTACTTAGGCTTCTGAAATCAACAAGGATACCCTATGGAAAAATGAAAAATCTATTGTCTTTCTTTGTTCACCATTTTTAATAGAAAACATGTTTTAAGGTCTGTCAGGAAAATAAATAATGGGAAAAAATAACTGTACCTTAAAAATTTTTTCAAATCTTCCCCAAAATATAAACAAAGACAAGACATAAATGGGATCACAATGCATATGCTCACATCAGCCCTCCAAACACACTTTTTATGTAGAATTCATAAAGAAGAAAAGTTACCCATTAATTATATGGCATGCATCAGCAGTGCACCGGTGGGCTTAACCGTGGTTCTGAGTTATTTGTATATACAGATACATCTCTTCCTGAGTTGAGCTTCATCTTCAGTTGAGACTCAAAACATTTGCTTTCTTATTTTTGGCAAGACACTTGACCATGTTATAAGGCAATCTAACATTTCAACCTCCTTCCCTTTTCAGCGGCATGGCCCTCCTCTGTGACATCACCAATGTGCTGGATACGAGGACAGGCTCTAAACTATGGTCCTGTAAAACTAGAGAGCAGGTTTCTTTGTTCATTAGTCTGAAGGCTACAGCACTGTCTTTCATATATTTGGAGATCTTGAGGATTTCAGTTGAACAGATTCAAAATGGTCTTCTTTGTCCTATGGGGGGAAAAGTATTAAGACAAAATCAACTCACTAAAATTCCAATAAGATTTTAGGATCTTACATATCCAGAAAGTAAGTTCTGAAATCATTTTAATCTATGTACCTGCCACTTGTAATTAGGATTTTACATTTAAAGGAGGGTGGCAGATATAAAACAGATAGCATGCCTACCCTGAAGGATACCTTTTTTTAAACTTTTTATTTTATATTGGAGTATAGTTGATTAACAATGTTGTGTTAGCTTCAGGTGTACAGCAAAGTGATTCATTTACACATACACATGTATCTATTCTTTTTCAGATTCTTTTCTCATTGAGGTTGTTACATAATACTGAGCAGAGTTCCCTGTGCTATACAGTAGGTCCTTGTTGGTTATCCATTTTAAATATAGCAGTGTGTACATGTCAATCCCAAACAGATGTCCAGGGGATAAGACACACAATCCAAAACAGAAGCAAACACATGACTGCAATAGACACCAAAAGATGAAGCTGTGATTCTTGTGAAGAAATCACTGAGACCCATGCAAGGGGGATATTTGATCCGGGTGCTGAAATAGATGACCTATCCATGCAAATTGTAGATAGTAAACTAAATATTCTCAAGATAACACAGGGTAAATAATAAGAAAAAAGGAGAGCAGAAATAAAGATAACACCAATAAGACACAAGATCATTTGGGTTCACTGATATGTTTTAGGAAAATCTTTGGGAATCATGCCTACTAAAGATATTAAAGACAAGTCATCTCGGATAATAAATCAAAATTTTAATGCAAATATATCATTGCTGGCATTTGTTATATAATACATTCAAAATGTAGCCTGTTAAGATAAATTATTCTTCTTTAATGGGGAAAAAGAGAAATAAGAGGTGAGGTTTCTCCCAATGTTTTCACTGTTAGACAAAGCTCTCCGAAGGCTGCTGGAATGGGGTGGGGGAACTATGCTGTTGAAGAGACTAAAGATGAAGAGAACTAGGATTATTTTTAAAATAAAAGAAATATGAGGCAGATCAGTCCTGGGTGCACATGGATGTGTGTCTAAAGCAGAGAAGTGAAATGAGAAAAAAACAGGAAATAGATAATTGAGTATCTGTCAGGAAGAATGAGGTTGCTGTTGTGTCTTCTCTCATTTGAGTGGAGAAATCAGAGACTTCAGATCAATTTAAGGCCACATGGTCAGGATTACAGAAAACAATCACAGCATGAACACCAGCATATCCCATTTCCCTGCCTCTGCTGAGATGACAAGCCCCTGGGAGAGCAGCCTGCAGATCGCAGCGCCCTAACCCACTGGCTCTGGGAGAGCCTGCCTTCAGTCTCATGTTTACCAGCTCTAATTTTCTAGGAATAACCATCGATAATTCAAGCATTTATTAAGCACCCATGTGTTACAGGAACAGGACTAGACTTTATGGGATACAAAACGTCTGCCCTCAAGGAGCTCACAGTGTATTACAGGAAAGAGTGTTAGAGTGTCAGCCATGAACTGTAAGAGAGAGCTGAGCTTTTCGTGGCCCTGCCTTGAGAAGATTTGATTCAATTTGTTCTTCGGGAAGGGGAGGCAGAGACCTGTTGGTTATCCTCAAGGTAATATTTCAAGTAAAACACTGAAAACAGTCATGTTATTAGGGCTTCATAGGGCTTTCGTTACCATGTCCTCTGTGCTCTGTGTTCACATGGGATTTTGCTCCTGTGGCTGATGTGGTGGGATATATACCCCTGCACGTGTGTGCGTGTGTGTGTGTGTTTGTGTGTGTGTGTGTGTGTGCGTAGTTAACACTACTAACTGACTGGGACTTCCTAACAGCAGGAATTGTATCTTGTTCACTTTTTAATTCCCATAATATGACCCAAGGCCTAGCACATGGTTGGTTGTCAATCAGTGGCTGTGAAAATGTACTGAAACACCATCATGCAGAAGGAAAAAACCTGGATTGGAACTCAGAATACATGGTTTCTAATTCCTATCTCACCCTCTCTTGGACAAATAAGTGAACCTCTCTAGGTCTCAGTTTACTCATGCATTAAATAAAGATGCCATACAAAATGATCTTTTTAAGCTCTAAATTCAAGAATCTACTCAAAATCCAACTTCTCCCAGAAGCTTCTCCTTAGCTTGTCACTAGTCACCTAACTGTACTCCGTTCTCTTCTGTACTCCAAGAGACCCTACTCAATACTCTTGTCATACCGGATGATCCTGTGTATGTGGGTTGTGTGTGTGCATGAATGTGTGTGTTTGATGTGCATGTGTCTTCCATCAATAAACTAGCCTCTGAGATTAACTGTGTCTAATATGACATCTCACCAAAACCCGGTGGAGTGTCTAACAGATAGTATCCCATAAATGACTGTGACGTGAACAAAAGAAAAAGGAAAAAAATCAACTGAAGATATTTTTTAATTGTTAAGAAAAGTCAAGTAAAGTAAATCTATAAATGAAACCCCACAAATCCAGTGCATAAGGAAATACCAAAGAAGTATGGCCTTTAGAACATGAATAAGGATATATATAAGACAAAGTAAACCTTACTTGACACAGTAGTTAAGAAATTTATAATTTTTTTTGCTCCATGAAATCATATGTAACATTTTTAAAAGTGGGACACACATAAAAAAAATTTAAAAATAAAAAGTAAAAAAAATGTTAAAAGTGGGACACAATAAAACTTGTACAATGGCATTCATAGCAGCTCTATTCAGTCAAACACTGGAAATAGCACAAGGGTCCATCAAAAGGAGGAAAGATGAACAAACGTGGCAAATCCATACAACAGAATACTCCTCCTCCACACAGAGGAATCTGCTATAGATTAACACAACAAGGCGGATGAATCTCAAAAAGATTTTTCTGAGTGGAAGAAAACTTACACAAAAACTACACACTCTGTCATTACGATTATGTGAAGTTCTGAAACAGGCAAAACTAATCTATAGTTTTAAAAGTTCATCACAATAGCTTCACTTGGGGGATGGGGATTGAGTATACATATAAGGACATGAGTTTACTTTCAGACATCAGACTAATGTTCTATATCTTCACAGGATTTAGGGTTACACAGGTATATTCATTTCTCAAATTTCATCACATCGTGTATTTGTGAAATATACATTTCACTCTGTGTAAACATTTTGCCTTTAAAAAAAACTTAAAATATTGAATTCTCTCATCAATTATATGTAAACTGAAGTGTTTAGGCATCAAATGTATTGAAGTCTGAAACTCACTTTGAAACACATCAAAAAAAAGAAGATAGATCAATAAATGGATAGAGGGATGGAGAGGTATGTAATAAAGAGTAAGATTTAGGTGGTGGATATATGGTTGTACCACTGCACAATCCCTTCAACTTTTCTGTAATACTTCAAATTTTCATCTTAAAAAATGAAAAAAAAATCATTACATTGACTAAAATTTCTATTCAAAATAAAATGTGGCACACTGAACCTTCTCAGGGAGAAAAGTTCTACCCTCCCTGTTTCCTGTGACTGTTTCCAAGAATCTCTTCAAGCTTTCACTTCTCTGGCTATAATATAACAACAGAAGAGGTACTGTAACAGAAGGAAACACTTAATGGTTTAGGTAGTGCTCATAATGCCCACTTATTCTTTTAGATTCAGCTCAGAGATGACTTTCCCTTAAATGCATTCCCTGGCACCTAAAGGCTCCCTTCATTGTTAGATACCACCCTTACAAATAGGGAATCAAACACATATATATGGAATCTAAGAAAAAAAAAAAAAGGTCATGAAGAACCTAGGGGCAAGACGGGAATAAAGACACAGACCTACTAGAGAATGGACTTGAGGATATGGGGAGGGGGAAGGGTAAGCTATGACAAAGTGAGAGAGTGGCATGGACATATATACACTACCAAACGTAAAATAGCTAGTGGGAAGCAGCTGCATAGCACAGAGAGATCAGCTCGGTGCTTTCTGACCACCTAGAGGGGTGGGATAGGGAGGGTGGGAGGGAGGGAGACGCAAGAGGGAAGAGATATGGGAACCAATGTATATGTATAACTGATTCACTTTGTTATAAAGCAGAAACTAACACACCATTGTAAAGCAATTATACTCCAATAAAGATGTTAAAAAAAAAACAAAAAACAAATAGGGAATCACAAGATCACACCAGGTGAAAAGTCTAAGTCAACTTGTGATGGAAGATAGTTTTTCATGGGTCTCCTGTGCTTCTGCATGTCTTATGAAAAGACACTGATAGTCCTTTATTCTAGATGATTTTCCAGAGATGTTTCTATAACAGCCTTGGATGATACAGATAAAGTCTCCTTCTAGAATAAAGGAAACGTTTGCTTATAACCCAGAAAGCTACAGATACTGTCTTTCCCTGTGGAGCAAATGGCAGACATATGTCGGGCCCATTATAAAAGACTCATGTTCTCCAAGCCAGTTTCTCTACAATAACATAACCCACTCTGTATACAGGCGTCATCTAGTGCACTTCATTGTGTGGGAAGTGAGGCTTGAGGAACCAGTACAAATGCTGTGATTTTGGCCAATGCTAATGCTGTGAGTAATAAGCTGTGTTTTGTCTCTGACCCAGAAGACTCATTCCATCTTCTAAAGTGTCTAGGAAACTATGGCGGGCTCATTTGTTGGCCAGTAAGTAGAATGCGATTTCATTACCTTCACTGTTCTTCGTTGTTTTGCCGATGAGAAGAGGAAGTTAATAAAGACATTTCTAGAAGAGAGCGTCACACTCTGGTTAACAAGATTTAAGGACAGTCCCTGAGAATTGGGAACAAACATGCTGACCACACTGTATGGCAAACAAGGCAATAAAACAGTCCTCCGTCTTCTTGCCTGGAAATGAAGAGGAACTGGGGAGCTGGTTGTGGGCTGAGTACTGGGAAGTGGGTTCAAAGAGTTCACAGTTCAACGACTGGAAGGTGTTAATTCTCCTCTGGCAGGAGGACAGCCTCCCAGGCAGGCTCAGGTGTGCCTCATAGGAGCAACTAGCACTAAAAATCATCCCAACAGGAGAAGAAGGTTTCACCCCCTCTCAAACAACGGTTCCAGAAACATGCACCTACAATAAGCATTAAAGAGAAAATGGAAACCACTTATGGGGAGAAACCAGGTGAAGTGCTAGAATTGTGGCTGGTTCACTTTGGAGATGATGTGGCAGGACTCAGTGATTGTTAAGAATGGAAACAGGGCTTCCCTGGTGGCGCAGTGGTTAAGAATCTGCCTGCCAATGCAGGGGACACAGGTTCGAGCCCTGGTCCGGGAAGATCCCACATGCCGTGAAGCAACTAAGCCCGTGCACCACAACTGCTGAGCCTGAGCTCTAGTGCCCACGAGCCACAACTACTGAGCCCATGTGCCACAACTACTGAAGCCTGCGCACCTAGAGCCCGTGCTCTGCAACAAGAGAAGCCACCGCAGTGAGAAGCCCACGCATTGCAACGAAGAGAAAGCCCGCCCGCAGCAACGAAGACCCAACGCAGCCAATAAATAAATAAATAAATAAATAAAATTAAAAAAAAAAAAAAAAGAAGAATGGAAACAGCGGGGCCATCCTAGGGCTCAACGCTGCTGGCACTCTATCCTGCCAACTTCAGATCCACCCAAAGATGCAGTAAAAGGTCTCAGAGGTTTTGCAGCGGGTCCTCACCACAGTTACAGAGCCATGGCTTCCTCTGGGGCTCTTTTGGAGATGAATTCCCACAGGAAAACTTAGTGAGGCAGTGACCACTACTGGGACTCTTGCTGCCTCAGATTGGGTTTATAAGGTGGAAGATGGTCACTGGAGAATGAGAAACTGACCCCAAAACATCTAGATAAGTTAGTATGGTCAGGCTCACCCGGGAAATGTCCCTTATCCTTTATATTTAAACCAGGCATTCACTTAAATCTGACAATGGAGCAAGAAATGAGGTGAATTCCCTTTTAAAAAGACTCCAGTGTGTGAGTCAAGCCCAAATCAACAAAAGAACGTAAGACCTGCAGCCTTCGGCACAGTCAGGCTGGCTGTGACTTCTGAGTCAAAAGGTCCCCAAAGCTGAAATAGATGATGTCAGGAATGATGACCTTGCCTTTCAACATAGAACTTTGAACGGATCAAAAACACTGGCAGTGTGGTTGGCTTGTGAGCAGCTGCCAGAAAACAACAGCAAATGCAAAGCCTTGCTGCTGTCACACAGACTCCCCTTCCCTCTTCACCTTTAACCCTTCCTTCCCCAACTATGCTGACTTTGCTGCCTTAAGGAAAAAGATGATTAGGGGAAGGACCAAGTTTTCCTGTCACCAAGAGTGACTGCAGACCATAAACACTCATCTGAGACTGCAAGGGAGCCTGGGGAAGGGGAGGGACTCAAACATTTCTGACTCTGCTTGTTGCAGGCACCGAAGTCACCATCCTAACTGAACGTGTCAGAGGAAAAGGGCCTGAAAATTCAACTAATGGGGTTCAAGCTAGGTTCGCAGTGGGGGAGGGAAAATAATGTGACCTTGCGTGAAGGGTTCTGCGTGCCCATTCAAGATGCCGTTGTTGCGTTACATCTGAATCTATAGTAGGAATTGTTGGTATGTGCTTGTTCTTCCTCATCTCATAGGCACCAGAAGACAATCCCCTGGTCAAGAGCAGCCACATGAAGAGAAGGGCAACTCGGATACTTACCCCAAGCACTGCCAACTCCTCTGCCATGTGCAACAAATGTGTGAGTCAGAATTGCACACAAGCTCCTCTACCTTCTGATGCCTAAAGTTGTCACTATATAAATGATGTCCTGTTGGTGTCAAGTCAGAGGCCTCAGTCTCAACAGCCTTGCCTGTGTTATCAGACCTGCCAGCAGAGATGGCTGATAAACCCTCACAAAATTCAGGGAGCTGCCAACTAAGTAAAGATTCTTGAGACCAGGTGGGCAGATGTGCAATGCTTTATCTATCTTCCAGTTGAGAAAAAACAGCCCAGCACCTTACTGCACTCTGCTGTTGGACACAGTATGGTATCACTTGAGTAGTCTACTTGCTCTGTCATATCAGCTAATCCACAAAGTAGTATCTTTTGAGTTAGGCCCAAGCCAACAGGCTGTATTATCAACTGCCCAGCAAGGTGAGTAATGCTCTCTACCTTGTGGCCTCACAGCCCTAATGACCACTTTATGATACAATTCTTTGCGATTAATGATTTTGTCAATTGGAGACTGTGGCAGTGGGAAGCAGCCTTCCCTCAGAGGCACCCTTTGGGGTTTTAGACTCATCACCTTGATGTGGCCACCATGTACCTATAGCCCTTTCGAAAAAGCAGCTATTAGCTTGTTACTGAGCTCTTGTCAAAACTGAATGCCATTACCACACACACTTTGGGACTCTATAGCCTGATAGTCCCACTCTTGGTAGGTCAACAAGGTGGGAAGCGTCCAATAAGTCTCACTTGTCAAATATGAATGGTATATTCAAGAATACAACTGGCCTGACCCAGCAACATCTCAGCCTCACATGAAAATATGGCAGCAGACTCTTTGAGAGAAAGGTTATCCCCTACTCCTCTGACCCAAATGAAGCCACTGGCTCCGTGGGATCCTTGGTTCACCGAAGTTCTACTTCATGCCTGGGCCTGGTTCACTGACGTTTTGGTTGAGCTGAAACCCAATGGTGTCCACCACCCGCTGCAGCTGTCCAACTTCAGCACAAATATGCGTAACTGAAAACCAACAAGATTGCTTGGCTCAATGGCCAGAACCCAAAGCCCTTCTCATAGCTATGGCCAATACTTCTTCTGATAAACCTTGTTATATTTCTACTTACTCTTGAGCTATTGCCAAGATTTAATAGCCATTGTCAACAAACTATTTGGTCTGCCATTTGGAAAACCACTGACTCTTAACCTCTCTTTGGGGCAACAAATCTTAGCTGTTGATCAAATCATCTGGGTCACTTAGGTAGATGCCCATCCTCTGAAAAGGCCAAACAGAGTTAAGCACCTTATAGAGACTGCACCAGACAGATTGCCACAAACCCTACACAGCATTTGAATCCTGTCCAGCATGGCAATAAATCTGCCTTCACAGACTGAGCACAAAGTGAAGGGTTCTATTTTTCTGACGCAGAGGTTACCACAGCATGCAAGACTTGGGAGTCACACCAAAAGCTGACCAATATTTCCCTGACAATTGATTAAATCAGACCTCTGATCACCTCTTGGGGCTATCGGTGGTGCCTCATCACTGTTGACACCCATTCGGGTCATGGTGTTGCTGTTCCAGAGTGACTGGCCAACTCCAGTCACACCACCGTGGCCCTTGAAAAACATCTGTTTAATGTTTGTGGTTTTATGGACCATTTGCAGCCTAAGAGTGGTGTCCCTTTTTTTTTTTTTTTTTAAATCACAAAAGCTACCAGAACAATGGACTGGGAGTAGAGGTATTAGTGGACCTTCCACACTTCCTACCATTGAAAGGGAGCATTGATCATCGGAAGAGCCTTCTCAAAAACTGACTCAAAAAGATTTCTGCCTCTATCTCCCTCACCTCCTCCTGGTCCACACATCTTAGTAAGGCAGTTCGGTTACTAAATATGGCTATTTCCAGAAAGGGATTAAGAGATTATCTCCTCTTGGCTGCTTCATAGATAATTATTAGTAAAAATATATAATAAGTAAGAATATATCAATACAACCTACATAAGATTATATACCCATATGAAAATCCAGGATTCTGCCCCGACCACTACTGGCATGATGGGTCCTCATTTATCCCAACAGCAACCCCCAGGACGTCTGGTGGTAGCCCTGCCAGAAGGGAGCCTAGAAGATTCAAATATAATTCTGGTTTAGCCACCTGTATTGTTTTGTTGGACTGTCAACGATCCTAGATCAAAAGGATAATAACTACTTGGTTGAGTACACAACTCATCAAGACCTCGTGCCATCCCACATGGACAAAGGTAGAAAACACACTAGGTCTCCACACGCATTTTTAAAAGTCCTTGACCTTCTTGCACCTGAATGTTTGGCAGCACAGAACTCCAGTAGGGGATGAGTAGAAATAAGGTGGAGCTTTAGCTACTGAAATGGGACAAACTGATTTGTACCAGTGGAAGATCAACAGTGCAGTCTGATAATAAGGCACCTAGGAAGGAGGTACCTCAGGCCCTGAGAGGTGCAAAGGATGAAGGGATACTAACGATTATTTGTTTTTCAAAGCCACCCTGTCACCTTCCTATGAAGGAAAACACCTTAGTGTTCCGCTCTCAAACTGTTGCAAGTGCCTTAAATTTAACTGACTACTGGGTCTACCAAGTCCACCAGATGCTCAAACCACAATCTGGTTGCCATTCCCCTTAGACTTACTGAAAATTCTATCAGAAACAGCAGGGATGATGCCAGCTTCTGCCCCAAAATAACAACGATCAACGTGTCCATTCCCATTGCCATCACTCAATCATTCCATGGAGTGGACAAATACCACCCACCTGCGGCATGGATGAACAGGAAAAGCTGGACAAACTGCCCTCAAGCAGTCTCTCCAAAGACAAAGAAGAGCCACAATTGTTTGACGTGAACGCTAAGGTTTACAAGCCAGCAAGGAGGTCGCAGGCACCATCAACCAGTGCTGCCTAACTAAATAGGTCCCACTTGGTGTCCCTAACGACTATAAATAATACTTTCTTTCCAGAGGCACCATGTGTACCTCTAGGACTGTACTTTTTGTATAGAACCAGATGTTAACTTCTCTCCTAAAAACAGCATGGCTTGTACTTGTATTCTAGGAGTGGTCATAAGTGGTCATAATTCAACTGTTTATGAAAACATCCTCGATAGATCATGTAGCCCTTAGACAACTGCAAGGCTCTTTTCAATATCAGGCTACCCTTGGTTACTCAGAAGAGGCTCCTGGGGGGATAACTGACTTGTTATTCACACTCACCCCATGGGTAGTTATTCAATTAGAAAAGATGGAGCATAAAAAATAATGAAATAATGCCATTTGTAGCAACATGGATGGAACTAGAGATTACATTACTAAATGAAGTCAGTCATAAAGAAAAGGAAAAATACCATATGATATCACTTATGTGGAATTTAAAATATGACACAAATGAACTTATCTATGAAACAGAAACAGACTCACAGACATAGAGAACAGACTTGTGGTTACCAAGGGGGAGGGGGAGGGGGAGTGGGGGAAGGAAAGATTGGGAATTTGAGATTAGGAGATGCAAACTATTACACTGATATATAGGATGAATAAACAACAAGGTCCTACTGTATAGCACAGGGAACTATATTCAATATTCTGTGATAAACCACAATGGAAAAGAATATAAAGAAGAATACATATATGTATAACTGAATCACTTTGCTGTACACAGAAATTAACACAACATTGTAAATCAACTATACTTCAATAAATTTTTTTTAAAAGAAAGAAAAGGCGGTACAAAATTTGTTTCTGACTCTAACTGAAGTAATCCATGAGACCACTTCAGCCTTTGAAGGCATTCAGGTCAACATCAACCCACTGTCCATACATTGTTATGGACAATATAACTGCCTTATACTTCCTCCCTGAGGGCCAAGACAAGATCTGTACAGTCACTAAAATTCTTTGTGCCTGGACTGTCTTGTTGGATTGCCATCTTCCTGGACCAAAAGGATAATGACCACCTGGTTGAGGACACCGCTCACCAAGTTCCCCTACCATGGCCCAGGTAGACAACAGTGGGAGATGTATAGGGTCTTTGTAAATTTTTGAAAATGTCCTTAACCCTCTTCCATCTGAACCTTATGGAGGAAAGATCTCAGTGCCAGTGGAAAGGTCTCAGGCTGAGTGGAAAGGTCAATACAGGGACCTAAAAAGAAAGCCACCTCTTTCTAAGGTGGACCCTGATGACTTAAGGCATTTGTTTGGTTAGTTGAGTCTGGAACCCTGGTATGATCAAGGTTAATAATACAGGTTGGCCTCATCTTGCTGTTTGGTGTCTTGTTGGGAGTAGCTCTATTTTTTAAGTGCTATATGAAGCAAATTGACCAGATTTGATTCCAGCCGCAGCCAGTCAGATTAATCAGAGTGAACAGTGGAATGGTGTACTAATGGGAAAGTTGTCAAAAGCCAAGATAGTGTAGGAAGGAGGTTTGGATCTGTTGGGAGACAACTCCCCATGGTTCTCTGGCATTTCTGCCTATCTTATGAGTGAGATACTGACTTCCCTTTTTTCCAGACTACCTTTTCAAAGGACTTTGTATAGAAAGCAGCCTTTGAAAATAAAGATATTGTGTCCTTCCAGAGCAAAGGGCGGGCTTGCTTACAGTCTTAGAAATGGTGTTTCCCTCTTGAGCAATGAACAGGCATGTTACCTGTCCAGTAAAATAACAACACTATCTCCCTTTGGAACAAAAGACAGAGATGCTTGCTGCTCTTTCTAAAAGATTCAGGTTCCCAAAGCTTAAGGTTCCTTTCCTGTAAGGCAGACCACTGTGTGTACAAGAGTCATCTGCAGGAAGAAGGGCTTTGCAACTGGTATAAATGCTGACGTTTTGGCTAGTGCTTCTGCTGTGAGTGTTAAACTGTCCTTTGTCTCTGATCAGAAGTCCCATGTCTTCTGAAGTATCCATGAAACCATGGCAGGCTCAGTTGTTAGCTTGCAAGTAGGGTAAAATCTCAGCTCTTGACAATCTCTGTACATTCACTGTCCCACGGCAATAGTATCCTCCCTAAACTACCATATTAAGAAAAATCAAATAACCATTAGTGTAAGGGGAATAGGGCTTATTTGTTTTATTTTTAAATGATCCCCTATGATATAGTTATGTGCCTAAATTAGGAAACGATTACTAAGACACTCTCAATAAATGTAATCTTTCACCACATGTCCTTCCTGCTGAAAATCCTTTGAAATGGGTTTTCTTTCTGGTTTCATTCTGTTTTTAATCCTGCGTAGGTAAACTGGTAATGTTTCATCTTTTAAGTCAATGGTGAAGAATGTCAATAAAACGTGTTTACAAATAATACTTAGGGCTTCATGTTATCTGTTTGGATATAGTAATCATTTCAAAGCCGACAAATGTGATGGCATCTGATAAGTAATAGCTCAACATTTTATATAACTTTTATCTCCTCTGTATGAAACAATCTTGTTATAAAATAAAAAATGTAAATAAATGAGATCTTTTACTTACCTAAAATGTTTGTTTTTTAATACTATAATACATAATCTTTGTGCAAATTCAAATATTATAAAACTGCATTACTTCAAAGACTAAAGACACCCATTAATTCAAAACTCTCAAAAAGCAGCTATCATTAGTAGTTTCCTATTCAAATACTACTATAAATGTATATTTAATAGAAATGCAAGAGTCTACGTGTTGTTTTCGCTTCATTTACCCTGGACCCATTGACATATCAGTACACATAGACATCTCAATCTTTAACAGCTGCAGAGTTGCACAGCATCCCACTACTTTGATATATGGAAATTTCTTATCTAAGTCCTTACTGATGGTGTTTACAGTTGTTTCTACCTGGTTAGCCAACAAAAACAATGCTGCAGTGATTATTCTTGTATTTACAGCCTTCTGTACTTCTAAGAGTATTTCTACTGGATAAATACCCAACCTGAATGACAGGGTTTGCATGACTGCTACTGTTAGGTTAATATGGCCCCTTTATTTATAAATACACAGAAATACCAGGTTATAATTCTGCTCTCACCTTTGTTGCCAAGGATTTGAGTTTTCCCAGTAGCGACTGTTTATTGGAATATACAACTTCCTCTTCATTATCTTCTCCTTCCATGATAGCACAGCTGTCTGCAGCTGGGAGTTCACACTCTTTTGAGTTTGTCGTCATTACTAATTTGGAATATTTGTATTCCAGTCTAAGTAGCGGCAAATAAATAAATAGATAAAGTGGCTGTTTAATATAAATTAATACTTATTTGGGGTGGTCATACACCAGCTAATTAAATCGTCGTGGAGTACAGCTGTTTCACCAACATATTCCCTTCACACATAGCCATAACACTATGTGTTCTCATTAATCTACCGTCTACACACCAATCGTTTCCAGAATTTCAGAGAATCAGTGCAATATAGTTAACGCTATCATACTTATTTTACAGTGATTCAAGTATCCAATTATGAAAAGTTTTTGAAAAACAAAGAGAAAATTAGAGGTCTGAACGCATTTTTTTCATTTATAAATATTTGGGAACTAATTTACTATGCAGTTTTCCAAAGTTTAGTTCGTAGGATGAGAATATTATATAGGCAAGTGATTTGGTCTTTACTATTTCTCTCTATCACTCATTCCTTTCTACTCCCCACCCCAGATATTACAACTGTCCCTAGATAATACAGTAGAGAACTTTCACAGCCCCACTGACATGTAAATCATTTTAAAAGAGCCAAATCATATAATGTATCAATATACAATTGGAAGTTAGACTCAATACTCAACTTCAGATTCTTAAAGTCCTGGAGTATACACTTAGTCTGTTTCTTTGCAAATATCTGCCCACAAGAAATTGAAAAAGAAAAGATGGGGCAAGAAGGCAGCATGATGCCATGAAAAGAAAAACAGACACACAGAGAAAATCTGCCTTCCTTTCTGAGCTCTGCTCCCATCTACCTGAGTAGCCAGGATCCTCTGTTCCTTGTTTTATAAAAACAGTGGATCTAATTCAATTATCTCTAATGTTCTCTGATCTCTCTTCAGATTCTTAAAGTCCTGGAGTATATACTTAGTCTGTTTCTTTGCAAATATCTGCCCACAAGAAATTGAAAAAGAAAAGATGGGGCAAGAAGGCAGCATGATGTCATGAAAAGAAAAACAGACACACAGAGAAAATCTGCCTTCCTTTCTGAGCCCTGCTCCCATCTACCTGAGTAGCCAGGATCCTCTGTTCCTTGTTTTATAAAAACAATGGATCTAATTCAATTATCTCTAATGTTCTCTGATCTCTCTGTTATCAGAACAACAATCATTTCCATTTGCTTTCTTAAAGGCCTTTCCTATAACTCCTTCACTAGGAGAAATTTATTGTGTCTCTGAGAGAAAGTGTTGGATATAATGATTAACTCTAAAATATTCACAACAAAAGAGATTTCTCAGTTCTTATACAGAGGTTACTTACTTCTGATTCTTTTTCCAGAAGTAGCAAGTTAGAGCCACCAGCAAAACAGCTGTAAAAGCTCCCACACCTGCTCCCACTTTTAGCCAAAAGTCAACTGTTTCGCAGGTTGACAACTTTTTCTCAGGCAAAGAAATTCCTTTAATGCACCACTTAGGTTCATTCCACACATATAAGGTTTCCTTTTAAAAAATGACATAAGAAATGAGATTTAGAAGGAGAAGGGTTTTGCTAACCATTATTCACAGTAGGCAGAGAGGATTATTCGGCTTTCATCTAACTGAAGCTCCAAAAAGAGAGGAAAGGGATACAGAAGAGAGAGAATAAGGAAATGATGAATGAAAATGTAACAAAACCATGAATTGTCAGATCAGAAGGCTTGCTTCATGCTGAGGAGGTTGAATAAAAATGACTCCATCTGGATATGTCATTTGAGCTATTTTCTTCAAATTTCTCATGAGTCCTGACTTCTTAAATCATGTTTTTAAATGAAAGCTTAGATTGTTTCATATAACTGACTGGAACGGGTTTCACCCACTCATCATGTAGGTCCATTTCCCCAAAAAGCCTCTCCCCTGAGTGGAAGAGCAGACCCCGGACCCAGGACATGTAAGTGCAGCATGACGGGCAGACTTTGGTGTGGGGTAGGTACACAGACTGCACGCCCCCCTTCCCCTGGCCAAAATAAGGAGGGTGTTATTCTGGGTCATCACTACCCACATGAGGGACCTACTCTCGTCCTCCCAAAGCAGATGACTCAATTTTGCTAGGGCAATGTTTTCAAACTGCTCACTGCAATCAACTAGTAAATAGTAAAATCAATATACTGGGTCTCAACCAGCAATTTTTTTTTAAATAAACAAATAATACAGATTAGAAACAACAATCAGAGTATAGTGCACGGTTCCTTATATATTTCAACATATACAATGACAGGTAGCAATTTGCAAGATGATTATATCCAGTGACATTAAATGACACAAGGCATTACATTTTTTGCTCACTGTGCCTCCCTAAATTTTCTGGTGAATGACGGTCATTTATCAACACCCTAACAGAAGCCTAACACCATAATGTTTAATGTCATACACATGCACCCACTTTTACAGTTGGTCCTGAAGTGAACAATGTGCAGGAGATTCCCATTTACTTTGAGGAAAAATTTCAACAAAGTTTTGGATAAGAACTTTTTAGAAAGGACATTAGTAATTGAAAAATATTTTAGTGTAACATTTTCATTAAACTTAGTGTGAATAAATTACTTTTAAAATGGCTCACATGATTTTTATAAGAAAGATGAGGAATGAGGAGGCATGAGCAAGCTGAACTGCTGCCTCTTCATCTGAAGGGCATTCCAACAAGAAAAATAGACTATGAAAGAGTTTATATGGTTGTATCACATACGCCACACCCAATGCAAATGGCCAGCTGTAATGCCCAAGGACAGTCTTCTAAACAAACCATTAAAACTTCATAATTAAAAAGATATGTACTTATAAACCCCGAATTTTTAAATTTTCCATAAGCTCCTCAAATTGTTAAAGAAAAAATACATCAAGCTGTAGGCAGAATTTCTTAGTCATTCTATAACTTAGCCATTCTATGAATTTCTTAGTCGTTCTATTAATTAGGAAGCTTTATCCCTTCATTAGGCCATGTCTTTGGCAAACAAGAAAATGGCTGACACTGCAGCTGAAAAATTTATTCTTCCAGCATGTAGGGATATTTTGTGAACAGGGTGGGATCAATTTGATGATAAATTTTAAAACTTACCTCTCAGTGATAACACATTATCTCTTCAAATCCCTACTACTGTATAACATTTAGAAGTAATGCTTAGTACGTACTTAGAACCTCGTATAGATTTTTGAGATCCAATTTGATAAGAGCTTTTATCACAAGTCATGTAGCTCTTTTAGTTCATATCAGCTGTATGTGGAGGACTTGTGTGTAAATTTAACTTCATGTGCTTCTGGATTATATGTCTTTACAGAATTGCAAAAGCAGACTCTCAGTCAGCATAAGGTGAAAAATTGTAAAGAATGAAGCAGGCAATAGGATGGAAACGCAGAATTATTAAAGCAATTAAAAGATACTCTTTGCAATATTTTGCAATCATTGTTTTTTTCTATCTTAAGGCTTTGGCATCCAAAGAAATCCACGCTTCTTCACCAACATAATGGAAAACGCAGTGAAAGTTGTCATTCATATTGAAAGCTCACCAAAGAGCAGATTTTTCGAAATATATTATTCAGAGATTGGAGGTGAACATACCCACTTACTGCATCAAACCCATTTGTTCGTTCTTGCAATGGAATACCCTAAGGAAGGACATTTCATATTGTACTAGTTGAAGCTCGATCTAATTTGGCAAATATTTTCAAAATTGACATCTAAGTATAACAGAAGGGCATATTTAACTGATTTTGGTATTTCTCAAAGTAGATTTGGAACTATGGGTGGGGTATGGGGAGAATTACATACCTCAACATGTCAAACACAACAAAGTGTTCCAAAAGGTATTATTCTTAAGGCAAAAACAGACATTTAAAAAGCATCACCTCGCAACTATCTGTTCCTAACATTCTTATAAGATGCTGAACAGAGGTTTTTCAATGAAGACAGTTTGAATGAGATAAAACTAGAGAAACTGTTGTCACCCCACTGTCTTAAACTTCTAATCACTACCTTCCAGAAGAGAAGTATTAAAGAACGTTTGGATAAAAGGTCATTTAGCTTTTCAAAACTCCTGAGTGAAACTTGGTGGCCAAAGAAGGGAATGCACCTTTTATTTTTGATTTACTCTTAAAAAAAGGATTATAAGATAGTAAGCTTAGCATAATTTTAGAGAAAAGATAAATTTCCACTGTAAAGCATAAAAAAATGTATCATTATTATTGGGAGGATTAAAAGGAAACCATTTTTTTTTGTGAGGCTGGAATTTTTATCCTTGACCCACTTAAAACTGTTGAAAAGAAACTGGCTCAACCGTGCCCTCGACGTGTGAGCAGCGTTGTATCTGTGTGCTCTGAGCCAGAATGAGCTATCTACAGGTAAGCACACTTAACTGAATTAAACGTTTCCTAATTTCCTGATTAGTTTGTCTATTTGGAGACTTCTCTATTTTGTATTAAAGTATTAATAAAAACATTTTGTATTGTTATGCCTATACTTTATCATAAAATATGAAAATAAGTATTGCTCCATAAAACAATTTTATTTTTAGGCATATCTCTGTGTGTCTGAGTTTGTGTTTGTGTACTAGGCTTCATGTACAATGTCTTTCTTACTACAGGTTCACTGTCATTCAAGTATGAAAAATACCAATGTAGAGAACAGTTCTCAATATGTTTTTTTTTTTCTTAAAGGTGGACACTACCGCTTCCAAATACGCTGAATGTATGGCTTTGGGTGGGGGGGCATTCAGATTTTTTCTCTCTCTTCAACCCTCCAACCTGCCAACTACCAGCTCCTTAAGACTTTCCTGGAAAGAACAGCTCCCCTCTTCGATCCCCTTACCCAGTGAGCACCCTAGCATATTCCATGCTGACCCAAAAGTCGGTCCTATCCCATCTACCTTCTAGATCTCAGAAATCCCACTGGAATCTCTGATCCTCTGATGCCCATTCTCCAATAGGGTCCCCACCACTGGTACTGATTTATCCTCTCATCTGCGCTTCTTCAATGTCACTTCAATGGAATTTGGAGAGAGTAAAGTGGTAAGTCATCTTCAAAGAGGTAAAGCTTGGGTTTTTATATGGTACTAGTCAAAGCTGGTGCAGGGAAGTGGGTACTCTCAAACACTATTAGTAGAAAAGCAAATTGATGCAACCAAAGCAATTTAGTAACACGTATCAAGAACCTTAAAAATGTCCATCTCCTCGAATCCAATTAATCCCTTTCCAGTAATAAACTCTAAGGAAATAATCAAATGTCTAACAAAGATGTTCATTACAGAGTTATTTACAGAAAGATGGTTTTCAATTTTTTCTTAAATGTCCAACAGGGGAATTATTAAATCCCAAATTGCATATATAATAGCACATTTGTGAATAACTAAAAGTCATGTTTTTTAAAAAATATTTAATGACAAGGGAAGTGTATTAAAGGCATAAAGGAAACAAAAAAAATACAGAGAATAGAATCCCAACTTTACTTTAAAAAACAAGTAAGCAAACAAGGGACTGCAGAGAAAATATAGAGTAGGATCTTGATTTACATATATGGGGGGCGTGCACGTGAGATTCACTCTTTATGTATGCTTCTTGTGGAGAGTAAGTTATATCATCCTCATCTTAATTATACCTATAACTGCATTATATAAACCATATTTGGGTTTAATTTTATCATTTCCTTACACTCTGGGTAAATATCCATGGTCTACAGCTCCCTTGCTATAATTCCTTTTCCCCAATTCCAGTACACATCTTCAGCTACCTCAACATATGGGAGTCTAGGTATCAAACTTGATTTTAAATACATATTAATATCTCATTAAGTTAACTATAAGCTTCAGCCATGCTACTGAATCTCAGTTTCTATGGTGTAAGCAATGCTGGACTAAACAATTATATTTTCAATGACACAGTTTGCTTAGAGAGGTTTGCCCCTTACCTGAAATCCCCTCTTACAGGCACCCTCAATCTCGTGGAAGTCATGCTCTGTGCACAGAGGGCAAGCTTCAGCACTCTCCCACAGGAAATAGAATGTACATCCATCACAGGTACCCGCTGGACACTTGCTGAAATAAAACATGAAAAACAACAAAACCAACAGCTTTTGTAACACATTCAATTGAGTCCAATCAACATTTGAATGCACGCTGCATACATACTGGGAAGCAATGCGTGGATGCTGAGGAAACACATGAAAAATAATCTAAAGGAGATAAAAACCACAACAAAATACCACTTTGCACCTACCAAGATGGTTAGAATCAAAACAACAGATATTAACAAGTGTTGTGAGGATGTGGGGAAATTGGAACCTTCACACACTGCTGATGGGAATATAAAATGGTGCAGCATTGGAGGAATCTGGCAGTTCCACACACAATTAAACATAATTACCATATGATCCAGCAATTCCACTCCTAGGTAAATATCCAAGAGAAATGAAAATACTATGTCCATACAAAAAAACTTGTATATGAATGTTCATAACAGCATTATTCATAATATCCAAAAGGTGGAAACAACCCAAATGTCCACCAGCAGATGAATGGATGAACAAAATGTGGTATATCCATACAATGAAATATTACTTAGCCATGAAAAGGAATGCAGTACTGATACATGCCCCAACTTGGATGAACTTCAAAAATATTATGCTTAGTGACTGAAGCCAACCAAAAATTCCACATATTGTATGGTGTTATTCAGATGAAGGTCCATAACAGGGAACTCGATTTCAACATTTGAAAGTAGGTTAGTGGTTGCTCAGGATCAGGAAAGGGGCTAAGATTTAGAGAGGTAATAGCTAAAGGGTATGGGATTTCTTTGTGAAGTGATGAAAAAGTTCTAGAATTGGCTATGGTGATGGTTGCACATATCTGAATATACAATAACCACTCAACAGTACGCTTTAAATGAGTGAATTTTAATGGTCTGTGAATTATATCTCTATAAAGCTGGGGGTTTTTTAAAGAAACAGGTACAGATAATAAAAAAAAAAAAAAAAAAGCTGCCGGAAAGTTTCTTGGTGAATCCTTACTGATTGAAGCAAGAAACTATTTGGAAAGATTCTAATGGGAATGACTATTTTGTTCATGAATTCATTAAAACCAGAGGAATACTGTTGCCTTAGTTTGCCTACTGCACTTCCCCTAAGTCAAGCTGTGTAAATACAGGGCATTGCCCTGAAAACCTCCTTCAGACCTCAGCTGGTGCAGAGTAGAGGTGTCCTGAAACAACTAATAGCAAAATGATAGACACACAATAATAGAGAGAATCCAAAAACCATCCCTTTTTAAGTTTTAATTTCAAATGCCTTTCTGATAATACGCTACCCAAACCTTTAATTTTCAGTCTACTAGAAAGGTAAAATTTCATACTATCAGTTAACTAAATATATTCTAAGGTACCCTAATATGAACACTGAAACAAATTTACATGCCTGAAAATTGATGCATTTTTACATGTCTATCTTTCTGAAGTGTCCGTGTACTGCAGACTAAGTGGACACGGGTGGGAGGTAAACAAAAGCAATGTTCTGTAGGACATACTTCAGAAACAGAGACCCAGATTGTCAAAGCTAAGAACAATGGTGAAGAGCGACTCTTCAGAAAAATGACTTGACTCTCTTATCTGCCTTAATTTCTCTGTTTGTAAAAAGAGAGTAATAAATATATTCAGACGAAGAAGCAAAGAGAGATTTTTTTTTAAAGGAAAGTACAATAGATGAAAACCATGCCACTTAAAAAATTATTCCTACCCTCTACCTTCCAGATCAGTAAAAGCAACTCAAAATTGCTCTTTTGAAAAAAATTGTGTAATCAATTAGAAAAATTCTTCAAGAACACATTATTTGCATAACAATGCTTTGCAACTTTCAAAATAATTACACTTTTCTGATCAGTTAGCAAAAATTACCAATAGGCTTTCCTGCTCAAGTCTTTCCTCCCTGAATTATTTTCTATTTTATTTTTCCAACACAGAAAAACTTTAAAAGGAGAATAAACTGTTTATATCGGGAAGATGAAAGAGTAAGTATGCTAAAGTTTGAGAAAAAAGAACTCAACAAATGAAAAAAAGGAGAAAATTAATCAAACTGGCAAAAAGCTCTACAGAGAAGACTTGGGTTATGATTCTAACTGGACTTTCAAATGATTCTGTGTTTTTCCGTAAGTGATTCAACCTCCCTCCCCACCATATCACTTTTATAATTTGTCAAAAGCAGAATGTCTGCTATACTGCATTCATAGGGTGGTTATAAAGGATAAAATGAGAGAACAATTTGGTAAAGTTTAAAGCACTGCAAAATATAAAAGACTATTAACAATGCACATCACTTTCTAAAGAACTGGTAGAGCCAAAGAAACAAACAAAAATCAAGACGTTGATATAATTTATAAAGCTGCCATTAGATGTCAAAATACTACAATGATTCAGTGCCTTTCCTTGGCAGACTTCACTTTTTAAAAGAAACTCTTAGGTTAAAAGCAGTTTAGTTTAGAATCAATTCTTTAATTCTTTTAACTCAATGAATCGTTTAAAATGTGGAACATCCAAATTTGATTCTTTGTTATAAACCTAATTTTCACAGTTTGAATCAGGCCTTCCCTGGGAAATAACAAGAATGTATGAAGCAGTAATAATTTCAATAGTGCTTACATATATAAATGAAAATAGAAAAAAATATAAAAGAAAAAAAGTAGTAAGATAGATAAATCTTTTATTGCCAGATATGTGAAATACCTTTCCCCTTGCTGACCTGTGTCACCACCATCTTTTCCTCCCAACCAGCTTTTTACGGGTGTCGCTAATTGTGCTTCTACATGACTTTTGCTCTACGTGATCACCACAGAAACCAATGAGTACATGTTCAAAGAAACGAGACAAAGTTTGTACACTCTGGCATCCTCTGGCACAGGCAATGCTCTCTGACCTCCTGGTGACTCCTTTTGGCTTTGGAAGCTCAGGAAGCTCAGCCTTTCTCTGCCAAGGATGCCTTGTCATTGGCAGAAACCCTTCTTGTGTAGGGTCCATAAAACACCATTGCATCTTGCTCTAATTTTGTTTGCCCTAAGGCTGAAGAGCATCAGTCACTTATGACAGAGTTTGAACATAAGATACTTTGACCTAGAAGTCTTAGATCTATAAAATTTTACCAGTCTCCTGCAAAAATCTCCCTTTCTAAAGGTTCTACCCTCGGTTAACTCGCAAAAGCCAGCATCTGATGAAGACATGGACAAACTATATTTACTGACACTACCTAGTCCCTTTTTTTTTTGGTTTTTTAAAACAGTTTTATTGAGATATAGTTCAAATAGCATACAATTCACAATATAAAAGTGTACAACTCAATGGATTTTAATATATTCACAATATGTGCAACTGTCAGAGTCCATTTTTAAATATTTTCAAAATGAAAATTCTTTATCCATTCATTTGTTGATGGATATTTAGGTTGGTTAGCATACTTGGCTACTGTAAAGAATACTGCCATAAAACATTAGGGTGTAGGTATCTTTTTGAATTAGTATTTTTATTTTCTTCAGATATATATCCAGGAGTGGAACTGCTGGATCATATGGTAGTTCTATTCTTAGTTTTTTGAAGAACCTCCATAATGTTCTCCACAGTGGCTGCATACATTTACCTTCCCACCAACAGCATACTAGGGTTCCCTTTTCTCCATTCTTGCCAACATTTATTCGTGATTTTTTTAATGATGGCCACTCTGACTGGTGTGAGGTGATATCTCACTGTAGTTTTGATTTGCATTTCTCAAATAGTTAGCCATGTTGAGCATGTTCCCTGTGCCTGTTGGCCATCTGTACAACTTCTTTGGAAAAAAATGTCTATACAGGTCTTCCGTCAACTTTTAAATTGTTTTTTTTTTTTTATATTGAGTTATATGAGCTGTTCATATATTGGGGGGATTAACCCCTTATCAGGCATATCACTTGCAAATATTTTCTCCCAGTCAGCAGGCTACCTTTTCACTTTGCTGATGGTTTCCTTGGCTGTGTCAGGCCCCAGGGCTGGGGTGTTCACTGTGTGGCTCAAACAGCTCACTCCTCAGGGAGGATCTCCACGCTTGTGACGTCTCCCTCCTCTTCTGTGTCCCCTCCTAGGGGCACAGGTCCCGACCTGATCGCTTCTCTTCCCTTCCTACTCGACTCCGTGTGGATCTTCCTTTACAGTCCTGGTCAAAGATGACTCCTCTTGCCAGTCTCCAGTCTGTTTTCGGCGAGAACTGCCCCACATGTAGATGTATTTTTGATACGTCCGTAGAGGGAGGTGAGTTCGCGTCCTCCGACTCCTCCATCCTGATCTCCTCCTTCCGTTTCTTGATCATAATAGGTTTTCGTTGTTTTCACTTATGACCACAGTGCTTTCATATGCCTCCTTACTTTTTAATGTTCTAAGAACATGTTTGGCTTTCATCTTTTGAGTTCTATTGCCTTTTTAATTTAACTTACATGAATTTGAAAAATATATTATCTGTCCATAAATGGTGCAGAGAAAAGAAGTAAACAGAGAACTCATTTAACCAATAATTATCCTCTGGCTTTTAATAACTTAAAAGGAATACACAACTGTTTGGGCTTTAACAGTCCTTCCCCAAATACCAACAAAAACACTAGCACCCAATAGATCCAGCGACTTTGATAGACAGACTCTAAATCAGAGCCTGTGAAGAAACCCCTGGTGTGCTCAACCTCTGAACACTATCAGGACAGAATTGTGAAGCACCCCTTTTGTAAGAGACAATCTCCTCAGAAGCTACACTTATAATGAAAATGAATTTGGATTTTGAAGGAGGTTTTCACAAAACGATTTTGGATTCATTTATCAAGTACCCAAGCAATTAAATATGGTCCTAAGTTGTAAGAAAGAGAGGAGGAGGATTTTCCTCTAACTCAGAACATTAATAAAGACGACCCTGTTTGAGGAAAGATGAGTCATTAAAAAGAAGGCACCAATAATTGGCAGATCAGTTGAGCTGTCCCCCGGATAAATGTGCTATTTGCCTCTGTTTAATGTGCTTCTTTGCAAATCTCTGCCTATAAGGAATAGGGGGAAATGACAAGATGAAAGCACGATGGCATGAAAAGAACAACAGACACAGTCAAGAAATCATTCCATCTTGACTGCACCACTCTATAGCTATGCGACCTGGGTCCTCGGTGTTTCCTACTGTATCAAGTAAGTGGGTTTGATTGAAGGATCTCTAATGTACTATGACATCTCCATTACCAGAGTAAACGTGGTTCCCTCTACCTGTTTTCGAATAAGGCTTTTTAAAAACTTTTTCAAACCTTTTTAAAACTTTGCTGTTAAAACTAACAGCAATTTCTCATGTTTTTGAAAGAGCACTTTGGACACGTGCTTAGGTCTAAATTTTTCCTAATGAAGGGAGAATCTTGGATTCCTCTAACCATGTAGGATCATGATTAGGGGTTTGGAAAGCCTTTTAGGCAGAAGCTGGAGAGGCATCTATTTACGGATATTAGTGGTCGACTGTGTTCGCAATTTATTCTTTGGCCAAAGTACAAACTGCAGTAGATAATCTCAGAAGTCCACTCCGACTGTGATTTCATCTGCCACAGACATCATGCTGTTAAGTTTTAATTGAAAATGTCTCACACCCTCCAGACACTTTGTGGAATTAGAAACCAACTGCATTTGCCAGACCAAACAGACAGACTGGTGTTTTCAACTGCTGTTTAGTAGGCGGCCCAGAATATTTGCCGTTCCTTCTGCACTGCATGTGAGATGCACGGCGATCACACAGTTCCCTTTTTCTCCTGCCCCTTTCACTTTCTGTAAAGACATTCTCAATGATATTTTCCCTGGTCACCAAGACACAGAGCCCCGGCGAACATTACTACTGCTAAAGTCGCCTTTGCCTGGTTTGCCAAGATTCTTGGCCAAGAGAGAATTCCAGGGGATGGCATCCCTTCCGAACTGCCAAGGACTCCTATAGTGACTTCCTGGTCAGCACATGAGACTTCCGCAAGGCAACTGCCTGGTTAGCACCTTTCTTTCTCTCCTGGAGAACTTAAAGCTCAAAAAAGAAAGATGCAAATTAAGTCCTCTTCAAAAGTAACCTAAGTAAATTTGGCTCTGTTAACATTTCTTTACTGTTAGTAGGAAATCTTTATTCAGCCCTACAGCTTAAAGAAAAAAAAAAAATTCTAATTATTTCCGGACAAGCTGCTGTTTCTCAAGTTCTGATCCTGATCCCAGAGCTCCCCCTTGTGCCCTGACGGAAATCGATTCAAGAAAGAACGAAAAAAGTGAGAGAGTGGCATGGACATATATACACTACCAAACGTAAAATAGCTAGTGGGAAGCAGCCTCATAGCACAGGGAGATCAGCTCGGTGCTTTGTGACCACCTAGAGGGGTGGGATAGGGAGGGTGGGAGGGAGGGAGACACAAGAAGGAAGAGATATGGGAACATATGTATACGTATAGCTGATTCACTTTGTTGTAAAGCAGAAACTAACACACCATTGTAAAGCAATTATACTCCAATAAAGATGTTTAAAAAAGAAAAGAAAAAAAAGAACGAAAGGCCAGCACATCTAGCTTGTGGGGTTGAAAGCATTCCCTAGAGCCATGGTCCTCAGACTTCAGTGTGCGTCATAATTATAACCAGAGTTTCATCAAAATATGGGTGAAGGCATCCACCCTGTAGACCACGACCTCTTAATTTAGCTTTTCAGAAAACTAAAATGCAAAACAACATGTGAGAATCTATGTCAGAAAACAAAAAAGTCAAATCTCCAAAATGGGGGTTAAGACCAATGGTTCTCAAATTTTAATATGTATCAGAATTGTCTAGTGTTTTTATAAATATTCCTGTTCCAAACACTCGGAAATTCTTTAGGTTTCAGGGAAGGCCTAGAAATCAGTTTTAAAATAGACACCCCACTCTGATGCTTTTGCAAAAATGTCCCTATAAAAGGGTTTCATCTTCAAGGAATTCATGGAAAAGACTCTGACAAGCACAGGTTCCTGGTAACTGACTGTACTGCTGAACTGAATGAATAAGCATTTTCAGAACTCTAGTGGAAAACTGATGAATTCATAAAAGTGCTAACAAAAGATCAAGATAAAAAAAAAAATTAATTACATGGGACTGAGTGAACTGATGAGGATGATTATAATTTTTGTGACTTTCTGTTTGAATAAAAAAAAAGCGTAAGCTAAAGTATTAAAATGATTGATTGTTTTAAATAAATAAATAAGAATACATTTTAAAATTAAAAAAGAAAAAAAAATAGACACCCCAAGGTATTCTGCTGCATACGATCTTGGGAAACCCTTGCAAGGACAGTCAAGTAGAAAAAACTGCCTGAGGTCAAAGGAGGAACTTAACTTTTCCTCTCCTCACAAGGAAAAAAATTAGTTTCTAGATGCCATCATTTAACATCATGAGACTATTACTTTCTTATGATGTTAAAACATCAGAATCCACCTTGGGAGAGTTAGAGTGATACATTTTCTAAAGGACAGAGTTAGTCTTCAGTAACATTATCTGCTTAAGTCACAGAGGCTCCTGGAGGAGGCTTGAGAAGTCATCCAGGTGGACTCCAGAGAAGTGAGTTGCTAGGTCCGAGAAAGGACCTCAGAAGTGCTATAGTAAATAAAACAAGCCTCTGAACTCGAAGTCATATGGTGGGATATCAGAGCGTAGTGAAAGAATCTCTGGATACACCTTCTCCTAAAGAAAGTGTGCTTGCTGCCGGCACTCCAGCGTGAACACCGGCACAGGGATTCTCCACCACACGACGCCCTTGAGCACCAGGCTCCCTCTGTTTCTTTCACTGATGTCCATTACCTTTCATTATGTACTGTGCTCATCACATTCTTCTCTCACCTTGAAAAGGTGAGAAAAATTAATACATACATCTACGAGAACCAGAGTAACAGCGTTGGTAAGAGGTGAATGCTACCATGCCTTTATGCACAGAAATGAGCCCCAAATACTATGTTATCACTGTAATTATTTTTAAGATGCCCAAGTAACGGGAGCAATGCTTAGACCACTGATTTCCAATCCTGATGTAACATACGCGGGATAGCTTAAAATCTCACAAAAGGTTACGGTGAAACTATCAAAAACAAAATTAAGTCAATCATTTTTTTAAAGATAAATTTTTGCTAGCTTGATGGAGAAAAATGTGCAAATCAAATTATAATCCAAAGGTACCTTAACCCTAAAAAGATTAGAAATAAATAATCTACATACTACTAAACAATGAATAACTATAAAAAATAAAAATCAGGAGACATTTAAGCTTCACTCATGCCATGAAAACAGTCTTTAAGTTTACAGGTTTGAGTCCATGAAATTGCTTCTTTTCTCCTACTGTTCCCACCCAAAGTGGCTGTATTAATCAGATCTAGACTGTGGACACCTGTTGCCTCGATGCCAATCAGTTAAATGAACTGTGTTATGTATTGTAGAGGTCAGACTCTACCTTGGTGATTTCGCCACCAGTGATCAGAGAATTGAAGAGTTGGAAATGCATCTAACCTGACCCTCATCCCCTTAGAGAGAAAGAAACTATGGTGCACAGGTTAGACTGCTGAATCTAAAATCTAGATTCTAGATCACCCAGATGGTCCATTGCTGGTGAAGAACTATAATCCAGGGAAGTTCCTAATCCAGCTCTCAAGAAAGTAAGAGGCTAGATAGTAAGACTCAATCCAAGGATACAAACAATATAGTTATATATTACTTAAATAATTTTCAAGACAATTAGACACTCAGGCAAACCAGACGAGAATATGTCATTGAGGAGACCGGGAATTGTTGAGATTGGCAAGGGCCTATACCTCTTAACAGGCACCCAGCACGTCTGTACAACAAAAATCTACAGATTCTTTGTTCCCTTTCTGCTTTATATCCATAGAGAACGTGTTTTAAAATAGTAAGATTCTGGAGAGTTTTTCTTCCTAATAAATACAAATATGGAAGAATCATATAGAAATAAGACTACCTGGGTACTGAAATGGTTCCAGCTCCCGGTTTAGCAGGATTACACCTCATTTTCACAGCAGTTGATCGGCCTTTAACACAAGAGGTTGTAGTTGTAGAAGACCTATTGGAAGGGAAATGCTATTTCACAAAACAGATATGACACACATTTCAAAGACAAAAATATCCCATGTATAATTGCTCCTATGCTGTATGAATAAACGAGAAAATGTATCAAAGTTCGCTAATGTAGAATTTTAATACATATTGAGTTCATTTACTTTCACTGCCTATGAAAAGCTGACTGCTCCCCAGGTAAAGTCATATGCTATCATCAAAGGATTTAAAGCTATTGTAATTATAATCAAAATTAGAATCAAAAGAATTTTTTAAGAGATGAGAGGTCATAGCGACTTAGGCTGATGTTTTGATGTGTGAATTACAAACAACTACTGCCTAGACAATGAAGTAGAGTCTCTTTATTGCCTAATTTAGAAGATTATATATATGAGAAAAATTACATAATGCTTTCTAAATATTCCCTGTTTCCTATTTTTTACTAAGTCTTTCACTTACGAACCAATTACTGACTATCTAGGTATAAGCTACTATGCTAGGCACCCTGAAGTGATGTCCTTATGATTAAAAAAACAGTCAAGAGAAGCAGCATGTTCACTCACTTATAAAAGAAATGCACATCTGGTATTTGGCTTGGTGAAACTGGGAACATATCTTCTTTTATATTAATATTTTGCAATGTGGTTTCAACTGTCACTCCTAGACGAGAATAAAAAAGAAACTATTAAGCAATATGGGAAAATGAGGCTTATTTAGTCTCTGTATATCTAAACAGAAAATAGCTTTACTTTGATGCTGTCATTTTACCAGAAATATCCTCTTAAATTAATGCATTCTTGGTAAGAACAATAAACTTCACAAAGTTTCTAGAGAAGGAAATAAAAGATTCTACTCCCTAGTTTTGCAATTTTGCTTAAGTCACTTCGCTTCCCTGATTCTTATGTCTTGAATTTGTAAAATGCATGCAATAATTTAGATGATCTTCACCGTCCCTTCTAGTTCTAACATTTCAACAATCTACTATTATCATTCTCAGCCTCTTGTGAGTTGTGTCAAATGAGCTGGGCTACTTTGCTAGTGCAGCTTTTCATTCATTCACATTCATTATAGACACAACTGACAAAACAAAATTTTTTGTGCCCTAATAATTTCCAGAAAAAAAACTCCAAAATTTGTTTAATCTAGGAGTAAGGCATTCCTCACCCATCCACCCCAGGCAAAAATGATAGCAGAGCCAAAATGCAAGCAATAACAGCAACCTTTGTTCTAACAGAGTTCTGATGCTGAGCACAAACTCAGTACCTGTCCTTGGTGCTGGAAATGATAGTTAAATTCCCCTGTAGTCTCTCACAATGGTTCTCAAATCTGGCTGCAGATTAGAATCATCTAAGAAGCTTGTTACATTGTTAGATTATCATATGCCTTGTTAGATCCCTAATCCCTACCCCAGATAGTTTAATGAACTTGATCCTTAGGAATTACTAATTAGGGACCTGAATTATTCTTAAAGCTTCCCTAAACTTTCTAGACTCGGAAAGACAGGAGGGACAGATGGGGAATAAAACTCAGCACATTCACTCTTGCTGTTTGTCACCAGATTACTTCCGGTATGAGAAGAGATGATGAAAACTGGTGGCAGATATTATGATTTAGGTTTATATTGTGTTTGTTTACTCTTCTTTTGTTCACAGTTTTGGGAGTTTATTATTATTTTGCTTCATAAACTCCTAGAGAATCTGATGAAAGGCACAGGCTCTCAGAAAACAACATATCACACAAATTAATACATAAATTCAGAAGCTTCTTGTATTCCCTGAGAATGATCAAAAGACCTCACTCGCAGGGGCTTTTTAACCATGTTATAAAGTGATGGTTTAGAATTACCCGTAGGTTTTAATCATCGATGGTGAGCACCAATGCAATGACAAGTTATCAGTACCATAATTTTAGAACAAATGCATGCATGCATATACGAACCAAATTAAACTTACCTAAAAATGTATCTGCCAGAATGATGGATTGTGATGATAAGGCTGCTCGGAAGCCCTTACTTTCAGAAGGAATAATAGTTGACTGACATACAAATGCTCCTACCAAATTCGTGTAATCATCTGACCCTGCCACCACTTCCTTTACTGTGAAGTCTGTTATATTGTTGGTGCAGAGAGCCAGCTTCTTCCCCTAGGGAAATAAAGTCATAAAGAGGTTTCACTGACGGTCAGTCTCTAAACTGGATCCCAGCTAGCTAGTAATTCTAGCAGAGCACTGGCCCTCTCCTCATCACAATTCTGATTTAATTGATCGGGTGTGGGCCCAGGCGCCAAGTACTTTTTAAAAGCTCTTGAGACAATTCCAATGTTCAACCGGGGTTGAACTGAAGTTATAATGAAGTGATCATGAGAGTCACTGAAGTTATAATGAATACAGTAATTCAAGGCTGCACTGCTCCCCCAACTACAGGCATCATTTGTGCTGGATGAAAGCCATCTGACTTAAGGGAATATAAGTCATCTGTGAAATCTTCAATTCTTAGGACAACAGTGCGCGTAAAGAAACCAGAAAACTGCTGGTGAAGGTTTTAATGCCAAGAAAAAGGACTTGCTCTTCCTTCTCCTGTATAGGCCTGTGTGTGGCAGAAAAGTAATGTCAAGGCTGAAAAAGAAAACATAAAAGCCTAGGACAACAACTGAAGAGTTGGTCACTACAAGTGTCTTTATTCACCTACTCTTAGACTCAATGACGTGGATCCGCTCAAGTACACACTATGTTGAAGGGAATACAGGAGCTTACTTTTTTAATCATTTGGAGGGTAGTGAGAAGATATAATTTATAAAATGGTTTGACTCTTATTTTTTTTAACATGGTATGTCTAAATATACTACAGTCCCACGGCAAAGGACTATACCTTACTCTACAATTTCTATGAAGAAATATATAATGAAAAACAGAAACACTGTTTTATTGGTCTCAGATGTAGAGTGTGCACAGATGGGCACAAAGAAAAGAACAAAGATTTCTCTTCCTTAATGCAGCGAGCAATCCTAACCTATAAAATGTTCTCCCTCCACCAAGTCTGCTCACCACATTACAGGTGCAACATATTGTTACGAAGCTTAAATTAAACTCTTGACGCCAGACAAGAGAAGAACAAGGAAAAAGAGCAGAGAGACACTACTGAGGAAAAGAAGAGGAAAACAACAGTAAGAGGAAAGGAATGCGAATAAAGAGGAAAAAAGGAGAAGAGAGAAGAGGAAAGCAAAGACAGTGGTAACACAGGAATGAGACTGAGAAGAAGTGTGATATACAGTGGAATTAATCTTATTCACTGCTTTATACAGCATTTAACCCAACAGGCATTTAATTTTTTTTTTTTTATTGAGTGAACCGAGTGACTGATCAATCGGGTGAGTGTGCTGGATCACCCCATGTAAAATCAGGACAGGACAAATGTCATACCATGTAAAATGTATAGATCTTTTCGTTTGAGAACTTCTGTAGCCATGAGACGTCTTTTTATTTCCCTTGCACAACCTTTGGCACAGCATCTCATAACAGAGACCATTAGAGACATAGGAGTTAAAACGGAAAGGGAGGGGCTCCCCTGGTGGCGCAGTGGTTAAGAATCCGCCTGCTAATGCAGGGGACACGGGTTCGAGCCCTGGTCCGGGAAGATCCCGCATGCCGCGGAGCAACTAAGCCCGTGAGCCACAACTACTGAGCCTGTGCTCTAGAGCCCGCGAGCCACTCGCCGCAACTAGAGAGAGCCCACGTGCAGCAACAAAGACCCAATGCAGCCAAAAATAAATAAATAAATAAATTTATTTAAAAAAAAACGGAAAGGGACACGGAGGAAAGGCCTTAGTATATTTTCACCTTTGCTAACGGGGAATACACACACATACACCCCAACCCCGACCTTCTATGGCCACAAAAATATTGGACACGCAGTCCTGTAACTCTCCCATTACCAGTATCCATTCACGTTCTGCTTCTTCCCAAAGAAAATTAAATCCCATTATTTATTAGCAGAGGCTACCTCATCAACTGGCACTTGTCCCCTGCTTACGTCCTTTTTATTTTTGGACAAACTTCCTTTGTAAAGTCCTTTCTTTTTAAAACACAAACTTGACCATATAAGCAACAGTCAGACTTTCTCAAACCTTAACTTCCTGCCTAAAAAATAGGTGGGATTGACAAGCCTGACCCACTTTTACAAAAATGAAAGATCCTCAAAGCCCTTGCTCCATAGCTCCAAGCTTTGGGGGTTCAACTGACTGGATAGGTGCTTTGATGGACTGAGAACCAGACAAGGTTGCCCCTGGTGGAGAAAACGTTGGTGGTGCCAACGTGCTAGGAAGCAACAGAGGATTTAAGCCGTCAAAGCTCAGTTTCTGACATTTTGTTGTTAGTTTCCATAGAGATTTTATTGGTCCATCAACACAGAAAATAACTCAGTCAGAGCTGAAACATAGCTCCGTCTCACCCCGCCAGCCAGAACTCACCTCATGCCCACATAAACTGATATTGAAGAAATGGAAGTATTTTGTTCCTTTGGAGGTAAAGCTGGGACCATTCATTAAGGAGCCCACACTGCTGAGGTTGCTGAAGTCATAGTGCAAACTCTGATTTTCTTTTTCGTGGTAGAAAAAGCAGTCACTGTAGCAAACTGAGTGGTCCTTTGATTAAAAATTAAGAAATGTAAAAAACAAAACAAAGTAAAAACAACACGGCAGGAAAGAAAGCATTAGCTGCTATGAAAAAATGTGTTTCCAGGAAGTTCTAGGTTTAAAAACTATTTCAGTAATTTTGTCTTAGTTATGGTATATTTTACCACACTAATATAGAAAATTTCTAAACTCTAGATTTCTCTAGGCAAAGTTCAGAAGTGTTAGCATTTTTTAACAGAGTAAAGTTATTCTAAGATTAGTTTCTTATAGAAAGGTATTTTAATAAATAGCTAAAATGTCCTGCTATGCCAGTTTAAACAGACATTAAACTATTTTTTCCTTCACTCATAATATAGCATCAATCTTGACCCTTAAAATGTTATGAGATATTCTTGCTGTTCTCCATATACACCTACAGCCTACATATAGTGAGGTACCTTACTTGCTCTACCTTAATGGAATACACAAGAAATCAGTTTTAATATTTTTGGAAAGCATTCTTATTTGGATGCTCTTCTTGATATTTTATACCCCCAGTAATTAGCACTTTCATGGCACATATTAAGTGCTCAATGGATGTAAGATGAGGTAAAATAAGAAAGGGAATGAAAAAAGCCATTCAAAAATTAAAATATCAACTTCATAGTTCCTGGAGAAACATTAAGAGGAACCTTTGAGTTTGTCTATTAAAATATGCTTTCCTGGGGATCACTGAAATACAGACCCACTTACCTGAGTGCTTCTACTCCCAGGCCCACATAGAATACAAGCCTCCTTGCCATAGACCTGACGTACGGACAGGTAGGTGTCAGGTGGACACTCCTTGCACTGGTTGGTTTCTTTCTCAATGTAGTGGCCTGGGGGGCAGGGGACACACGATGAGCCCAACTGTTCAGAACCGAGGGCACAGGCACGGCATGAGGACGCCACCCCATCAACTGCATTAGTGGCAGTGATAGAATAAATCTTCACCATGTCATTGATGAACCGTCTATTCTAAAAAGAGAGCAGAAAGTAATGACTTCTGCCTTGGCGCTTAGTTGTACAACCAGATTGTTTTATGTTCGTATCACCAAAATAACTAAGCAAAGTGTCCCAGCCAGTGGATTAATAGTATTCCTTTTTGGTACTTTTTTAAAATATATATATATATATATATATATAGTAAATCTTAACACTAGAAACTCATTTCCACAGTAATGGAGTTCCAGGAACTTTGCCATGAAATTATGAAATTATGTCATAATGGGTACAAATTCAGGCATATGTATAGACTTGATGTCTGGAAAAACCAATATGATTTAACAAAAGAGCAACCTTATCTCACATCACTGTTTATTCAGACATAAGCCTAAACGTCATGATACAATATGTTGTTTGCAGTGTGGCAATGTGGAAAAGACTTGGACCAGGGATTAAAAAGTCCTCACCCAAACACTAACTGTGTGATAGTGATGCAATCACATCACTTCTTTGGGCTTTTTTCCTCCCTCTCTAGCACGTTCCTTAACCAACATACTCTGATTTCTACTGGATGCATAACAGAGAGTAAAAACCTGGGTCTTACTATACTTTTCTTTCTTGTGACACTGAGTCAGTTAAGGTCTAGTTTTCATCAAGCAGTGAGCACGCACCACTGCCATCAGTAGAGAGCCGCTCCTTAATGCTTTCTGTCTGGGGCAAAGACAAAAGGGAGGCAAGGAAGCCTTCCACAGCGTGTTCACGCCCCACAAGGTGGGAATCTGAGCACGCATAACGAGCAACTGGAGTCAAGTGAAACCTGGGGAATGGGTTCCCCAGTGAAAACCTGAAGAGAAAAGAGAAAATGCCCTACATTTGCCACCACAATGTTAAGGCAGCGTCTTAAACTGTGATTTACCTTGTTCTCACCCTGGGAAGGTCACAGCAATGGAGATCCACAATAACATGTAATTGAAGCACATAATGGAAAATACTTAGGGGAGGATTAAGGTCTATTCTACCAGGGAAAGTAAAAGAGAATAGTTCTGTGTGTTAACCCAACACTGTACATACACACTCTCCAAGCTATAAAAGGAGACAGTCATTACTGTAATGAAGTAATAAACCAACATCAGATAATGCCTCCTGGACAAATGTCAGATCATTCAGACGAAGGGGAAGAAAGTCACCACCTTCCCAAAGTCTCAGAAAGCTTTAAAAGTAAGTTTTTAAATAACTACAAAATAAGATTTTCTTTCTCTTAAGCTTTTACCAACTATATTTGTTCAAAGTGTAGAACAATTCAAAGACACATTGTGTTATTCCATTTCATACATTCTTGCTCTCAAAACACAAACCAAAAACAAATACCATTTTTATACCAATCTACTCCATAACCAAATGAATGATTCTACATCAGTAAAAAGCTAAGCCTTTGAGTGATTCTACATCAGTAAAAACCTAAGCCTTTTCCTCCAGGAGATTTGAGTGATCACTTTGTACAAATCTCCACAGGGAGAATCATCTTTGTGGCTTTTCTTTTTTTTTTTAAGTGCTTGGAACTTACATCTTGACCCTGATTGGTCCTCTGAAATGCCCACGTAAATGTAAATGTGGCATTCTTGAAGATGACATGGGTGTAAGCTTGTTTTTCTTTGGTTCCACCCCATGATTCGACCACGTTGGTACTTTTTCTATTAATATCCTAAAATATAGTAGAAAAAATACATACAAAAAAGCACCAACTCAGGATTAATATACATGTATATACATTACAATCATATGTTTGTATTTACAGTAAACCCTACAGCATTCAGGAATATTTATCTGCAGAGCATGTAACCCTAAAACCCTCAAAAACTTCCCTTCAAGTCTACACAAGCACTTACTAGCTTAGTAATTACAATGTATCAACCACGTCGCCAATATAACATGAAAGAGGTCTCAAATCATAGTTATGTTTAAGGAATTTTTCTGTTGGAGGGAGGGGTGGTGTGTGTGTGTGTATGTGTATGACTCCAGCTTAGGAAATATATGCAGAAAGGGAAACATAATTCCTCCAACTTCTGACAGTAAACTTCTAGGATCCTCATAAAATGACAAGAATTTCTTTCCATCTTTTATCTTTTCCCTTGAGGGATTCTGATAGGCGGCTCTTACACAGGAACTCTAAATTCTCCCTGAATTATACTTGCAATTTCCAGTGCAGATTAACTAGAATGTTATTTTATGTTCATGCAATCTTCTTTTGCTTACACCTGAATTCCAAAAAGATTAATTTGTGTAACATTTTATTTCTGATTTCCTTAGTTAAATTCAATATTTAGACTATTATATAAATGTGCGACATTCCACCAATATTATGTCATTAACATGGTCAGAAAGCAAATGCAATAAGTAAAGCAAATAATGTAATACACATCTAATTTATTGGAAGTGAAAAACCAAGACTAACTCTGAATTTTCTAATTACTCTTCCCTGCAGAAACCCTAAGAGATGACTTAGGAATCTGGATAGGTTTTTGTTAGTTATCCGAGATGTTCATAATACAGTGGCATGGCTCAAGACATGTCTCTTTCTTTCTATGATATAAACGCTGACGACAAGCATGTTATAAAGTAATCAGATATGCTATAAAGATATGCGTCTTGAGTTCACACCACAAGTAGGAACAACAGAGTATGCCTGTCATACATTACAGAATTCCCCACATTACCAAACAACCAAATAATCACACATGCCACTTCCTAAATGGAGCTCATAATATACAGACAATGCTTTGCTGAACACTTTCTGGATGTTTATTCCCATAATAAATGGAACATACTGCATTACTGCAAATAATACCACCTTACCTTTGTAAAACACTACATGATTTTGAAAGCATTTTGATGTGTTATTTAGGTGATGATATCTCAAAAATTGCTGTGCAGGAATCAAATCACAGAGTAAAGAAAACTAACGGATCCAGCTATGAGCAAAAAACTCTTAAGACTGATTTACCAAAATAAATATCTATGATCCCTAACCTCAGGAATGCTAGATCAACAGAGAGAGACAAATATATGAATACATTCACGTAATTAAAGTAGGGTTTTCTCAAAGGGTTTTAGGAGCACACTGGAGAGAGTGGTTAACTTTACTTAAAGGAATAAGAGAAAGCTTCCCAGAAAAGGTGAGGTTTGAGCTGCCCTCGAAGTATGAACGGGAGTTCACCAGACAAAAGAGCAAAATGAAGCAAGTCATTCTAGCTTAGAGTGTGCCAAGGCATGAGAAGTGAACAACTACAGAGTGTTCCGCTAACAAATTCAGGGTGTCTAAAGAGGGGTGAGTAGTAACAGCAGTTTGGTAACAGAGGCTGAGCAAAGAGTACAAAAAGCCATACAGATGCCATGCTAAGGAATTTTAAGTGTGTTCATAGGCTATTGGTTCTCAAACTTTACTGCATATCAGAACCAACCTCAAGGCTTGCTAAAATACAGAATGCTGGGCCCTATCACCAGAGTGTCTCATTAAGACTAGGAAGGGGCTCAGAAATGTGCATTTCTAACAAGTTTCCAGACGATGCCGGTCCAGGAACCACACTTTGAGAACCACTGCCACAGGCAATAAAAAGTCACTAAGGGTGAGGGGGTAGATTTGTTGTGGCTGCTTCTACTATTGTTTTTATGTTTATAAAGATAAGTTTGACAACAGCATTTATGAGAGGATGGGGATGAGAAGAATAGATAGAGACTACTGCTGAGAGATAATGGGAGGCTGAATTGTCAGTAATGGCACTCAGTATGAAGAGGAACCAATACATTGAAGAAATAAGGAGGGAGAGCTAAGAGAACTGAAGACTTCTTGGTTATTTGTGGTGTCATAGATAGATGTGTTGAAGATTATTCATCTTCTTTGACTACCACCAAGTCCTTTTTTTTTTTTTCAGAACGAAATAGTCTGCCTTCATTTAAGCTATTAGTAATCATGAATAAATATTTAAATCTCCATATAGCTTGTATATCATGGAGGAAACTGTTAATGGACTGTTAACTACCTACTAAAGGATTGTTGGAAAAAAGCTAAAACAAATCATGTCTATGAAGTCACCACTTAATTATAACATTAAAGTCTTAGCCAACAACCTTCTAACACCTCCCTGGGGTCTTAAGTAAATCCTGTGTTACTACTTTTTCTCAAGCTATTAGTTGAGATTTACAGGACATCTAGGAAAAAATGGGGAAAATTATGACATGTACATAGTAAAATCCTTTGTCTACATTTATTTACTTAACAAGGAAGAGTGTTATTTTTCCCAAAGCTCTCCACCTCCACTGTTTTGTGCCCTCACTTATTAATACATGCTTTTCCCTCCTGATGGTTTGAATTGCTGAATGGTTACTAGGGGAGAATTTTCACTCTGCTGGCGGCATATTTTTTTGAAGGAATTTTCTACGGGATTAATATTTCCTGGCTTCTGTCTGTCACCCAGGCCCCGTCACTCAGTTCTCTCCATAAGGAATGAACACTTTCTTTGTGGACTTCACCACACAATGTTTAATGAGTTCCTCAGATATCTTATAATGTTTTTGGAAGACCCTAAAAATGGGAAGAAAAATGGGATTCTTATCGCAATTTGTATAAATAGGGTCACACTTGAAAGAGAATGCTAAGCCTGGAAATCCACCTCTGAGAGCCCCTCTTCCACTTACCACCATGAAGTACAGAATACAGTCGGCTGAACAGAGAGTCTCAAATACAAATGTTATTCTTCCCAGTTCAGAACCCATGGCTCCCGTCATCGATGTCGGTGGTCTATTTAACAGATTAAAATTGCAATATTTACAGCATGTTCTGAATACAATCTGGAAAAAGTTAAGTCACTTTTGTCATTAAGCTGAAAGCCACGCTCTTCTCTCCTCTCCGTGCAGTCTACTGCTGCACGGAGTCTACAGAACCATGGTAATATGCTCAGATCTCCTGGTGTAAATGCTGCCACCCAGCCTACAGCAAGAAAAAGACTCCTGCTGGGCAACTCAACATGGGGGACTAAAAGGATTAAACAATTTGTAACATACCACTTTACAGACAGAACTGCGAGCAAAACAAATAAATAAACCAAAAGATTCTCCTGCAAATGACTTAGACTAAGATCTCTGAATTAAGCATCCAAGAGTCACGGTTTTTGTAATATTTGGATAGAGTATTTTTAAAAACTTTGGCTTCATCTAACTAATATACAATTAACGGTTATAGTTTCTATAGATATTCTTAAATATAATTACATTATCCTACACAGCTTGTTATTTGCTATGTACATCACAATATTAATATATTGTATAAAGGCAGCCCTACTTCATCTATTTCTGTAGGGAAACAGGCATGAGGATTCCTACAGAAGGGAATCAGAATTGGTTTTCCTTACTTAAATCCTGGGATATGCAAGTTTAAGATCAGGTAATCATTATCGGAACCTCCAGCCCCACTCTGGATATGATCTCCAGCCACCTCCCAACCTAGAAATGATAAAGGTTATCTTTGTCAGTAAAAATTCCAGTAATGATTTCCAACAATCTTTTAATATAAGGCCACAAAAAAGAATACCCAATTTTAGATTGCAGTTGCAAACTGCATGCAGGGGTAGACTCCTAGATACCAATGAAAACGTTGCATATGATTCTCCAGGAAGAATCAAGTAATGCGTATTTTTGCATCAAAGGTATTTAAGGGTCAAATTAACAACAGTTTTCTCAATGAGGCATGATTTTTTTTTTAACTAGAACAGACGGTCTTTATCCATTTCAATATACTAAGATGAAAACATCCTAGTCTTCAGGTAACCAATGGGAAATAGAAACTTCAAATTACTTAACGAAGATGCGGGGTCTGGAGCTCTTTCTTAGAGTTTGTTGTACTGTTGTTCCCTAATTTAACCCCTGTTCTGCATTCACTCACTTATGCACTCACTGAACTGGCTTTCACTGAATGCCACGAACCATGACCTACTTTAGGGACAGAAAGACAAGACTGGGTCCACCCTCACTATGGAATCAGTAGACTATGAGAGACATAGCTAATAACTGTTAACAGTAGGAGGTAATAGAGATGCACATAAAAGGTGACGTGAGGTCTGTCTTCTGCAGAGAAACAATCAGCACGCCATGGGCTGAAATGGCCACCATGAAATGAGGACAGGAGATGCAACCCTCACACACCATCCAGCAAGGTTATTAACTAGTGGCAATGCTTAACATGGACACGTGTACCTCCAAAAGAAAATGTCAACATCTGCTACTTTAACAGGTATAAGAGAGAAACTGGGAAAGAGATTAATATCAGTGCTGTACTGGTGATGTGGCAATTTTCGAAATGTTAGCATCAGCAGTTCATAGAAAGGTGATATGTTGAATATACATAAATCAAGCTAGTTCGAAAAACGGTTATGTACGAAGCTACCTGAGTAAGAGAGAGATGCCAATTGTTTTGCTCTCTAAAGGTTCATGTGGTTGAAAAGAGAGATAAGCAGCTATCACTTCCTAATGCTAAGAGCAGAACAGCCACAAAACAGCCTGACCCAGTGGGACACCAGGCCCTTGACTGCAGTGTAAGTCATGTGAGAGGCAGTTAAGCGTAGAGAGACTGAAAACTTGTGGTGTGGGTCACAGGGAGAGGGATATTCCCACGTGGAGGAATTCTACACCAAGAAAGAGGGGATTTACGGATGTTTCTCTAAGATCATTTCCTAGTGTTCAGCTGGCATGCGGAGCAATGGAATAGCAGAGAAGGCCAAAGAAAAGAAAGGAGTACATGGATGAGAAGCATGGAGGTTTGGAGGGGACCAACATCCTTGCAAGAGGAAACAAATATTTCTCATGTTTGAACATTGCCTGTTGCTGCAGGTTTTACTGTATCCCCTCCCAAGAAACATATACTGACGTTCTAATCCCCAGTACACATGAATGGACCTTATTTGGAAATAGAGTCTTGGCAGATATAATCAAGTTAAGATGAGGTCTTTAGGGTGAGCCTTAATCCAATATGACTGGTGTCCTTATGAGGAGAGGTTTAGACAGACACACAGGAAGAACACCGTGTAAAGACACAGAGACACAAGGAAAAGATGTTCACGTGAAGACAGAGGCAGAGACGGGCTACACTGCCACAAGCCACGGAGTGCCTGGAGCTACTAGAAGTTAGGAGACGCGAGGAAGGGTCTTCCTACAGAGGCTCTGCTTCTGAAGGAACACGACCCTGCCCATACCCGCTTTTCAAACTTCTAGTCTCTGGAAAGTGAGAGGGTAAATTTCTGTTGTTTTAAACCGCCCAGTTTGTGATACATTGTTGCAGCACCTTTGTCTTTTGCTTTATCCCTCAGAATGAATCCCACATTTTCCATGTTTCTATACACAATTTCTATTTTTTTAATAAATTTATTTATTTTAGTTATTTATTTTTGGCTGCATTGGGTCTTCGTTGCTGCGCGCAGGCTTTTCTCTAGTTGCAGCAAACGGGGGCTACTCTTCATTACAGTGTGCAGGCTTCTCATTGCAGTGGCTTCTCTTGTTGCGGAGCACGGGCTCTAGGCGCATGGGCTTCAGTAGTTGTGGCACGTGGGCTCAGTAGTTGTGGTGCACGGGCTTAGTTGCTCTGTGGCATGTGGGATCTTCCCGGACCGGGGCTCGAACCTGTGTCCCCTGCATTGGCAGGCGGATTCTTAACCACTGCGCCACCAGGGAAGCCCCACAATTTCTATTTTAAGATTTATTTGTGTTTTAGAAATCATATTTATTATAAAATTTTGAAAGCTACAGAAAAACTTGAAGATGAAAACTAAAATTATTTATAAACTCATCACTCAGAAAAAACTACTGTTAACATTCTAAGGTGTTTCTTTTCACTATCTTTTTGATGCATACATGTTTTTACATAACTGAGATCTTATTGTTGATAACATTTTGTTTCATAGTTTTATAAATTAACATTATTGCATAAGCATTTTTATGTATAAAATCTTCACCAACATGCTAAATGACTAAATTAATAGTTTATCATGTAGACAGATGTAATTAATTCCCATAATTTACTAAATCACTCATACTACAGGACTTACCTCCTATTGACCATACATTCAATGTAGCCATTTGGATTGTTTTACCTTTTAGCGAGTAGAAGAAGTGATAAACTGAACATTTCAGTGTGTTTCTTTTCACTCTTTTTCTAGTGCATAATTTTCTTAAAAATATACTTTAGGTTTTATTGTATAATTTACTGTATTTTCTGTTTTTCATTTAGCATTATCTTCTCACTTTTCTAATAATCATTATATCAAAAATACTTCCCCATTAAAAATCCTTTCTATGTCTAGTGTTAAAGAGCTCAAAATATGTTGTATGGTTATATCATCATTTTATTTAATCATACCCCATTGTTGAAAACTTTGTTTTCTTGTATTTTTGACTCTCATAAATAACACTAAAATTAACATATTTGTGCATAATTTCTTTCTTTACACCACATTGTTTCCTTGGTATAAATTCCCAGAAGTGGAATTATTGGGTTGGAGAATGGGACCATTCAAAATGCTTGAAACGCTGCCAAATTGTTTTCCATATGCTGTCATTTTTAATGATTACATAACATTTCATCCAATTAGTACAGCATAACTTTTGTAAACATTATCATATTGCTGGAATTTAGATTATTTCCATTTTTGTTATTATAGGTAATGCTCAATGAAAGCTTCATGAATAAACACTAATTTGTTTACAACTCTGAATTCCTCTTGGGCAAAATTCCAGTACCTGAAGATGTACTTCTACATACCTGTTCCACAACTGTGGTAAATTCAGGTTGACAATACAAAAGAACCTCAAAGTACTGCAAGTCACACAGTCAAGTTGGTCAAAGCACATCTACTTTAATTCCATGATGGAGTAACGACTTTATGAGGCAGGCTGCCCTGGGCCTCTCGCTTTGACCCCCAATATTTTGAGCACTGCTTTTCCCAAGGTTGGTTACTGAACCACCAGTCACAAAAATATACATCACCTTCTACCTCTGTATTTTTCACATTACTGTCTGCTCTTTCAATATCACATACTAAATATTGCAGAGATGTATACTTTTTAAATTAATAATTGAACATTTCTGAAAATCAGAAAAAATTTAAATTACAGCCTCTAGTGAATGAGTAAGCAAGTGGTTAAATCAAATATTGTCATGAGAATTAGACTAAGAGTAACTTCTTGAAAAGACTAAGTAAAAGTTTCAGATAATCTTCACTAGTAAGTGCATACACACACATGCACACACACACACAAATGTATCAATGCTTTCAATACATTCCCATTCTTATTTTTCCTATGTCTGAAACTTCCTCAACTTAGAGTGCAACCGTAGGATCTTTTTGGAACATAAACCCTTATAGTCGGGTAATTACTACTGTGTTATTTTTTTCTTCTCCCTTAGGATAAACTCCCAGAAGCAGGATTATTAGTTGATAAAGAGTACTATTCCATAATGTTCATTATATACAAAGGCTTTTTTTCACGCATCTGTTTAACCAAAATTACTCAAGGACCTACGATTTGTCAACCTGAGTACTCATGTGTACATCTCACTTCCTACATCCCAAGCCTGTTTATTTCGGATAGGTGCTGATTTAAAACAGATGTGATTAGAAAGCTTTTCTTTTTTTTTACAATGATCAAAAATACAGTATTGAGAAAAAGTGAACTGATAAAAAAAATGCCAATGAGCTTATAAAAGTAAAGGGCACATTTTTGTAAAACCCTAGTATCTATAACACCTATTTCTAGTGTCAAGTTTAAAAACACATACATAGATATTGTCATTCATTTGACCAACAAATATTGCAGAATAACTAAGTAGTAGGCTCACCGTGCACTTAAAATGTAAGAACAAATAAAATTCAGCAACCGTCCTATAGAACTCTGCCACATTTCCAAGTTTTCAGTAAGTGGGGCTCATATACATTTGTAAACACGATCATAGACTTCATAGACAAGGGGAGTTAGAGATGATGTAACCCCTCCTCATGGCTCAGTGCTGAGCCAGAAAACCAATCCAGGCAGAAATGCTTTCATACAGTGTTATACATACACTATGGCTCTTCCAAGTGGCGAACAACACAAATTTCACTGCCTCCCTTGGTGACCTATTCTGGTATTTATAACAACCATAAATGGTGATCATCAACATCTACTTCAAAACTGACTCCAAAAAAATGCAGAACAGTTTATATTCTTAGAGGGCAGTCATGTGGCTATGACACCATATTTACTATTTTTATGTGAGGTCTGGGAAGACAGGCAAGTAGCCAAATGATAAGACTGAAGTTCCTCATAGCCATATTTAGTGTGTTTTTACACAGGTGAGTCCAAGAGTCTCTACCACCAAAATACATTGAGAAGGCTGATTCTGAACTCACCATTCATTCCGTCACACTTTGAATTCCCGACATTGAAGCAGGAGGTTTTCATGTTGCCAGGAAGGACATTCCACCATTTATATTCAAACCCAAGTGCAGGCTCTGTTCCTGCTGGACATGGTCTACATTCTACAGGAGACAAATGGGGCAGAGAATTACAATTAAATCACATCTGGATAATTTCCTCTTCTTCTGTTCCAAGCACTACTAAACTTTAACTAGCAGAGAGGCAAGTGGAAAGGAGAGATAGTAAACCACCAATTCCCTTAAGAATTAACAACTTTTTAAAGAGCAATCTGGAAAGAAAAATAATTCTGGATAGAGTATACACATATATACTTGATTAACATGAAAAAGGAAAAGAACACAAAATCTTTTAAGATAATTTTTCCTTGCATTTCTGGGAATAACTGCTAATACTGAAATTATCTTCCATAAGAAGGGTAATTCTGAAATAAGTTCACTTACATGTGATCTTAGAATCAGTTTCCTCTACCTCATAAATAAGGAAATATTCCACCCTTCCTATTAGTCACTAAACTTAACAGACAATTAATTACACCATTTAATTATGGACTGATTACTTGAAAAATATTGGCTATACTTAAAAGTGATGATGGGAGCTGAGGGAGTGTGGAAAGAGTTAGATTTATAAATAAACCTAATTTAAATTAACATCTATGACACTAAATAAAAGGGTCTCTTACAATCATTTTTCTATTTAGCCAAGACACTTGGCATTATCACATCAGTAAAAGAAGGGGAGAGAGAGAAAATGTTCATTGAGCAAGCATTTCCTGGTACCAAAGTACTGCAGGAGACATTTTTATATAACCTGCTCAGTGATGACGAGCTAGATATTATTGTCCACAGTTTTACAAATGAGAAAACTGAATTCAAATTAGTGGCTAAATCACACTACTGGGAGCCTGCAGCAAGTGGATTTGAACCCAAGTCAATTCAACTCTCGAGTCCTTGTTATGCTCTCAGAGGCTCTGGATATTAAGTATACAGCACAGCTATATTCAAGTAAGATACCTGCCACAAAAATGCATTGTAATCTTTATCTAGTAAAACTAAAACAAATTCTGTAACCACTTTATTATTGTTTGGTAAGTACTAAATTTTTCCCAAATGTACACTTTGAAACAATCTACTTAGGAACTATTTTAATTGCTATCTGATCAAAATAATCAATTTTTGCTATTATTATAGCATAAAATGTGCTTATTCCAGTTGAAATAGAAGTATTTTATGCTTGCATCAATATATGTGTGCACACACACTGGAAAAGGAGCGCTTATCCATAATCACTTAAATTGGTGGAATTCTCTTTAAATATCCAAAGCATCATCCCATTAAGAGGTTGTGTGTTACACAAAATGCCATTAAAAACTATCCTTATGCTGTGTTGAATAAGCTACTGCAGTCTCACAATTCCCTTATATTTCTTAACTCTTCTTCAGTCTGTGAGATAAGAAAATTATGTGTTTTAAAAAATTTTCCGTAAAAACAATTCAGGACAATGTCAATGTGGTCCAACAAGTTTATTTTACTCAAGGTCCAACTCTTGAACCAATTGATATCACGTACCCTTTGTTCCATCCGAAAACGTTCCAGGAGGGCAGGGATGGCAAGAAGAAGATCCATTGTTATAAAATCCAGGGTTGCAAGGTGGACAATCCTTCTTCTCTCCAGAAGGGGGCAACCTAATAGCATCTGTGAGATCCTCCCGGCAGATTTTGGGCTCTATCCACTTGTACATTATCTGTGTCTAGAGAGAGAGGAAAAAAAAAAAAAAAAAGGCTTGCAAGTCATATAACATGCTTTATTTGCTTTAAACTTCCAATAACAAACATGTTGAATTGACATGGTAAAGACTAGGTAAAGTCCAAACAGTGATAGAATAGAAGGGCCAGCTGAAGAGAATCTAAGACTTTAGTAACAAAATGAGACAAAAAGAATAAAACACTTTGGTGGGGAAATGACCATTACCTCCAAATGTTTTTACACTAAGCTGCAGGAGGCCTTACGTCATACACAGCATGGCCTCATCATGAAATTCCTCTCTAAAATATACAGAACATGCTTGCAGCCCTGACTCTTCCAGCCACTGTTCACTTTATTCCCTAACTGCCCTAAGTTTCTATGCAGACTCCCTTTCTCACGCTGAGACCCCCACTACTCTCTCTCTTCCTTTCCTCTACCCACAACACACATCACCATGCTTTGCACACAGTGGTCACAAAACAAAACGGTTATTTTTTTAAAAGAATATCTCTAGCTTCACATTGCAATCCCGTTATTTCATAAACACTGGTAGATGCTCTCTGAGTCTTTTCCAATAACCTGATGTTGGACTACAAGAGCTGTAGCTAAAATATTTCCTCCTGAGGCTTCTAGGCCCTGTCACCTGTGCTCCAAACAACAGGATTAAGATCACCTCTATCTTCATGGAGGGTAGTCTTTTCAACTTTTCCTCTCTCTCACACATGCACACCCCCAAAAACAAAACAAGATACAACTAAGCAGCTACAACTCAGCCAAACCCAGAAAACTGTGATTATAAAATCATTGTCTTTTGGAACCAGAAACATTAAGTGGGTTAGCCATTTCAAAACAAAATTCATATGCACGGTGAAAAACATAAAAGGCATTCTAAATGCAAAGAGAAAAATCAACTCTTTCATAACTTAATATCGTTTTTAAAAAGAGACTAAGAGTTCCCTCGTTAAACATATGGTCGGCTGAAAGTACTGTTTCTCCTTTACAACAGCTTCTGCAATGATAAGTCTAATATTGAAGCAGGAGATGCAAAATTAAAGGCAATTCTCTATAGTTATTTCCAGTTAATAAGAAGTCATCTATAGTGAGCCCTTACGGCCACTCGATTTCATTCTCAAATATTCCCTTATGGAAGAATAGGTTACCTTATCTGATGAAGGTTGCTTAAGAACACGGTTTAAAAAGTAGAAGTCTCAACAGAAGTATAAACATTTTTTTTCTTTTTACAACTCTCTCTCTCTGCATTTATGGCCTACATCATGATACAGCTTAACCAGCCACTTCCCCCATCTGCCTCGCTCACCATCTGCCAAATGATGGCTATTCCTGCTGGAGTTTCCTAAACAGCTGAAAAAAGTAAATAGATCCTGTATCCAACAGGGGCTCTCAATTCCTCTGAGAAATGCAATGTAAAACTCAGAGAACGTAAGCAAATGAAACCTCATTACATTTGGGGGATTGTCATTTTTAAGTTCTGGCTTCACGAGCATAGAAAACAAATTTCCAAGGCTAGGCAATTCACAAACGTGTTGATTTATTTTGATGTTAATTAAAATCGCAATGAGTTATGTGTGAGCTACTGCATTGCTGGGAGAAGTTGGCTCCCACGTGGGAGTGGGTGTGTTGCTGAGGCTGGGCACCAATGGCTCATCCTGGGGGCACCATGCAATCTTCCCCACCACTTCAGGAGCTCAGTTACATTATGCACGAGTTTATAAATGAGGAAACTTCGGATGAGACCTCTTATACCTGCCCAGAAGTCATACACAGCTAGTAAATGGTAAAGGAGCAGTAGCCAGGGAGAGTAAAAATACTCTCAGTGAGGGTAAAAATAATAAAATATGCAAATACATTTTTGACAGATTGGCTAACCACATGATTTTCAATCCAAGCACAGTACATGTTTAAAAATTAGAAAATATGCACCACCTTAAAACATTTAAACGTTGAAAAGTCAAATTTCAAATGCTCTGCAGTGAAAGTTTTCTTTGCAGAGCCTCTTGCTTCGCATGGCAGATTGATTCTGTGCCTCTCTTTCTAATGGGGCAGATGCTTTCAAGTCTGGCTGACTGGGGAAAGATAACAATTAATATTAATGATCTTTAGCACCAGATGGCTCACAGCGCAGGTGAAAAACCAACAATCAAGTCATTCTTTGGCAAGTTGAGAAAAAATTATGAAATGCTTTATGAAACCAAAACCCTAATAGAGCAAAACTGAGCAGACTGCCATTAAGATTACAGAAGAGCTACAGTCTCCAGGTATATTTAAAATATATAAGCATGAGTAAAATATGTTTTAAAGAAATGCATTGGGGGTATCGATTGGTTTTCACATAAAAATAAAATTCAAAACTGGGAAGACTGAAGTTTAGACAAATTTTGAGACTGGGTTTGTCCGTGGTTGCCAGCTTTCTTCCTTCGAAAGTCGCTGCACAAACGCACTAAGGCTTTGTAGACTGGCTGAGCTCATCTGAGCTAAATTACATGTTGTTTCAAAGGGTTTACTGATTGTCACTCCAACCTAACAGCCCTGTGCATCATGATGTTCTAACTCAGATATTCCCAGTCAGGCAGGCTTTCACTTGTCTCTCTGCCTCTCCCAAACCTCAATCCTCTCCAGCTGCAAATCACCGGGCACTCATCCTTTGTCTCTCTTGTTACTACCATCCCATTCTGCCAAGTTGTGTCTGACCCCTCCTTCAAAGCCAGGCTCAACATCACATCTGTGCTAAGCACGTCCTCAGCCCACCCTTCTACGTAGCAGCATTCACTTGGATTCCTTTTCTATGAAGCCTCTGCTGTTTGTTGTTTTCCCCTGTGGTTTCCTCCCTGTCCCTTTTCTAAATGCTTAAAAGTCTGGATCCTCTTCTTCCATTATGTGGAAGACACCATGGGGATTTAACATTGTACTGGGAAAAAACAAAAACAAAAACACACTGCACCAGAGGTTCTAGCTGGGGCTTTAGGCAAGAAACTGTTCTAAAATTAAATATAATATAAAACACTAAATTGACACTGTGAGTGGATGAGTTGTATGGTATGAGAATTAAATCTCAATAAACCTTTCTTTTAAGAAAATCTTTTAAAGAAGACTGTCATGAAATTTTTATTTTAAATTCAGAAATCCCGGGGCTTCCTTGGTGGCGTAGTGGTTAAGAATCCACCTGCCAATGCAGGGGACACGGGTTCGAGCCCTGGTCCAGGAAGATCCCACATGCTGTGGAGCAACTAAGCCTGTGCGCCACAACTACTGAGCCCGTGTGCCACGACTACTGAGCCTGTGTTCTAGAACCCATGCTCCGCAACAAGAGAAGCCACCACAATGAGAAGCCCGCGCACTGCAACAAAGAGTAGCCCCCGCTCGCCGCAACTAGAGAAAGCCCGCGTGCAGCAATGAAGATGCAACACAGCCAAAAATAAACAAATAAATAAATTTATAAAATAAAATAAATTCAGAAATCCCTAGTCACTGAGAAATGCCACGTTGTTTCCTATCATCCTAATTAAGAAACGCAGGCTCCAAGTACATTCCACTTGCTTAAATCATATAGGAAGAAAGGCTGATCTAAAACCCATATCCCTTTATATCCTATTTTTTTAATGTCCCCTCCATCTTACTTCTGCTTTATAACTCAGAAGGACTGTGTTACAGACATTGAGCACTTGGAATAATTTGTAATACTGAAGTTAATTAAAGGGCAAAGAAAGTACTACATAATCTGATACAAAAACACTAGCAAACCCTTTATGATCCAACAATTTCCTAGACTCAGAGATGAAGAAGTTCCATGGTCGGCTGTCTCCTCTCAAGAAGGCTTCCTTCTAAAACAACCTTCCCTACCAGGCACTCTCTAGCTTTGCCAGGAAGTTTCCAATTTAACAAAACATGCCGTTCCAGAACTGGGCAACTCTGGTTGTCAGAACATCATTACATACAACTGATATTTATCTTAAGTTTGCCTGATAAACCAAATTTTGCCTTATGGGATAACACAGAAAGGTCTATTTCTTTTTTTTCTAAGACTTCCCTTCAAATGCTTAAACTTACTATTTGGGAAATTCAAGTATCTACTACGTGTAGAAGAAAGCATTATAGGAAATTTAAACATTAATAAGACAAATTGTTTGCTCTGAAGGAGGTTACAGTTTAATAAGACAGATTCACAAACTGCTATAATATAAAAAGAAAAATATACAAAGAGCATACAAAAGCATCAGATTTGGAAACAGAGTTGGGTTAGAATTCCAGCCTTAAGACATAGCTATGAGTAGCTATGACCTTAGGGAAGTTACTTAACCTCATCAAGCCTCAGCTTCCTTGTTTGCAAACTGGGTATACTAATGTCTAACTACATAGCTGTTGAAAAAAAGAACTGGCGGCAATGTGTGAATACACACACACACACACAAACAGCAAGCATGCAGATAAATATGTAAAGGACAGCTGCTTCTGCTATTAATACTATCACTACTATTACTATTATTATTGTCATCATCATTTCCAAGAGAAACATGAAATGTCATGGTTGTTCAAAGGAAAGAGATCAGATCTCTTTGGGACCACTAGGAAACACCAGCAAGATGATCATGATTTCTCCATCCGATGGTGTCTTTCTTACAAGCTGAAAAAATATTCCCAGAAACTTCAGCCATACTTCATATGAAATAGTTTAATATCCTGGACTCTTTTCTCTAGATTCTTCCCATTTTGTGAAAATTTCCTCAAGCCTCTACCAAGGACAGAACACAACACTCTAAACATGTTAATCATACATTCACTCACCAATTCTCTCATTCACTAATTTATTCAAAAGATGTTTCACTACCTTCTGCATTTCAAGTACTCTACTAGGACTAGAGATTTTTTTTTAATGATTAAGAACATGTTTCTGTCTACAGGAAGCAGAGACTCCGGTGAAGGAAACAGTCATCTTTACAAGTATTTGCAATAAAGTGATCTCATACCAAAACACTAGCAAACTATGATCACCATGTAAGTATCGAGAGGTATGTACAAAATTATGTGGGAATTCCCAGTATTTCAAGACAATCTTGCCAGAGCTACCTTATTTAAGAGTGGATGTGTTCTCGGAACCTGTACAGGATCACTCTCGTTTTACTGTGGTAACAGACACCATCTATTTCTCTTTAGGAATTGACTTGTGTGATGCTGAAAGGAACTGGGAGTTATATGGTCTGGCCTCTCCAGCCATAGGGATTAGAAGGTGAACTAAGTTGTCCAACCAGAGTAGCTCACGCTACTGGACAGAATGGCTGGTCTGAGATGGGCTCGTGATGCAAGCAGGGCCAGAGTCTTTTCGGAAACTTCGGTCAGCCCTCCTATAAAACGCTGTGAGGGTGACAGTGGTTTGGGTAGAGATGTCAGGGGGTATCTGGCACCAGAGCGAAGAACCTACCTGAGAAGGAAATCAAACTGAGCTCAGAATATCAGCGAGAAGAGCAAGAGAAAGTCTTGATAAGACTCTTTGCTCTGCAATGATTTCCCAGTCACAGAAATCAAGAGACTCCTGCCCTGCCTTCCCCCACTCCAATTCTGAAGAGTATTTTTTAAATTCATTAAATTTTCTAATTATCCCCAAGTACAGAAGCAAAACTGACACCTTGCTTTGCCACCATTAAAAGGAAACATGTGTCACATCCAAGAGTGGTAAGGGTAGGAGGGACCACTTTTTACCCTGAGATAAAACAGACCAAAAAAAGTTACTCTGTCTACTTTTGGTACCCGAGATAAATAAAACCTTAAGCTTTTCTGTAAGTTGCTGACTCCTTTACAAAGCTACCTTAACCCCCTGACTTTTACAGGCAGATATGAGACAAGCTCTGTTGATATGATGAATAAGAGAATTGCTAGGAGTTTGAGACTAACATACACACACTACTATATATATAAAATGGATAATCAACAAGGACAGACTGTATAGCACAGGGAACTCTACACAATATTCTGTAATAACCTATATGGGAAAAGAATCTGAAAAAGATAGATAAATGTATATGTATAACTGATTCACTTTCCTGTACAGGAGAAACTAACAGAACATAGTAAATCAACTATACTCCAATATGATCTAAAAATTAAGAAAAAAAAAAAAAGGAATGCCTATTATATTCCCCTCAGGCCTTGGAGATCTGGGCTGGTTCACAGCCCTGGAGCCTCAGTAGCCTTGGTTCCCAAGGCTGGACTCTCATGGGGCTGAGGGAGCTGGGAAGGATGTGCCAGCAAAGGAGCTCCCCTTGGACCTGTAGTGCCTGGTCCCCTCTGGATAGGACCACAGTCTCCAGATCCAGGCGGACCTGCCTACAGCTATGCCAAGCCTGGCGCAACCAAAAAACTGTGGACTGTCTGGCTGGAAGAGCACTGAAAAGTCACCTGGTCCCCACGTCTCCTGATGCTGAGGTGCCCACCTCCAGCCTCCTTCCTTAGAGTAGCTGCCCCCATGGATGAAAGCAAACTCTGCACATTTTTTGCAGGGGTTGGGATTGGTCCGGGGGTTGTAGTGGAAGAGGGAAGATGTAAAGAAACACAAGCCCTTGGGTGTCTGCTCTACCACGCTCCACTCTCCTTTACAACACTGGAACAGGACTTTCACCAAGCCTCTGGTTACCCCAGTAACCCGAGTTTGGCATGAAGAAATGCTGCTACCTTGTGGTCGTTTCCCGTAACTACAACTTTAAAACCGGTGCTTATGGGCACTTGACATTCACAAGACCTGTGGAGCTCTAAATGATACCTGCCTTCAACAAACGTCCTGGGGTAGTACTCGAAAGAGAATTCGTAAAAGGGCAGACTTTCAAGAAGCCAACTTCAAAAGGTAAATTTCCCACACTGATTCAAAAAAAGAAAGAAAACACATGGAAAGATGCTCAGCGTCGCTTAATAGTAGAGAAATGCAAATCGAAACAACAAGGAGGTATTACTTGGCACCAATCAGAATGGCCATCATTAAAAAGTCTACGAACAAAAATTGCTGGAGGGATATGGAGAAAAGGGAACCCTCCCACACTGTTGGTGAGACTGTAAATTGGTACAGCCACTATGGAGAACACTATGGAGCTTCCTTAAGAAACTAAAAATAGAGCTACCCTATGATCAGGCCATCTCACTCCTGCACGTCTCTCTGGTGAAAGCCATAATTCGAAAACACACGTGCACTCCAACCTTCACTGCAGCACTATGTACAATAGCCGGGACCTGCAAGCAACCAAAATGTCCATGGACGGATGGATAAAGAAGATGTGGTATAGATACAGAAGGGAATGTTACTCCACCATGAACACGAATGAAATAATGCCATTTGCAGCAACATGAATGCACCTGGAGATGAATCATACTAAGTGAAGTAAGTCAGATAGAGAAAGCCAAATATCATGATATCACTTATATGTGGAATCTTAATAAATGGTATAAATGAACCTATTTACAAAACAGAAATAGAGTCACAGATGCAGAAAACCAACTTATGGTTACCAAAGGGGAAAAGTGGTAGGGATAAATTGGGAGCTTGGGATTAACATACACAGAGTACTATATGTAAAATAGATAACCAACAAGGCCCTACTGTGTAGAACAGGGAACTCTGCTCAATATTCTATAATAACCTAAATGGGAAAAGAATTTGAAAAAGAATTGAGACATGTATATGTATAACTGAATCACTTTTCTGTACACCTGAAACTAACACAAAATTTTAAATCAACTATATTCCAATATAAAATAAAATTTTTTTAAAAATACAGCTTAAATGAAAACTCAATTTTCGATTTTTGTATTCTTGGAAGGTTTTTCCCCTTTAAATATCTGTTGTTTTTTAATTTTCTGAGCCGGGTCTTCTAAAGCCTGGATTCTCTTATAAATCTTTCTGGCAAGTTAACGTTTTCTCTTTTTTAAATACTTTTATATCTGAGACTTTCTTTGACACAAATAAATTTTGATTTTACTAATTTGAGCTCATTTTTCAAGAACAGAGATCGTCCTGACCCAGCTTTACAAATTTACTACTTGATATACTTAACCCTAATGTCTTCATGCAAGTTAAGGATTTTTCAATAATATGAAAATAAGTTATCTGAATTCATATTCTTCTTGGTACGAGTTAGGGTATGTAGAAATACTTTGTTAAATTTATCTTCCTACGGCAAATATATAACAACTACACTCCTAGTCCAGATCAACTATTCTCCTAGCTGCCATCCAATTATAAAATCAAACATTTTACATATAGTTCTTGGGTTAGCCATATATCCAACTTAACCATATCACTGGGTCCACAGTTCTCTGTCTTACCTATAGAGAGATCTTATCCATACGGAGATCATCCACAGGGAGAAGCTCCATCAAATACCTTGTTAATATTAAAAGATGCCCTCTCTTGAAGAATACTTGCCCATTATCATGGGTCAACATTCTTTTGGGCTCAAATCTCAAGCACTGAATCTGTGCATGTGCTTGTATGTAACCATATGGGGGTACCTCATGCAACACAGGTAAAAAGTGGGCTCTACGCAACCTTTAGAAAACAAAATATATGTAAAATTTTCAAGCTAACTCACTACTATGAAAGCATGCCTACTCTAGCACTAGCCTGTGGCATCCAGGGCAACTCCCTACTCATACCCTCACACTCTGGCCACACTCAGGCTCCCTCCCACGTCAGGTCTTCACCATCCTGCTCCCTCCTGCAGAAATGCTCTCCTCCCATGCCCTTGCCCAGGTTTTACACAGCTCTGAAGCCTTCCCTGATTTGATCAGAGCCCAAAAAAACTCAGACTTCCCTGCTGTAGCACTAATAATAACTGGAAATAATAATTCATCTTCTTTGACAGACTACCTCTTCCTCTAAAGTCTAGACCAGTAGTTCTCAAATTGCTGAGATCTTGGACCCACAGAATCAGAATTACCTGGGAACTTCTTAGAAGTGTACATTCTCAGGCCCTGCCCCAGATCTACTGAAACAGAAAATCTGAGACAGGAACCTCCAGGTGAGTCTGATGCTCACTGAAACTGGACAACCACTGCTCTACCATCTATGGAGACGTGTATCTTCTTCTCCTCCCTATCCTTACATGGCCCTGCTCTCATCACTCAGCAACTCTGTACACAACCAATGCTCCGTAAAGACTCACTGAATAAATGCGTGAATGAGTAGGCATTCCACATTTTTCATGATGTAAACGAGAGTCTCTTAATCAGGATTAGAATGGTTCCAGTTACCAATTTAAATTTTCCTTAAAAATGTCTCCTAGAGGCAGGAAGCAATCAAATAATGAAGCTTCAAAAACTTGAACGTTCCTGTGTCCTATAAATTATAATGTTCAAAGTCTGTATACCACAAGAGCCACTTCCCCTGATGATCCTCTCCAAGCACGGGGAAAATAAGATCAAAAAGAGTATGACAGGACAAAAAGAGCCAAAACACAGTCGCTGAACAACCTGGGAAACATCACTAAGCCACCGGGAAATCACCAGGCTACTCCAAGCAAGAATAACATACCTCTTAAAAAGATGAAACCACAACAAATGAAAATGTTGAAACAAACAAAAATAGAAAAAAATTCAAATTCACATGTGTTATTCACACTTCTTCACTATATCTATTATCTAATTAAGTTCCCATTGCATTTTGTTCACTTCTGAAGCTAGAAACATTTCTCTTGAATTAAGTCTTAAAGCAGTTTTTAAAGAATCACTGATATAAAATAGATAATTAATAAGGACCTACTGTACAGCACAGGAAATTCTACTCAATACTCTGTAATGACCCATATGGGAAAAGAATCTAAAAAAAGAGTGGATATATGTATATGTATAACTGATTCACTTTGCTGTACAGCAGAAACTTAACACAGCATTGTAAATCAACTCTACTCCAATTAAAAAAAAAAAAAAAAAAAAGAATGTCTGAGTTTATGGTGTGCTGGTACACTGTTTTGTTCTATAACAAGTTCAGAGTTTACCCAGACACAACAGAAAGAGAGTAATTTGTGTGTATGTGTGTACACAATATGCCTGTGGGTGTACACATGTGCATATACGTGTGTGTGTGCATGTGTGTGTATTCTGTGCATTCTACATTTAATATATTTTAATATACGGCTTTACTTCCTTAAGCCCAGGTCAACTAGATTTTGTCACTCTATTCACTGACATAATAAAAACTACTCACTGACATAATATAAATATGACTTTTGAATACTTTCATTATAGCAAAAACAAGATCTATTTGTACACTGGATCTCATTCATTTAAGCTTCAGTAATACTAAATTAATGACTATTACATAAAATAAACTAAATTTAATTTGCCTTACTCATTAATAGGGAAAGTTTAGCTAAGAAAAGTTTAGTTAAAGAAACATTATTCCAGGTTACTTTCAACCCACCTTAATGGCTCTCTACATATATTTTCCAAATAGAAATAGGCCTCACTTGGCCATTATAGTAGGGCATTCAAGATCTTACTTCATAACTCCTTGTCACTTAAAAGCTGTTAGAGTTACTGTTCTTATTCAAAGTAATAGATGTACTTCTAATCATTGAAATTTTCCACTAATTTAAACTGGCCTTCCTTTGACTTATTCTGAGTTAGTAAGTACTTGCTGTACTGTAAACACAAGAATATACTTGGTCTTAAGTATTCAAAAGTAAATTCTTTTTTAAAAAACCCTAAGGACTAAGGGTAAGATTAACAATTATATAAATATAAAAATTATAGATTAGAACCTAAGGATACAAAATTAAGAAAAGAAAGTAATACTGACATCTCTGTATATGTTCCAAACTAGGTCAAGAAATTAAATGTCATTATTTCAAAGATGCAAAAAACACACAAAGAATGCTGCAAAACAGCCACCTTAATCTCAGTTTCTCCTACTGACATAGGCTGGTATGGCTAACTTTTTTTTTTTTTTTTAAGATTTATTTATTTTATTTATTTTTGGCTGCGTCGGGTCTTAGTGGCAGCACGCGGGATCTTCGTTGAGGCACACGGGATCTTTCACTGTGGCACGCGAGCTTCTCTCTAGTTGTGGCTGCAGGTTTTTCTCTCTCTAGTTGTGGCGCGCGGGCTCTGTAGTTTGCGGCACGCGGGCTCTCTAGTCAGGGTGCCCAAGCTCAATAGTTGTTGGCGCACGGGCTTAGTTGCCCCGCAGCATGCGGGATCTTAGTTCCACACCCAGGGATCGAACCCACGTCCCGTGCACTGTAAGGCAGATCCTTTACCATTGGACCACCAGGGAAGTCCCTAACTTTTTAATTAAGACAATGGCAGGTCAACTGCAGAGTTCATGTGTGCATTATTCCTCTGGCTAAGTGCCATTTATATGGTAATTACTTTGCATTTTCTAAATGCAATTGCACAGCAATCTGCCATAACTGAATCAGCCTATGGCTGCATGGCTTTTATTGACCAAACCTACTGAGTAACCAAATGATTAAAGAGAAGTTACACAGTATTTCCATCCTGTGAGTCACAGAACACACTTTAAGGCTGTGCTTCTCCTGATATTATTTCTGACAAAAATGTACCTGTTAAAAATAGCAGTAATTGATTGGGCACTCACTATGTGCCAGGCACTATGCTAAGAACCTTAAATTGAGTATTTCATGTATTCTCATGGCAGCCTTGTGAAGTAGGTACTGACATTATTCCCGTTTTCCAGATGAAAAAACTGAGACTTAGAGCAAATAACTTGCCCACAGCACTAAAAAGCAGTAGATACGAAAATCAAAGCTGGGAAGGTGGGCTTCAGAGTCTAAAATCTTAAATTTCCTTCGTGCTACTTACACTCACGTACTATAAAGCTACTCATTTAACTCACTCATGAACAAATTCGAGTCTGCTCAAATTGGGAAAAGGGTGGATAAATGTGGGATGGAGCTGACTGAACGCGGCCTGTACCTTTCCTTCCTCGTCACATGGAGTGTGGATCTGGAAATAGTCTTTTGTGGCACAGGGAGGACGTTCCTTACACTCGTTGGATCCTTCTTCTGCAACATGAAAACGAATTTCAGAAATGAGTCATTTATGCTCTGACTCTAAGGCAAACATGAAAACAAACAAACAAACAAAAAGTAGACCAGTGAAAAGTAAAAATAACTGCACCAGAGGAATTTAGGTAGAACTAGCTAGGCCTAAAGAAAATAAAGGCCTGCACTTTTATTTTCCCTAGAGCAATAAATGTTTCCATGATACACAAGGAGCATATCATAGTTTTTCCAAGAGGACATTAGATTTCGTCCATTATCACAGAATGTTGTAAATGTGGAACAAATTAAAAGTTTCTAAGTACATCTCCATGCCAAGGAATCATCTAAAAGTACAATATGAACCTTTCTAGACAAGTATAAACATACCCAGAACAGTTACCTTGGGTGGGGGTGGGGGGTGGAATAGAAAACATTACAGACAAAGAGAAAAGTCCTGCAGAAAGGGGTAATTAGACGTCCCATTTTACCCACTCAGTATGGATTCCATTCAGCACTTTGGTTTCTGGCCCACTGTTTCCATCACATCGTATGTGTGATTTCTGGCTTATGACTATCTACTCTCAACAAACATAAATTTAGAAAGAAAAGAACAAAGAGTATAAACTGGAGACTCAGTTTACCTGAAAACTGGGAGTCCTCGTCACACTTGATGCATTCTTTGGCTCCTTTCTCAGAATAGGTGTTTCTGGGACAAACTTGGCAGATGAATGAACCTGGTTCGTCGCTGAAGGTGCCAGGCTTGCATGGAAAGCATTCTGATGTGTATGCCACCCCTGTGTGGTAATGGGAAACAGAGCATGGGAGGGAGGACCCAACAGCAACAAGCAAATCAGTGTGTCCTTGCTGCCTCTACCAGAAGTGAGAGAGAAATATTAACAATAAGCTTAGCCCAGGTCTTTTATATCCCATTAATTCAACACCAAAAACATATTTACTATGTGCAAGGAACTGGGCTGGATACTGAATTGAACACATAAGTGGAGCAAACACTTCAACAAGAGATTCAGACTTGATAGAGGTATACAGTCAATGTATAAACTCAGCTGTCAAAAGACAACTCCACTAATCAGAAGTGGCATAAACTCGAAGGTTCCCTCCGATTCTATACCATTCTCTCATCTTTGTGGCCACCTGCTCCCTTTTTCTCCACTGTTCAGTATGTAACTGACAAGACCTAAGGGACCCTGGGAAAGTCTCGACTTTTCTTATGGCTTGTAATTCCAGCCTTTGCCAGAAGATGTCCCTATGACTAACGAGTTAGCGTCACAGGAACAAGTGTACCTAGAACATACTAAAACGTTAAGCCAAACTTTAATAAAGGAGAATCAACTGCTTTAATTAAAAGTAGCCCTAATTGCGAATGAACCACGCCAGGGTTTACTGGCTACTCTCCTGAGCCAGAAAATGCACAGCTGGTTCAGAGAGGCAAAAGGTGTAGGAGACAGTCAGGCCAAGGTATTTATTTCACTGTTATTTTTAGGGATATAGTGGTGACCTGAATAAGCACTATGCCAGCACAATAGAGACTTCTCGAATGAATAGTAGGATCTTATTAATAAATATTATTTTCTTTTATTTAAAGACACCTACAATTGTCATTATGTTTACTTTTTCCACACAGATTAAATAATTCAGTTTAGGGATAGGAAAAAAAAAAAAAAATCCCAGTCAATTTGCCAAGAATAAAACCAGGGTCTCTAGGCCTGTATGATGTCTAACCTATTAATTTCTGTCCTATATCCCCATGAGCCAGCAAAACCAACAAAGTAATCAATATTTTAACTAACTATTAAATGTGACAGGTGACTACCAGAGCAGACTGCTGTGAAATACCTTCAATTGTGATATTTTTTACCAACACTGGCTTGACTGCCTTGGAACCCATAAGGATGCCTGTAGTTCTCCAGTACAGTATGTTTGTGCCTGATTTCAACATTACCTATAAAGGGAACACAAGATACTCAGGTCAGATAAACGATGCTACCTCCAACCATATGTAGAAGCTAATCTATTATACACTTTTCAATGCATTATAATGAAACACCATTATTTGGAACTCACAAATTTAAATCTACTGTTAATTGAGACCTAAGCTCTGCTTCAATTCTAAAAACAAACAGTTTGCCAACCCCCAAAATATAGTAATGATAAAAGGAAAAGAAAATTCTTCAAGCATGATAAAAGATAAAATGATTTTCCAATCATTTGCATGAAGTCTTGGTTTATGTTTAAAAGGGACTCATTTTAGACAGTGAAAGGCACTTAGCCCAATTACATATTGATTGGCTGCCACTATTCATAAGTAGATCTTTGGGCTCTGAAAACAAAAAGGTAACAGAATGAGTTTGCTTCATTTTAAAACTATTTAACAAAAAACACTGCAACAGCAACAAGAGAAAAAATAGGACTATTCTTATAGAATAACCCGATTTAACTCTATGACTCCAGAACTTAAATGATACCATGTCTAATATTTGCTTCCTTTGCCAGCAGAACATTTTTATATTTATAAATCAAACTACTTTTTTGATCAATTTCATGCTGATTCAGTCAAGTAAACTAATGTTAAGAGTGCCTTGCTTTCTCATTTGCCACGCTACTCTTCTATGCAGTCTCTGGCTGGCCAAATTCAAGCAGTATAAAATTAAAATATATCTGACTACTTCACCCTGCCAGAGATTCAGAGAAGTAGTGTGTTAAGTACTTTCCTTTTGTGTTAAGTCTTTGTAAGTGAAGAAAGCATATTTCTTGCCAAGGGTTACTTGTACCTTCAAAGCCCAGAGGACTGAATGCTTAGGTGAATGGATCTTAAGTGGTACTAATATCACTTCCAGGCAAACAGATCAAAAAAGTACTCTTAAAGGGTGCATCATATTAATCACTCAAGGATGAGGTACCTGGACTTCCCTGTTGGCACACTGGTTAAGAATCCACCTGCCAATGCAGGGGACACAGGTTCAATCCCTGGGCCGGGAAGATCCCACATACCGCGGAGCAACTAAGCCCGTGCGCCACAACTACTGGGCCTGCGCTCTACAGCCCACGAACCACAACTACTGAGCCCGCGTGCTGCAACTACTGAAGCACGCACACCTAGAACCCGTGCTCCACAACAAGAAAAGCCACCGCAGTGAGAAGCCCGCCTACCACAAGGAAGAGTAGCCCCCTGCTCGCCGCAACTAGAGAAAGCCCGCGCGCAGCAACAAAGACCCAATGCAGAAAAAAAAAAAAAAGGATGAGGAACCTGCTACAACACAAAGGCAAGGATGGGCGGTCACTTATTGAAACAGTGTCCAATCTACACTGCAGGCACCACACTAGGCCCTCCCCATGTATCATCTCATTTAACTCTGCAAGATTGGTCCCATTTCTCTTATGAACTATCAAAGAGACAAAGTCAATTGCCTAAAGAAACACAACTACTGTAAACCAAAGTTAGATTTTAAATCCATGTCTCACTCCAAAGGCCTCAAATAATAATAGATTCAGAGACTGTGTTACCTGATAATTGCCTTCAAGCACTTAGAGTTGTCCTTAAAGCAATAAGTAGTTAGTCTACCAGACACAACCAGAAAGGGTAGAACTTTGAACAATGGGTGATGAATAGATAGAGAGAAAGCAGGTTTCAGCTCCAGGCATGGATGAATTTTGTAATACGCAGAGCTGTCCAACAATGGGGTCAGCACAGTCCCCAACAAGACAAGCTTGAAAATCATTTGCTGGGGAGACTGCAGAGAAAGTTGGATGAAAGAAACTCAAGGATCCCTCCAATGCCAAGAGTCACTGATTCTCTTTCATGTGATTGCCACATCTGTAAACTTACATACTCAGAGGTTCTGTATATTAGTTTTGAGCAGACTTACTTCCTATTACTGCCCCTTTTAAAAGGAGGAGAGTTGGAGTGTGATGGGAAAGAGAAGGAAGAGGGAGCGAAGAAAGAGAAAGGCAGGAAAACAATACTACAAAGAGCCTGAGTCCATGAAACTTAGGGACAATTTCTTTGCTAACTAGAAGTATCTAAATTAAAAAACAATTTTGATCTTTTTTTCTTAAAATAAACTTAACAAAAAATAAAAGGTTGGGAAAAGGAAGGAAGGAGAAGGATGGGGCTGGTGGGAGGAGGAGGGGGACAGAGAGAGACTTACAGAATGAGAGCCCCATGCTCCACTGTCGGTGAGTTTTACCCACTTGTCAGCAGTGGTGTCCATCTCCTGGCACTGATCATTTTGAATCTGTGGAGTAAACACAAGGGTCCCAGTAAAGCTTCTTGAATGATGGCTTTAATTAAATTTGTTACTCAGCACAGGACAGGCTGCAAGAGCTTCTTTCAAGGTCTACAAAACAATGGCCATGAGTAATTCTCAACAAGTAAACGTACCAAGACCTCTGGAGCCTACCTGACAACTGCATATGAGTTAGCAGTTCTAAGTAAACCATCCTCATTATTGTAACAAAAAGACTAGGCCACTAAGAAGGCGGGGGCAGTGGAGAGGGTGGTAAGCAGGAGCGGCAGAGGAAGAGAGAGTTAACACTGAAAATCCACATAAAGAGGAAAAAGTCATCACAAAAATGTAAAAGCTTGCATTCACCATGCAGGCCCGAAAGTATAAAAATAAAGTTTATTTTTATAAGATTTGGGGCCGTTAAATTTTTAAATTAATAAATAAATGAAATCTGCTTTGTCTTCCTTTCCCCGGGACTTAACCCAAATGTGTACAGGTAAGTGGCTACAGCCAAAGTCAAAGCCCCCAGCTGGTATTTGGGGACAGATGTTAATGATATTCTATGCCAGTTCAAATGAATACAACCAATATCTTTAGCACCAAACACTTTGTGCTTTTCAGGCAATTCTTCCAAAATACCTAGGAGTTGGCACATACTCTTCCAGGCCTGTGAAGAATACCTAGACATCAAAAATTTGGCCATCTTTACAGTCTTGCGTAACAGTCAGCAACAGAGTAGGATTAAAATAACATCTCATCAACTATACTTCTGCCCAAATGGCTATTTCTCTCTTCTCTATATCATTTTTCCACTTCATTCATCCCCCTGACTAATTTCACAGATAGCATTAAAATCTTTCCCATACGAGTTATTTCCTAAAGACTTACTAACTAGAAAACAGATCCTTGCAACAGCCAAATACCAGACAATACTGGTACTGCTCCTGAGGACCTCTGCTTTAACTGAATTCAAATGTCATATTTATATTATAAGCATAATGACAATCCTAATGCAAATGGTAAGCCATTTTTAAAAAGATAGGAACCCTGAATATACCTTTGGTGGTCAATGTTTAGAAAAACTGAAAGGTTTTTTTCAGCTGATATCAGACATCATGCATTATCGTGACATTCTATTGGCATTCTACAGATCTGAGTTCTCCTGTTATTCTAAAAGTAACCAGTAAAGGTATAACCTTGGTCTAATCATTTATTCTCTCCAGATTTCAGTTTCATCATTTAAAAAAAAAAAAAAGTGTGTGTGGAGAGGAGAGCTGAATGAAACTCCCGGACTCCTAAAATTAAATACTTTACTGCTTTCAATTATGAATTGTTTACAGGTGCATCTGCATCTTTCAGTCTTCAGACATTTCCTTTCCACTAACCATTTTGCAGGATGGCCGTAAGGTGTTGACCCTCTGAGTCAATAAACTGCAACCTATAAGGCTGAAACATCAGTAAAAGAAGGAACATGAACTCACCATCCCTTTTCAGTCCATATCCAGAAGAACAAAGGTATCATTGAGAGGAAGTAATGAAATTTCATGCCTTAAGAGTACCTTTACTGACAACTCTCAAAGGACTTAATGGACAACACAAAACTAAATGCTTATTCTAACAATTATACAATTATCTTGCTTCTTAACTTTATTTTAGTAATATTGCAAAAATGTCCAATGGAATAGGGAATCACTCCGTCTGAGAAGTATCTTACAAACAAAGTGCAACTTAAAAACCCAATCTGTTTGAATATTGCTTAACGTCTTAAACTCATCAAAGGATATTAGAGCTGGGAGGCTCCTTAAAAGGTCTTGTCTACAATCCACTTTACAAAAAGGAATGCTGAGGGCTAGAAAGTTAACTTAATTGTCCAATAATACACAACTAGCAATTGCAGAGTTGGGACCTGAGCCAGAATCTCCTGACTTTGAGTCTAAGGTTCATACCTTCGTGGAAAATATCTCTTCCTAGCAAATTTTTGATTTAGAAATTTCCATTATCAAGAGCAATATAAATTTGTTTTAGCATTATCAGTACATTTATTCCTGAAATCTGGACCACAGAAACATTTACAAGATATTTTCCCAGCTGCCTGCACAGCACACACTTTTTTTTGGTTTAAGAAGTCAATCTGAAAAGTTTTTCTCAAGTATCTGAGTCACTGCCACAACAAATATTTGCAAGATTAGATACAGTTTATATAAATAGTTAAATAATTTTCGTGGTAACAGCCCACTCTGTTAGACTATTGTTTTTTCCTATATTCTGTAATGTTATTTAATCTCCTGTCAGAGACATCAACTATCTCATCCATTGATTCCATTGGATTGTACAAAACCAGCAGAATCAGAAACACACAGACATTCCTAACTGCCCATGAATACACTTAAATAACTCAAATATTTGAAATTGCAAAGAGAAAAAAAGCCTTTTAAACAAAAACTAAAATTGGTAAAAACATATTTTTAAACAAAGTAGCATCTGTAGCTATAAAAAACATTTTAATGAATCTTGGGGAAAATATCTGTCACACAAAAAGTCTCCACCAAATGGTCTCCTAATAATCACATCCAAAAGGAAAACAAGCCCAATGTTACTCTACAAGGTGAGAGCTCAAAGTTAAAGCAACAATATTAACCAGAAAATATTATAGACAAAAAATAACACTTCTTTTCATATTGAAAGTTTCAGTTAACACAAAAACCAAGGAGGCATACAACGGGATGGGAACAAATGATTAAGAGAAATTTTATATGAATGTCCTTTAAAAAGTGAATTCTAGAATATAAAAGCCCTTACAAAGAACTCAAAGAAGATGTTGTTGTCCACATACTGGTACTCAAAGAAAACATAGCCCGACTTCTTGAGGTGCACAGCGTAGATCAAGGATACCGTACAGTCATCACGATTGGACTCTATGTAATTTCCACGAGGGACCCAGGAAGAGCTGTGGAAACAAAACCATTTCACGTCAGCATTCAGAAACCTCTTTTTCCGCAAGTTCTGTAACTGAGATTTAAAAGCGGTTCCATCGACAAAGCACAGCAGAGGAGTCTGAAGCTCATGTGGAACTCACAAGCCAACACCATTGCTGGAAAAAGGTTCATTTCTTGTGGCACATGACTTCCTAAATGGTGGTATGGTTATACAATCAAGTTGCTATGTAACTGCTATTTTTCACCGAAAATTTGATTGCTAAACAGATGATCACTAATTCCAGTTGTCTTAGATGGAGTTATTCTCTCAAACAATATCTAAAGTTTTATTTATAAACATATACTTGGCAGGGGAATGCAGGGGTTCCTTGATTATGAGAGAAGATATCGTCCTAGAAAAATCCAATTTAAAGTGAACCTAAATAAAATATAGATCACAGTGTCATAATACATAATAGAGGTAAAAGTCTGATTGGAAATTTTATCTAAAAAATAAAATGAAATATTAAGAAAATACACTAGTGAACAAAAGTTGGGTTGTAAATCTAACCATAAGCTAATTCTTAGATTAATCAATAATGAGTCACGTGCCAACTTTTGGGCCAGAAAAAATTTCCAACCAAACTGTATGACAGCACAACTTATTATCCTTCTCTTCAAATTTAACTTTCTATCTGGATGATAAGTGAGATTTTGGCAAATTATTTTCTTTTTACTAACAGAAAAAAAAAAAATTTGAATGAAAGACTGAGACTTCCACATCCCAACATGACTCACTAATTGGTATTGGATTTGCCCTTTTCTTTAACAATCTAGTAAACTAAACAAAGCACGTGAGCCATGTTCAGGCATTGACAATAGGCAGTGCAGCACTGAGATTCTTGACAGCAGGAAAACACATGAGACAAAGCCCAAATTGACCCTGACCTCATTCTTCAGGACACTTTCCAGACCATGGCACTGGGAGATAGCACCCAAGCAGAGCACAGTGATCTCACTGAGCCAAGGAGCAGGGATGAATGTTTGGGGCAGCTGAAACAACTGGAATTTTCAGGCCTGAGATGCAGAGAAAACAGGGGCTCCAGAAGTCCATATGGAGTTTCTCTGAAGGCCCAGGCTTGGGTCTGGAGTGGGCAGGCCTACCAGCGAACAGCCATTGCAAAGCTAAGGCATAATCAGAGAGGTCACTTTTATGGGAGTCGCTAGAGCTCCAGGCCAGCCAGAAAGGAGAAAACTTAATAACCCCATTGGACATTCATCTGAGATTCCAGAATTGCCACACTTCAGGAATAAGGGCCACGCCCTAGAGTAGGTATCAGCAAATTTTTTCATAAAGGGGTGGAGAGTCAATAGTTTTGGTTTTATGAACCATCTGGTCTCTCCTGCAGTGCTTAACTAGGCCACTGTAGTTCAAAAGCGGCCATAGACAATATATAAATAAATGAGTGCAGCTGTGTTCCAATATAACTTTACTTACAAAAACCGAGGGAGAGCCCACAGGCCACAGTGTGCCCAACTCTTGCCCTAGAGTAAAAACCATGACCTAGAACTAAGTGTGAAACCAGTATCGAGCCACCCTAAAAAAAAAAATTTTTAAACCAGACCTGACGAGATCAAGGCATTCTTCTCATAAATAAACTGCCTTCCGAAACAAAATCCAACACCTTTTAAATGAAAGAAAAAAATAATCCACATTCCCTACATCTTAACATTCATGATGCCCAAGATACAATAAAAATTTACTAGAAATGCAAAGAAGTGGGGAAGTATGACCCTTAATTGAGAAAA